>NW_016107778.1:267440-280763 GCF_001604975.1 Cebus imitator
ATGGAGCCTAGGGCATTAAGTCAGAGAAACAGGAAGTGAGATCACAAGAGAGAATAAGGAGTGCTGTGGTTTTTAGGCGAGCATACAAATTAGCAAAACCAAAGCCAAGAAGCTGCCGCAGGGAGGGTTAGTGATACGGATCTGCTCTTCTTTTTGAGTACCTTGCTTAGGTTAATGAGCAGGAACCTCGAAGGCCAAAGGCCAGAAGATCAGAATGAATGACAGAACGGTGTGGTGTCTTTGTGCTGAAGCCTGGGGAGGGAGGGAGAACAGCTGGGCCTGTGTGATGTGGGGTGGGCAGTGGCAGAGAGTGAGAGGGGAGGCAGTGAATGAGATTGTGGCGAAAGAAGCTATGGCCTTTGTTCGCCCTTGTATGGAAGGGGTGGGAGGGCTGGAACATAAAGTCTGTCTCTTTCTGTGTGTGTATGTGCATGTGCCTATAGCTAGCTACTGGCCAAACCATGGCCCAGTGACAAAGAACTTAGGACAAGTGGGGCTGTGTTGGGATGTCTTTGCAAATATTGAAAGGGTGGGGCATTGACATCAGCAGAGAGAGAGAGAGAGAGAGAGAGAGAGAGAGAGAGAGAGAGAGTGTGTGTGTGTGTGTGTGTGTGTGTGTGTGTGTGTGTGTAGGAAAAAGGGGAAAGTAGGGGCAGTTAAAGTAGAAGTCATGACCAAGTAAGCTGTCATGTAGCTTTGTGAAGAGGAGGCAGAATTGCTGAGATCCATGAGGGCTAAGAGGTATTTGTGTGAGAGAAGTGATAACATTGAGGCTGGCGTCTATGGAGGGGTAGTGGGAACAAGCATTGAGATATAGCCATTCAGAGGTGGTCTGTATGTTTGCACTGTCACTGGGGACATGTACAAAGGTATCAGGCTAAAGAGGCAGGGTCAGTGATGTAGACAGCATTGGGGATGTTAGTGATGATAGAGGGATCATCAGGTCGGCAACAGAGCCTATGTAGGTAGTGGCCCATGTGCACAAAGGTTTCTCTGTATCATGGAGTAATGCAGGACATTAAGGCAGGTACAACTTCCTGTAAGAGAGCCAAGGGAGGGGGATGGGCAAGTAGAACAGTCCTTCCTGAGGAACTCTGGGTTACATAAAAAGCTGGTCCAAGGTTGACACATTACAGAATGCCAGGGGCATTATCTTTGAGTACCAGGAAGATGCAGAAGACCAGAAACAGAATCTTTGTGGAATGCACTAGTGAAGGCTTCATTTGAAAACACTGAATGGATTTGTGGAAGGATGGGGAGGGCGATTTAATATAATAATGTGTGGTAGGTGTCTCAGTGATAGGAAAGGGGGTGAAGGGGAATGCCCAGCATCCCCATCCTAAAGTGGAGCATCTGTATGTCGGGGGGACGTGAGTTGTGAATGCAGAAAGTCTAGAACGTTAAATCTTTCCCTCTCCTTTGCCATTGCTCCTTCTGTGTGTACCCATGTGTGGGGAGGTAGAGACAGGAAGATTCCTGGTTGTATGCCAGTGAATGAGAGGTGTGTGAGGGAGGGAGTGAATGGGAGGGACAGTCACTGAGTGAAGGGCATATGTATGTGTGCTTCTGTATACATATTTGGGTGGCTGTGAGGGATGGGATGTGTAGTGAGACAGCCATTCACTAGAAAAGGGGTATACCTTTTGCATCTTGGGGTAAGAACTGCAGTGGGTGGGGGGAACATTATCTCAGAGTCCACCCTGAGATGGGTATGGGGGGGGTGTGTGTATCTCTGCATTAAGAAAATACGTGGTATTCAAACAGGCAAGGGAGTGTGTGTGTAGATGTGTAGGAAATCTAGGTCATTCAGATACTCTGAGTTATTCGTGGGTTTAGCAGACAGTGCTGTGGGAATTCAGGGACATCCAGACCCTCCGTGATGTATATGTGTGTGTGTGTGTATGTGTGTTTGTGCACGCACACACGTGTGTGCATGTTTGTGTTCAGGCATGGAAATAGGGGTCAGGATGAGAAGTTCAAGAGTGATACAGCCAGGGCTGAAGATGTCGTGTCTGTGTGGGAACACGCCTGGGGAAGTAGGAAAAGAGTAAAGAGGAACAAAAATGCCTGTAGTTGTATATTAGTATATGTAAACATACAGAGGGCAAGAAGGACCATAAAGAATGTGTGGTGAAGCACTCTGGTGGAGAAGGGCTCATGAGAAGTGATACCGGGAGCAGTGAAGCTGGAGATCCTTAGAGAACCCATTCGTGCTAAGTTGGGTGGGTGGATAGACAGGGTGAGCAGGCCTGTGCGTCAGTTGGAGAACCAGCTCATCAGCCCAGTCTTGCCACTTCCCTTTGCTCCACAGAAGACGTGCGATGGGACACATTTCCCCTAGGCCGAATGCCAGGTCAGACCGAGGACCCAGCAGAGCTCATGCTGGAGAATTATGACACCATGTATCTTTTGGACCAGCCTGTGCTAGAGCAGCGGCTGGAACCCTCAACATGCAAGACTGAGTGAGTGCCCATGGCAACAGGATTTCTCACCCCCTTTCTCTGCCACCTGTGGGAGGGAGAGAAGACAAGGCGAGGTGGGTGGGGGAGGTGGCTGGCTACTTGCCAGCTCTCCCTGTCCCTAGTGTGGGGAGCCAGTGAAGTAGCCACACACAGCTGGCTTGGCATCCTTCTCAGATTCCATTCAGTTTGTGCTTGTGGATGGACGTGTGTGTGTGTATGTGTGCATGCACGTGCACTTGCACGTGCGTTCATTTTGGAGAAGAAGGGTCCATAGCTTTCAGCCGATTCTCTAACTGGTCTACCACTCCTAAAAGGTCAAGAATAGATGCTCTCATCCAGCTTTTTCATGTTCCTGAGGAGAAAACTGAGGCCCAGAAAAGGGAACGGATTTGTCCAGAGGTGCACAGAATAATCAGTAGGCCTCCCCGCACTGTCCAGGCCCCTTGGTAGTAAGGCCTACACAGGGTTCCATGCTCTCCCTTGAAACTTGCCTCTGGATCACAGGCGTGGGAGCCCTTGGGTCACCAGGGAGCCAGGAACCAAGCAGCCCTTGCTGAGGGGTTATGCTGGTAACACAAAGGAGCCCATCCAGAGGGCCTATACATTCCAGAATGCTGGGCCATTCTGACCGGGAGACTCCTATGAGTGCCAGAGAGGAACCCCTGCGGGCCCCTGAAACTGAGTCTTTCCCTTTACTGCCTGCCCACTCCCTGGAGATGAGCCCTTCTTAGAACCCAGGGGCCCCAGAAGCAGGCCAGACCCAAGGCAATGCCATGGATTCTGTCCAAGGCCATGGCCAGCAGGCCTCTTGGAGAGGAGAGGCAGCAGCTGGGGAAGCCAGACCTGTAATTGGGAGTGGGATTCTCATGTCTGAGAGAGAGGTTCCGTTTCCCCTCCTTCGCAACCAGCCTGGCCCTGGGTAAGGATGGCTCATTGAGGACAAGGAAGGAAGCTGTTTCAGCCCACCTCCCACACCCTCTGTAGTAGGGAGGTTTCCTCTGTTGGGGAGGGGCATGCCCACCCCTGCTCCTTGTCTCGGCTCCACCCCTGACTTGGCTATGTGGCCGTGGGCAAGTCCATTCCCATCTCTGGGTCTCAGTTAACTTGTCTGTAAGATTGTGGGTAATGGGAGGTGGTGGGACAAGATCATCTGTAAGCGTTTTTTTTTAGCTTCAGTAGTGTAACCATGGATCTGCCTGAGGGAAGAATGATGGCGTTGCTCTCAGCTGTCACTCTTACCCAGCTGCAAGGACCTTGACCTGCGGGAAGCAGGGGAAGCAAGAGTGTTATGAGCAGGGCCAGGGAGAAGGAGGGCAGAGTCGCCCTCCCTAAAGCAATCTTGCAGTCATGGGCCCAGTCTTATAGCCCAGGCCTGGCCTTGGGCTCCTTAACTAACTGTTGGGTGTGGGAGGGATCCAGCATGGAGTTCCCTGGCCCCCAAGCTCTAGAGCCTTGAAAGGAGGCCCTGTTAAGGCAGCTGCTTTCAATGTCTTGGGAGTGGGGTGGTGTGGGGCCCCTTCCCCTACCTCAACCCAAACAGCTTTACTTTAGTTTATGTACTAGGGCTCTGCATAAAGCTTCATTTGAAAAGTTCCTTGCCTCTTTCCCTCCCTTCCTCAACTGAGGAGAGGGCCAAACCACCCCTGGGGCCCGCATGAAGTTATTTCTCAGATTTGCTCCAGTCTCTTTGTAAGGTCAGGCAGGAGAGTGGGCCTGTCCCACATACACACACATGTCAAGCACTCTTGGCCCCTCCAGAGCCTAAAGCTGCCTCCTTCCCTGACTGACCTCCCACTCTCTCCTCAGCACCTTGGGAAGTGGCAACTGCAGCAACAGCAGCAGCAGCAACTTCGAGGGCCTTCTCTGGAGCCAGGGGCAGCTGCATGGGCTCAAAACTGGCCTGCAGCTCTTCTGATGGCCATCCCTGGTGCAAGTGTTCATCCAGCCCTGCCAGGGCAACAGCCCACCCCCTAGTACAACTGATGCTCCCTGAGACAACCTGGGAGACAGCCTGGATCAGCCACATCAACTCAGTTGTCCACCATAGGGGAATTTTGAATGTCTTTTGTTTTTGTTTGTTTGAAAAATAATAAAACAGGCAACTGTAGTTTCGGTGTTTGTGAGATGAAGGGGGTGGGTGCTGGGGCTGACCAGTATAGTTTTCCCTTTACTGTGGAGGCTCCAGACAAGGCTTTGAGCAGGAGCTAGGTCCTGAGGCTCTTTGGGCCTCTGGCTTTGATTGCTTCCATAACCAGGCTCCACCCATATCTTATTCCTGACTCCTCAGACCATTTCTATTCTCAGCTGTAGTATTAGGCCAGCTCACTTGGAAGCATCAGGCTCCAGAGGCATTGCTGGCTACAGAGCCTAGCGAGCGGCCAGGTGGTGTGCTTAGAGCCTCCTCCTTGACAGCGGGAAAAGCCAGGCCTTCTTGCTGCTACCCAGCAGGCTTCCTGCTGTTCTCCACACCTGCCCTCACTATGCACTAAACAGCAGTTGAAAGCCGAGAGAAGCTCTTCTTTGTCACTTCTGCACTCTTTTGGCCTAGAAAAGATAAGAGTGGGTTTCCTTGTGTGCATTAGAGCCACAGAAATATCTTAGGGGCTGATCCAGAGCCCTTTCTCCGTGATCATCAGTCCCCTCAGAAACTCACCTCACATTAGAGTGCCTACCTCATGTCAGCCCTGAGCTACCAAGAGATAGGGATGGATAAACCATGCTTTCATTCCTTAGAGCCTTCAGCCTGATGAGGAAGGACAAAGTCACCAAATGATAACCTGATGCCTCAGCTAAGGTGCCTTAAGGGATTTCTGTAAAGGGCTGCACCAAGAAATGACCGAGAGAGCTTATGCTAAGAAAATGCTAAAGAGGAATTTGGTAAAAATGCTGTGCCAGGGCCCAGTCAAGAGCTTTAACTTGGATTAGGACCCTCTAGAGTATCTACAATACTTGAAAGGATATACTAAGCATCATTGTGGGTATGTGTGTAATCATTTTTCTAGGGGGCTGGTCCACAGCTTTTAACAAGTTGTCAAAGGGATCCATTAACCCAACAGCCCAACAGTGTTAAAGATCTTTCCTGTGTATGATCCACGCATTAGGCATGGGGAAAGCAGTCTTGTGTACTGGTGAATGCAACGTCAGTTTCCTTCCAACTCTTCCCTTTCCCCTCACAATGGCAAACGCTAGAAGTCTGTTGGCATCTTGGAATGTCAGAGCTGGAAGAGTCCGCAAAGAACATCTAGGCCACATCTAGTGAAGGGACTTGCAAATGTGTACTCTGGAAGGTACTCTAGTGCCTGCTCTGTGGGGGGGATAGGTGCCATAAGCTCTGGGTTCCCTCCATCACTTCATCAGATTCTTATGTATTGGAATCACATATAAGATTTCTTTTGAAAGATTTTTTTTTTTTTTTGAGACGGAGTCTCATTCTGTCACCCAGGCTGCAGTGCAATGGTTGGATCTCAGCTTATTGCAACCTCCACCTCCCGGGTTCAAGCAATTCTCCTGCCTCAGCCTCCCAAGTAGCTGGGATTACAGGTACCCACCACCACACCTGGCTAATTTTTTTGTATTTTTAGTAGAGATGGGGTTTTGCCACGTTGGCCAGGCTGGTCTCAAACTCCTGACCTCAGGTGATCCAACTGCCTCGCCCTCCCAAAGTGCTGGGATTTCAGGTCACTGCACCCGGCCAGAAAGATGGGTTTTGCTGCTAAATAAATAAAATAATAATAAGGTCTGGAAGTCACAGTTCTAGTCTAACCCCATCATTGTATGCATTCAGACAGTGAGGCAGAAAAAAAAAGGGATTTGCCCAAGGCCACAGGGCAAATTAATGGGTTAGTTTAGATCAGTGTTTTCTAGCAACATCAACATCGCCTGGTTACATGTTAGAAATGCAAATTAATGGATCCCACTCCTGACCTGAATCAGAAGAGAGTGGACAGCAATCTATGATTTAGCAAGCCCTTAATGTGACTAATGCACACTGAAGTTTCAGATGCACTGACTGGTATACAGGAAAAAGCTCACCAAAGACCTGGGTTCCAGGCAAGTTCCACCACTTAAGGGGAGCAACCTTGGGCAAATCATGCCACAGTTTTTTTCACCTACAGGGAGATAATATTTGCTTCCCATGCTTCAGAGGATCAAAACAGACAATAGATGGGAAAGTGTTGTCTAAAACATATCATGCTTTGTATGTGTGAATGGTGTGGTTTGTGCCAGGGTTGATAAGCCTTGAAGTTGGGACTCAGGTCTCTATATAAAAACCCATTTTCATGCTTTCCCCTGGCCCTCAAAGACTGATACAAAGATGAGAAGCAGACTACATGAGCTCATTTCTAGTCCAGGTCTGGAGAATAAGAGCCAAGGGTCGTTGTTGGCTATTATCCTTCTGGAACCTAGGAGTTCTGAGGCCATGTTGGAGGGCTTCAGATGGCAGAGGTTGGTGGGCGGGGAGTGGAGCTGTCAGGAAACAACTTTACTTGGCCTAGTGCCCATGGACCTTTTCTTTCTGATTAGAGATCAGAGACTGATTAGGAAGTCTGAACTGCACACAATTTCCATTTTTATTTTTGTTAACAAGGTCTTGCTCTGTTTCACAGGCTTGAGTACAGTGGCACAATCATGGGCCACTGCAGCCTCTAATTCCTAAGCTCAAGCGATCCTCCCACCTCAACCTCCTGAGTAGCTGGGACAACAGGTGCATACCACCATACCTGGTTAATTTTTAAATTTTTTGTGGAGATGGGGGTCTTCCTGTGTTGCTCAGGCTGGTCTCAAACTCCTGACCTCAAGTGATTTTCCCACCTCAGTCTCCAAAGTGCTGGGATTATAGGTGTGAGCCACCGTGCCCAGCCTGAAATGCACACATTTAACTACAGAGATGGGGTCAAGGAGAGGGAGCATAGATTATATTATTATTCAACAATAGTAATTCAGAGATTCCCCTCTGATAGATAATTCATCAGTGGCAAAGAGCATTCCTGCACCCAAGGAACCACCTGTTTTGCGGTAGAGACTGTGTGCCAAAGTGAGTGACAAGGGCTAAGAGGTATTGCTTAATATTCGTGCTAGGCCCACTGTGGGGAGGGACTAACTGGCTGGACCAGGAGGTTGGGCAGCTTGATAGAGGAGGTAACATTGGCACTGGATCTTCAAAGGCAAAGCTACTAGTCAGAACAAGAAGTAGAAGGAAGGCAAAGTCTGGAGAGGTTGAGAAAGCGTGGCTGGGGGCACCAGTGCAGGGTACAGGATAGGTAATTAGAACATGGTGATGTGAAGGACTTGGTAATCCATGAGGCCAGAGGAGAAGTGGAGAGGAATACAACCAGACTATTTTCCATCTGAGATTAGGGCAGAAGCACTGGATGTTTGTTGATTCTTCCTTCTTGGAATTTAGTTGTTCTTACCACTCTCTCCTTACCCTCACACTGCCACTGCCCTCCAAGGAAGTGTTAATGTCTTGTTTATTCTCTGAGTGTGCTTCATTCCCCCACTAGAGTGCAAATTCTCCAAGAGGACCTGTTCCTCTTCTGTCTGCCTAGCTTAGTATAGGCCAGACCCCTATTCGGTACTCAGTAACAACCTGATACATGTATGCCCGAGGAATGTGACAGGAAGAGTAAGAGACAAAAGAGGAAAAAGGTGGGGAGAGATGAGCACTCTTAGTCCCATGGAGGATGTTGACAAAAAAAAAAGATTCTCAGATTCACAAATAGTCTCTTCCAAAGGCTCGTAGGCTGGGCTCTGCTGCAGCCATGATGGCCACCTCTACCTTTAGAATGAGACTGGCCTGGAGTGCGGTGGAGGGTGGGTAGGAGGCTCCAGAGAGGGAAGAACCAACTCCACTATAATAAAGGGCTTACCGGCCTGGGAGTCATGAGATCTGGGCTTCCAGTCCTGCCTTTGCCCCTAATTCTGTTTGGCTTTGGTCAAAACTCTTCAGCAGTCTTAGAGCCTCAGTTCATGCATTATCCCCTGAAGTGGTTGATGCAGCTGAGCACCCTCTGAGTGTGAATTGTAGGATGCTAGGCTCCTTTTGGCTCTGATATTCTGGCTGAGTCAGCAGATGATGTCTCTGTGGCCCTGAGGCTATTTAGGGGAGAAACTATAGGCTGTGCACAAAAATTAAGTCTGGGCCCTGGGCCCCCCACCTGGTTCTGACTGGTGGCCCAGCCCTGCCCTGCAGGGAACACCAGTTTGATTAGCGCTTGGAGCCGTTAGTCTTCAAAAATTTGAGGACATATGCTTACTGGGTTAAAATTCAGATGGACACATTTGGGGAGATCCCTGCCTTTATAGTTTATCTCAAAATATAAGTGGCAAGGATATACATTTAATACTTAGGAGCATACTGCTGGAGTATATGTATGTATGTGTGATATGGCTTTTGTTGTTGGTGTTCTTTTATTTATTTATTTATTTATTGAGACAGAGTCACTCTCGCCCAGGCTGGAGTGCAGTGTCGCGATCTCAGCTCACTGTAACCTCCAGCTCCCGGGTTCAAGTGATTCTCCTGCCTCAGCCTCCTGAATAGCTGGGATTATAGGCGCGTGCCACCACGCCCAGCTAATTTTTTTATTTTTAGTAGAGACAGGGTTTTGCCAAGTTAGCCAGGCTGGCCTCAAACTCCCGACCTCAGGTGATCCGCCTGCCTTGGCCTCCCAAAGTGTTGGAATTACAGGCATGAGCCACCACGCCTGGCCCATTGTTGTTGGTGTTGTTAAAGAAACAGAGCCATGAGTAGTTAGTAGACAAATAGTTTATGCAGTAAATAACTATGGTTACAGTTCATTGTTGTCAGTGATACAGCATTTTCCATCACAATTATAGGTGAAACAAATTAAAACCTCATGAAGTAGTCATAGCACGTTCATGCTAGTGAGAGCATACAGAAAGCAATGCACGTGCATTACGGGGCAGACAAAACTGGGGAAGGGCTATATTTTCACTCACCTCTTGTTAACTTTGTGTATTTTGTCATTGAGACTTACATTATGTTTGGGTCAAACAAAAAACCCAAAGAGATTTTATAAAAGTTTACAACCATTAAACAGTATTGTTTAATCCCACAAATGGATAAAGCAAACTACTATAGCTCAACAATACACAAACCAGGACTAAAAATAGTCAATCTATGTATATAGCTAGCTACCATACAATAGATATTGAATATACTGAGTCTTTACAAAGGCATTGACTATTTTAGACAAGCAGGTTCCAGAAATACACTTGTTTTCAATGAGAAGTAACTGTAGTACCATTTCAGTTGAAGACTATGCACTCCTCAGTGTCAGACCTGAGGATAAGCAAACTAGGGAAAGGCAGAGAAGGGTTAGGAGAGAGACCTGAACGGGCTCTTTGGACAGCTCAGCATTACTTTCTCTGTGCAGATCCAGACCTGGTTCACAAAGTAGAACAAAGTGTATTGAAATTTTTGGCCCTCAAAAGGCATTTGTACAAAGTCCCACACGTACAGCACAGATAGAATGGTAACTGAGCGCCTCTCAAAATGAACTCTTCTATGTTCGAAGAAAACTCAGGGCCAAAGGTTAATGGAAATAAATCAGTGTTTGAATTACTGTATAAAGATAATTTATTCCAAAGTAGAAAAAGTGAATTTTAGAGAAGTGAAGTATTCTGGAATCTAGCAGGGGGTAGACAGAGAGAGAGAGAGAGAAAATCATGCTATCTATTTTATTACTTAGAAGAAGAAAAGTTTTGTAGACCATTTCCATAAGGCATCTGTTATTCTCCCTTCCATACCTGGCACCTTAAGAGACAGTGCAATGGCTCGATATTACCTTTGAAAAGGCTTCTTTTCCTTTGAGTTGTCTTACAGAAAGGGTGCCCTGGATTGACCATGCCACTCCGGGGTCACACTTCTCCTTTAGATCAAAAGGAAAACAACAACAAAATCACAAAAAGAAGAAAAAAATTCAGAAAAACTACAAAGTTGAAGGCCTCAACAGGCACAGACTTGCTATGAGGTCAGAAAATCAGTGAAATAATTAAAATTATAAAGCATGTCTCGCAAAATATACTGCTTCTTGAAAACCACACAAAACGCTTTGTAGTAACCCCTGCTGATTTCTTAGAGGTAAGTATTCTGAAAGACACATGCTTAGCCCCATGAAGGAAGCTTGATTTTATTATCAAGTCATCCGAGGGGGTCCCAATGCTTCCTTATTATTTGCTGTTTTATAATTACAGACAAAATGGAAAGTCTAGAAGTGTGTAGACCTCAATATAAAGAAAATCTTTCTCTAATAACTAAGAACCATGCTGTATTTACGTATTCAATTATATAGCTCCATTTATAGATTCTTGCAGATGATTCACTAACACTGACACTTTATACAAAATCCCTTTTGCAAGGACATATTAAATTTAATAGGCTAAAGAGAACTTATGCAATATAATGCTTGAAATTGTACACATGATAGCTGTGCACTGGTAATAAAGAGGCCTTGAAAAATTGTCTTTGTCTATAAATTACTACTGCCCTTTAGAAATAAAAGCTCCCTCACAACCCCTGAGCTACTTCCCTGTGACACACAGTGCCACAAACATCGTGGTGAAAATTCAGTGCCAAACCTAGCTTAAGGTGAGTTTTGTACATTTGTTTCTATACAATCAGGAAAAAAAGAGATACAATTTGTATCAACAAAAGGTCATTTCTGGTTATTTGAGGCATTGCTCCTAGCCGCTTTTGGTTCATACCAAAAAGAAGAATGAAAGGAGAATGACATCATTGTTAGTAAATCAGAAATACATATGCTTCCTTAAAAAATATTTCCTGTATTGGGAGGAGCTTACAAATTTTTTGAGTACTAAATATGAACATGTTCAAGATGATTGCAGGTGACAGGATTAATCTTGTGCTTCCCTATAAATTGTACAGCTAGTGGATACAGTGGTGCCATGGATGATTTTGGTAGGAAGATGAACTAACTGGCACATAGGCAGTAGCATCATCTGAGATTGTCAAATACCCTGATTTAGACATGGGGTCGATTTAGGAAGTCCAAGAAGTTGAACGTATGAAATGGTGTTTGTGTGAAATAGCAAGCACTGCATTGGCAACTGTCACTCTATGGACCTACCCGATAGAAAATACTTGTACATTTTTTCAATATGCTGGGGCATATGAAGATCAGAGGATAGGAGATAGAATGTAAAGCTGTGGTTAACTGAAGTGAAACATTGGTTAAGATGCAGTATTGATCAACTTGGACAGAGACAGAAAGCCAGAAAGCAGCATGCAAGCCATTATCAAACCACCAGAAACAACCCTGACTACAGCCTCACATTCAGAGTGTTTCACAGTAAGAAACATTTATAGGCAGTGTCATACCTTCTCATGAAGAAACAAAAGGCCAAGGCCCGGCCTTCTCAACTTTCATGAAAAAACGATCATAGAAGTTAGCAAGTTCCAGCTCAGGAAATAGTGAGCTGGTCATGGTTCGAAATATTGAAATATACAATGGATTCAAAAAGGGAATTCCTTTAGTGCAGCTTAAAAAAAAAAACAATAAACACCTCTTCTAGAGGCATTTAGCTACAAAGTTTTCCACCCTGAGCAAGGTACAAGTTGCGCAAATGGTGTTGCCTAAACCAAAAGTCCTGCCTTGTAATATCTAACAATTATTTAACAGCAAATGCACTCTCTTTGCGTGGATTTAAAGTGCATAACTGAGCCAGCTACTAGCAAAGATGCAGTATCCCATTTTGGAAACTGCCTTTTTCTACCTAGCAAATTTCCTGGGTTTGTTTCCTAAAGAAATTCTGTTCCACCAGTGATTGACCTTATTACCCAAAGGGTGGACAGCAAGGGAAACTGGATTACACGGCTATGCACTGTCCTCCATTACATCTCATCCTGGGATGTTGAATACTGCATAGGTCGGAAGTCCAAAGAGCATCCAATAGTCCCTCCTTGAGTGAAGGTTTTTTATTCACCATTTAATGCCACATGGGTTTGGCCATCTCTCCTGGAATAAGGGAAGTGGACTGTGGTGGTAAGTCCCCTGGTCCTTGTCAAACTCTTCTGAGCTTGTGTAGCACACACATACTATGCTTGGAACGTGAGCTTAACCACCAGTTCCTCTGCAGAAGAGTGCAACCTGATCCCTAATTTGCTAAGGTGAAGAGACTTGGAAGCTAAGAACTGTTAATAAATGTTGGCAAGTAAAATGTGCAAAGGAAATAGAGCTGCTTTGCTCTGGTGCCTAAGAAAGCAATGTTCAAATATTGCCATATAATTTCACTCTCAAAACTAGTTGAAACTATGAAATGTGACTTAAAATCATCAAGTCAGATTAGTGACCTATACAGCTATAGACTAAGGACTGCGTAGAGCCTTACCCTCTCATTATCACTATATGAAAGGTTGTACAGAGATACGTACACATCTCAAACCAAATATATACATTCATACATGCAATATAATTGCTAATAATAGGTTTAAAATATAGTTCTAGAAGCTTCAATGTGACCCTATAGCTTGGTTAATAAAGACTGAATGATCAGATATCCATGCAATAAAGTATGCATTTACTTTTAAATAGCTTTAAATATTTCTATTAGAAAAAAACCTAAAAGGTTAATTCGACATATGATCTGATCCTAATGCTTTTGCTCTCTAAATTGGATATATCATCCATACTTTGTAATATAGAATATGTGACTGAAAACTCTGGTAGGCTGGGCGTGGTGGCTCACACCTATAATCCCAGCACTTTAGGAGGCTGAGGCGGCGGATCACTTGAGGCCAGGAGTTTGAGACCAACCTGGCCTACGTGGTGAAACTCCGTCTCTACTAAAAATACAAAAATTAGCCGGGCATGGTGGTGCA
>NW_016107778.1:280859-287403 GCF_001604975.1 Cebus imitator
AGAGCAAGACCCTATCAAAAAAAAAAAAAAAAAAAGAAAGAAAGAAAGAAAGAATCCTCTGGGGTTTCTTGCATCTAGACCTCTCCCCCTGGGTTTTGTCCTCCCTTACCTGCATGGTGCAGTGCAACAGGGCATGGGACTTGGAATTAGAGGACTTGGGTGTGTGTCTTGACTTGGTCATTTGCTAGCAGTGTGACCCTGGCTAGCCACTTAATTTCACTGAGCTACAGCTTCCTTCTCTATAAAAGAGGATGTTATTAAGACCTACCTCACAGGGTTGTTATGCGCTTAAATGATGTAAACACTCTAACTTGTAAAGCGCAACACAAATTATTAGTTACTATAATTGTATTCGTGTATTAGTATTAATATTCATATTTGTATAAAGAAATAAGTACTATGTCATATCAACGTGCAGCCCTAAGCTTAGCAACAATCAAGGCTGCCAGTTGTTGGGCATCTGCTGTGTGGGGATTCTTCTCCATCACTGCAAGGACGATGTTAGAAGGGAAAATATTGCAGAGGTTCTTGTAGGTCTGATACTGGTGCTCTGGGATCATATGCTCCCTGGAATCATTGCACATTCCAACCCAAGGATTCCTCCAAAGCTGCTCCATCTTTTCAGGCACGCTCCGTACCATGACTGGCTCATAACATGGTTGCATGAGGTTGTTACTCAAGGGATAGGAGTGGTAGCCATAGGAGTCAGTTGCACAGGGCAGCGGGTCCCAGCTGGCATGCTGTTCCCGGCACAGGGGAGGTCGTCTTTGCCTCACAGGGTTGCTCTCATAGAGGCGGGAGTCAGAAATGCTATCCATCCGAGTCATCACCAGGGCACGGCCTGGCTGGGGGGCTGCCCCAGGATGGATATTGGGAGGCATGGGGTAGTCTGCAGGACAGCTGGAACATGCTCCAGTTGCTGGGTGCTGGGCATGCAGAGCTAAGTGGGGGACTGACTGTTTGTGAGGGCCTTGCTTAGAATCCTCTGGGCCATAGCTCTGCACTCGTGTTAAGGCTTCATGGTAACCATGAGGAAAAGGCTGAAGTCGGTTCTGGGATGCTGAGCGGTGCAGCTTCAAATTGCCTTCAGGATGGGTATCAGCAACAGCCAAATACACGTTGTTGTAAGAGGAATAGTTGTCATTCCTGGTATGGCTCACACGGCTGTCAGGACAGAGGTTAGGATTCCGGGCATACACCCCCCGGTCTGCTTCAGCCATGTAATACTCTCGATTATGCATGCTGTTGATGTTCAGTTTGGAGAAATCGCCTAACATTGAATAGTAGCCATGGTCCCCCATGGATTCAAATTTTGGATATTGCTCAGCATAGCTAATAGGGGTCCCATGGCTGTTGGTAACCAGGATGGGAGGATACTGCATGCTGGCCATATGCTCCAAAGAGGCCTTCTGGTGGGGGAAATGGGAAGATCCTGGCACTGGGCTGCTGGCCGAACGGGTGTTGAGTGCACCCACTGCATGGCTTTTAGGGGGTGGGATTGTGGGGACACTTAGGGCAGTCACAAGAGAGGGGACAGAACTAGCCTCAGGCTTACGGGCAATAGACAGCCATTCCTCAGGCTCCACAGCCACAGATCGGATGCTGGGATCTGATTGGCGCTTGGGGGCCACACGTTTGACCTCTGAGGTTATCTCACCTTTGGCACTAGACATCCCTGTGCCACACTTGGCCAGGGTGCCTTCACTCATAGTTTTCACTGTGGACAGTTTGGCACTGATGCGGAGCTCATCAGCCACCGAACGCTGGGGTTGGTTGGCCCGCTCCGGA
The DNA here is from genome assembly GCF_001604975.1 of Cebus imitator. NCBI lineage: Eukaryota > Metazoa > Chordata > Mammalia > Primates > Cebidae > Cebus > Cebus imitator. Next base: position 282,648 of record NW_016107778.1, read on the forward strand.
TGGTAGTATTTGCACTTGTGGCCGTAGGTGCATTTTTTGCCTGAAAAATAATGCCTTGGGGTAAGACTCTCTCTCAGTGATGTAACCCTCCGTGCCAGAAACTGTTGTAACAATCTGGTCACTCAGGTTAGGGCTTTACTGTTTGGGGTAAAGGCAGAAAATTAACTGTCCACAAAGATGAGAGACAGACAACACCAAGGAGGCATCACACACTGTGAGGGGAGAGAGAAAGTGGAAAGCTATGGAGAAAATTGCAGCATAAAAGCTAAGAGCTGGCTGGATGCGGTGGCTCATGTATGTAGTCCTAGCAATTTGGAGGCTGAGATGGGTGGATCACTTCAGCCCAGGAGTTCGAGACCAGCTTGGGCAGCATGGTGAAACCCCATCTGTAAAGAAAAATGCAAACAAAATTAGCTGGGCGCGGTGATGCACGTCTGTAGTCCCAGCTACTCAGAAGGCTGAGGTGGGAGAATCGCTTGAGCCTGAAAGGTCAAGGCTGCAGTGAGCCATGATCATGCCACTGCCCTCCAGCACAGGTGATAGAGCAAGACCCTATCAAAAAAAAAAAAAAAAAAGCTAAAGCTGAGCAGTTGAGAAGCTTTAATTTTTCGATAACGCACAACTTTGCCTAGGCATAATCTGCATGCTGAAGCAGCACAGAGTAACTGAAAGCAGCATAATGCAGTGCACAGAGCACAGGTTTGGAGTCCAGTCACATCTGAATTTCAATTCCAACTATGTCCCTTACTAGTTGTGTGATCTTGGTAAGTGACTATATTTTGTGAGCCTCATTTTCCTCTTCTGTAAACAAGGTTGATCATCATGCCTATATTATAGGGTTATTGTATAGATTAAATGAGATAATGAACATGAAAGTACTCTGTGACTTAAATGTTGAGGACAAAAACCAAAACACCCCACAAAACAAATGATCATCCAAAAAGGACAGACATCCAAAGTAGCCTCAGATCAAGCAGCCCATGTCGCACAAACCTTGTTTCAGAGGGACTTGGGTAAGAGCATGAAAACACTAGAAAACTATATGTATTTAAAAACAAAAACAAAAAAAACAAAAAAACTTGGGCTGGCGTGGTGGCTCATGCCTGTAATCTCAGCATTTTCGGAGGCCGAGGCAGGTGGATCACCTGAGGTCAGGAGTTTGAGACCAGCTTGGCCAACATGGTAAAACGCTGTCTCTACTAAAAATACAAAAATTAGCTAGGCGTGGCATCACACACTTGTAGTCCCAGCTACTGGAAAAGCTGAGGTAGGAGAATCGCTTGAACCCAGGAGGCAGAGGTTGCAGTGAGCCAAGACTGTGCCACTGCACTGTAGCCTAGGTGACAGAGCGAGACTTTGTTTAAAACAAACAACAAACAAAAACTAGCTCTATTAATGCATTTTAATGTATCTCTAGATATACACTAGGCAAACGCAGACAATGTTGTTGGACACTATGTCTTCCCTTTATCTAGTACTATTNAAAGATCAGTATCAATTGACAGAGGGTCCAGTCACCTGCCTGAGACACATGTTCATCTTGGGGCCAAACTCAGTTTGGTATTGCCCTTTCTGCTTCCACAGGCCATATAGGTTTCTCTATTTCCCTGCTCACAGCAACATAGTTCAGGACGTAGGCAGATAGAGCACATGTTCTATTGTCACAAGTGACAACTAATCTTCCATTCAATTCTAGCTACCTTTTCCTCATTCAGTTTCTAAGATTTTTCTTTAATTACCTAACAGTGTACATGAAGACACAAACTTTAACTCACAGACAGTGGACAAACCAGGATTTCCCATTTGAAAGGGAAACCTGGAAGAGAAAAGAGTTCACAGAATCCTTATGTTTTCTGTGGTACATAACTTAATTTTGTGCATAGGTACTCACCATAAGGACATGGTTGCTTCTTATGCTCAGGAACAATGGGTCTCTTTCTTAAGAAATTTTCAAGGCTTGGGCCATGGCGTCCTAAAGGATCATCTGGAGGCATAAATCTGAAACGAAGTAAGCAAGAGGTGACCGTCTTCCTTTCTGTCCCCTACTCCTTACTAGACGTTTAGACTTTCGTGTCTGTACTGCTGTCACAGCCTTCTAATTGCCCTTCCTCTGCTAATATGGCAGTTCTTCCCTTTGTTGCCACTTTATCATATAGAAAGGATGATTTTCCCTGTTCAACATTCTTCCATGAACTATATGTTCTAGCCATGCTGGCGTGTCTGCTGGTTCCCCCAATATGCCACCCATTTTCATGCCTTCATAACTTTATTCATGATATCCCCCTCACCTGTCATGCCTAGCAGCCCCCTTTCTTCCATCTGTAAACTTGATCTGAAACATCTCCTCTCGGATGCCTTTTTCTATTACTTCATATAGACAAAGCAATTTTAAGAAACAACTTTTAACTATAGCTCTTACAGCAACACATTGTGGTTGTCTCTTTCGCTCCTCTACTACACTTTGAGCCCCTTAAGGGTGAGTCCTTTTCCTTATTCATCCTTTCATCTCTATGGCAACCAGCAAAATATACGATACACAGTAAGTGTTCGGTGAATGTTTATTAAAATGAAATGAAGTCTATTCCTACTGATAACTTGGATATAGGCCTAGTGGAAAGAAACGCACTTGTCATTCACAAAAGAATACATCAGCAACCGCTCCTCTATAAACTTCTTCCATTCTGGCTTTTCAACTTGAAGGTCTCGGTAGTTATCATTGGACACAATGATGCCATCAGAGTCAAAAGCCAGTTTGACTATGAACCGGTCATCATAGCAGACAACCCTCCTGCCTTGGACTCTTCGGGATGGTGTGAAGACGAGAATCTTTTCTTTCTCCAGTTTTCTTAGAATATCTTGATCTGTTAAAATACGATTATATGCCACAGAGCAGAAATCATCTTTGGAAATTAACAGTATTAACTCAATATTAAAAATGCAAATGTTGGTACTGGATGACGATGTTATGTGCCCTTTAGAGGGAAAGTAGGCCCTGTTCCTGGCTTATGATATCAATTTGGAATATGACTTTAGGCAAGTCATCTTCCCCTTTGGACTTCAGTCTTCTTTTTGATAAAATGAAGGAACTGGATTCAATGACATCTAAGTTTTAAAAACGACCAAGAAGGGTAAGAGGAACATTGATATCTTAACATTCTTGATGCTTGTTTTGTCCTTTGGCCAAAGCACCAGCTTTTTGGTTGTTGATTTCTAACAGGGAAGTACTGAGGATGTGTCTGTCAAGAGAAAACTAAAGCATCTCTCTTAGGGACTTACATTTTTGGCTTTTGCCTGAGGGAAGGCCAAAACTAGGATGAAACATCAAGCTATAGCATCTGAGTGCTGACGCCCTTTCCTTTTGGTCTCCTGATTGCTGAGGCAAAAAATTTGCTGACTGGGCTTGAACAGGGCAAGGATCTATTCTCAGCCTGAGGCTCAAGAGTCTGTTAAGCAGATGGCAAATAGCTTCACACACAGCTCAGACAGCCATTCACTGGACTTTCTCATTAGGCATACCCGGCAATAGCTGATGCTCAGAAGACAGTTGTAAATGAATGTAGAGACGCTTCTGCCATTAGGACTGCATCATGACTTTTGAGCACCTTAGGCATTTTTGCCTTCTTGGGCCCCTTCCTCTGTAAGAAATGTTAAATATTGGCTGGGCATGGTGGCTCATACCTGTAATCCTAGCACTTTGGGAGGCTGAGGCGGGCAGATAGCTTGAGCCCAGGAGTTCAAGACCAGCTTGGGCAACATGGCAAAACTCCGTCTCTGCTAAAAATACAAAAATTAACCAGGTTTGGTGGGACCTGCTCATAGTCTCAGCCAGTCAGGAGGCAGAGGTGGTAGAATCACCTGAGCCCAGGGAAGTAGAGGCTGCAATGAGCCATGATCACACCACAGCATTCCAGCCTAAGTGACAGAGCGACACCCTGTCTCACAAAAAAAGAGAAATATTAAATATTAAAAATTTCATTTTCAATTACTTTGATATAAAGCCAAGGATAACCCAGCTAGATACATCATTATACATGCATTGCTATTATATTCAATTTTTTCTTCTGATGTGAGAAGAAAATAAAATTAAGACATTTTCATGGCCCTTAACAATATCATTGGCCCTAGGTACCAGACTTTTGTGTTTTATCTTTTGCTGAATTGAAGTTTTCTTTATTTAACTGTCAGATGCCACAAAGTAATGATGGCTTTATCTGGAAATCTTTTCAAATATACACTTAATAAAAATACTTCAAATATACTTAACAACTTTGAAAAATAAATATCTACATTGGAACCATCAATCTTTCCCCAGACTATCTTTCCAGGTTTGTCTCTAGATGAGAAGAAATGTCTTATTATTTGACACAGTACCGGAAATTGGTGCATCAGGGCGGGATTGCTCCTTTCTCCATGCAGGCACAAATACAGTAATATCTTTATGGCCTTTATCTAGAAACCAATCCACAGCAAGTTGTATTCCTCTGCAGGAGAATTCTTCTTTATTCCCATGGCTTTAGGAAGATAGAGAATAAGAGGAGACAAGATTGATAATACGTAGCAAAGAAATACCTGAAGCAGGCTTTTTCTTAGTACCAAGGTATTAATAATAGACTTTTCTTTTCTTTTTTTTTTTCTTTTCTTTTCTTTTCTCCTTCCTTCCTTCCTTCCTTCCTTCCTTCCTTCCTTCCTTCCTTCCTTCCTTCCTTCTTTCCTTCCTTCCCTCTTTCCTTCCTTCTTTCCTTCCTTCCTTTCTTTC
>NW_016107778.1:287548-305860 GCF_001604975.1 Cebus imitator
TGGAGTCTCACTTTGTCCCCCAGGCTGGAGTGCAGTGGCATGATCTCGGCTCACTGCAGCCTCTGCCTCCTGGATTCAAATGATTCTCCTGCTTTGACCTCCTGAGTAGCTGGGACTACAGGCGTGCACCACGATGACTGGCTAATTTTTGTATTTTCAGTAGAGACCGAGTTTTGCCATGTTGGCCAGACTGGTCTCAAATTCCTGACCTCAGGTGATCCGCCTGCCTCAGCCTCCCAAAATGCTAGAATTGCAAGCGTGAGACACTGCGGCCAGCCATGACATTTACATTCTTGATAATGCCAAGTAATATGCTTTTTAAAAAGCAAATCAAGTTCTTTTTAATTGTTACAAATTTGCCATTATTATTACAAACTTCATTCAGGGCCATAGATGATTAGTAATAACTCTCAATTTATTGTAGCCCTGATAGCTATCTCCTATTACTAGTTCCATTTTCTGTCTTCTCTTTCTATTTCTGCTACCACTTTCTTTTCAAGGATTGAGATATTCACAAAAGATAAAAAATGTAAAGGTATTACCAGAGCTTTAAAATTTATATAGAGTATTAATTGGAGATAAGTCTTTTACTTTTTTTATTTTTTATTTTTTTTTAGAGATGGGGTTTCACTGTGTTGGCCAGGCTGGTCTTGAACTCCTGACCTCATGATCCACCCACCACAGCCTCCCAAAGTGCTGGGATTATAAGCGTAAACCACTGCGCTCAGCCAGGAGATAAGTCTTAAGCACATATATGCTAAGCTTCAAAAATAACATCAACGGCAAAAAAGATATGCACATCAATGCTCACTGAAAATGCTTGTTACATATATCCATTTAATTAAATATAATGCACCAACAAAAATCATATTCATGAAAATTTTAAGATGTAGGAAATGCTCATAATTCTGAAAGAGAAAAGAAAAACTACAGACTATATATAATGTAATCTCAATTTTGTAGAAGAAAATCTATGTATAAGCTTAGAAAAAATACGATAAATAAATACATGAAAATATTAATAATTATTGTTGTTCTACATGATTTATTTTCTTTCTCTAATTCCAAAATATCCTCAAAAAATCAAATATTTCTGGCCAGGCGTGATGGCTCAGGCCTGTAATCCCAGCATGTTGGGAGTCCGAGGTGGGACAATCATTTGAGCCCAGGAATTTGCGACCAGCCTCGGCAACATGGCTAGAACCTATCCTTATTAAAAAGAAAAAAGAAATTCAAGTATTCTTTTTATAACCGGAACATGATATAAAAGAGAAAAAATTCTATCAGAATTACTTGTAGGATTAAAGATTGTGAAAACTTAAAAAGCCAAACAGAAATCATTTAAATAGAAATTGGATGAGAGAAAATTTGCAGATAAATTGGGAAAAGATGCACTAGATTTGGGCCTAGTGTGGCTGTGAAAATTATACAAAAATTATACAAAATCAGATGATCTCTTAGCATGGTATCTAGTGCTCTGACGTATACATAAATCACACTAAATTATAGTTAATTAAACAGCTTGGATGGTAACAAATGGGTGTACATGTACAAATTCTACTACAATCAAGTGGCTATTGTCTTTTAAGACTGATGAGAAGAAAAGAATTGTTTTGTGAGAAGGCTAATTAAGACAACGTGACAGGGCTTCTCGCTTTGGATTCCTCACCTTTTCACCGGCACTGGCTCACTCAACTACTACAGAAATTAACTCCAATATACTGTTACTTTTGGATGAATTCATATATAATATCAGGGGCCTTATCAATTCTTGTACTGGAAAACTTCTCACTGTCTTATCGCTCTTGAGGCAAATTGCAAAAATTCATTAAATGCTTTTATTAACATTTCCAAGCATATGCTAATCATGTTTAAAAGTCCCTAATGAGTACCATAAAGCAATTATACTACTCAACTGAAAGTTGAAAGCACTTAAGAAACAAAAGGAAAATATATTTAGCTGTCACTATACTCCAAGGCTTAGAGATAACTACCGCTGACTCCTAAAAAGTTGAACAATGAGGAAATCACGCAAGGCCACAGTGCTTAAAGGGTTAATATTGAATGAACTCAGCATGAAACAGTCAGGAAGAGAAGATGTCCAGTTGTGAATTTTCCCACTGCTACGGTGCTGGTAAGTATAAAGAAAAATAGAACTTGGGAAAATTATCAGAATTGCCATTAGAGGGGGGATTTGAGGGAAAGGGATGGAATTTCATTGGGCTCTGCAGTGCTATGATCTTCTCCCAAACAGTGTAAGTCCGACATAAATATAAGAGTACCATTTGCTGTTAGATACTGCAACTTTATATTTTATACTGCCAAATTGTTTGTTTAAAAAAATATTTTTTTTTCAGCCTGGGCAACAGAGTGAGACCCTGTCTCTACAAAAAATTAGCTAAGTATAGTGATGCACACGTGTAGTCCTAGCTACTCGGGAGGCTGAGTCAGGAAGATCACTTGAGCCCAGGAGTTTGAGGTTACAGTGAGCTGAGATCATGGCACTGCATTCCAGCCTGGATGACAGAGTGAGACCCTGTCTTGAAATATATACATAGATATATATGTATATATTTCATCATTAAAAATGTAATATGTAGTTATCATATAAAATGTGGAAAATACATAAAGTATAAAGAAAAAAACTTCAAAATCCAACTGTTTTACTATTATCCAGAGACAAACACTGTTAATATTTTGATATATTTGTATTTTGAGTTTTCCTAACATACTGAGAATTATGTTAATAAAAAAATGTAAGATACCTATGGCATCCCATTAAAATATAATAAAAGTATGCCACTGAAGCATTGGAGGCACACCAAATGTCCAATAAGAATCAGAAGGTACTTTCAACATTTATCAAGGTGGCAATGAAGACCTACACAACAGCCAAGTATGCAAAGTTTATTGCCCCCAAAACATTTAAAGAATGAATAATTTTTTTAAAAAAGTGGAAAATAAAGTAATGCTTGCAAGTGGCTTGTTTTTGCTTAAACCCATACAATGTCCTTTTCCAATCTAAAAAAGCTAAAAACCCTAGGACCTGCAAGTCACAGAGTATCTTGGCGACACTACAGCTCACTTTGTCTTGTAAACTGGCTTAGGAACCCATCATGATCCAGGTTCCCAAGCCAAATTCAGCTTAGCAGAGAGGTCATTGGCCCCTCCCTGTGCACTTGCTTTCTCTAGGGTTCAAATGTTTGGGCTTCTCCTAGACTTAACAAGAATATGGTTACATTTACATTTCAAAGCCTTAATTCCTCTGAAATGGATTTCTCCTCCCAAAGGAGACAGCTCTCAGAATGAATGTACCCTTTAGGATAATCAGTATGTGGACCACAGGTACACTACTACTGCAAATGTTAACCAAATGCTGCTAATGGCAAACAAAGCATTGTATTTTTAGTAGAGATGGGGTTTTGCCTTGTTGGCCAGGCTAGTCTTGAACTCCTGACCTCAAATGATCCTCCTGCCTAGGCTTCCCAAAGTGCTGGGATTACAGAGGTGAGGCACCAGGCCTGGCCCATAATTTTATTTTATTTTTGGAGACAGGGTCTCTCTCTGTCACCCAGGTTGGGTGCAGTGGCATGATCCTGGTTCACTATAGCCTCAATCTCTCTGTCACCCAGGTTGGGTGCAGTGGCGTGATCCTGGTTCACTACAGCCTCAATCTCCCTGGGCTCAAGTGATTCTCCTCCCTCAGCTTCCCAAGTAGCTGGGACTACAGGCGCACACCACCACACTGGGTACTTTTAGTAGAGATGGGTTTTTGTCATGTTGCCCAGGATGGTCTTGAACTCCTGGGCTCAAGCAGTCTGCCTGCCTTGGCCTCCCAACATGCTAGGATTACTGGCATGAGCCACTGTGCCTGGCCAGCGTCATAATTTTAATGCAGTCTCATCCAACAGGCTGAGAAACAACAGACATTAACATGTAGTTCGTCTAAGAAAAATACCAATCTCACCATAAACTTACAGCTAACTAATGAGGAAAACAAACTAAATTTAGATTAACAGTAATAATAAATCCATAAGTAGAGTATAGCGCTGAACTTTGAGCATGTGAAATGTGATTGCAGAATAAATGGGACTCATCAGTAATTTACTACTCAGACCAAAAAAAAAGATGCTAACAAGGACTCAATTGGTAATTTTTTAAAAATCACGTGGTCTACTCTGCACTATTTTAGTATGCTCTTAATAATAAGGTTGCATGTTATTGTTTTTTGCTTTATTTAAATCATGCAAAATGCCATTAATTTAGCGAAGTAACTTGTACAGGAGATAAAAGTTCACTTTCCTGTCAGTATAGTAGTTTGCTACTGACATAGACCAGATATGTTGAAACTAATTATCCAAGTATTTAATCTCTGCATTATTCCTTAAAAAGCAAAAGAGCGTCCTTCATGATCAGCAATCCTTGAATAGAAGTCCAGAGAGACGGAAGTTATACATTACCATGAAGCCAAAGTCCCCAAGAATGCCTTAGGCTCTTCTCATCCTCAACTCCGAAACACAAAACCCAACCAGACCAAAAAAGAAAAGGGTAGGCCTTGGGAAACATGTCCAATCTAGGGTATTTTGGGTGGTCTGGTTTGGTGACAAATTGAGTTGGGCACATCCCAAACTCCTTCCGCTCAAGAATCACTCTTTCTTATGCCTGTTAGGAGGGCAGCAGAGATACCTTTGGGCTTTGGAACACAGGCGTCATCCTTTGCTTTTCACTGGCCCACTGCATCATTCTGATTACTGTAGCATTGTGTGCAGGCCATTTAACTTTCTTGTTAACTGTGCTTTTGGTTTCCCCTCATTAAAACAAAGGAGTCGTCTGGCCTGGTTTACTCACCTTATAATGATGATGCTGTCATGGTTTTAAAACTTTGAAAAAGGAAATCTGTAAATGTATTCTCTGCTACTAGCAAATTCACCAAATATTCTTTTTTTTCTTTTCTTTTTTTTTATATAGAGTCTCACTCCGTCACTCAGGCTGGAGCACATTGGTGAGGTCACTGCTCACTGTAGCCTTGACCTTCCGGGCTCAAGAGAACTTCCCACCTCAGCCTCCTGAGTAGCTGGAACTTCAGGCATGTGCCACTATGCCCAGCTAGTTTTTGTATTTTTCATAGAGTAAGGGTTTCACCATGTTGCCCAAGCTGGTCTTGAACTCCTGGGCTTAAGCGATCCTCCCACCTCGGCCTCCCAATGTGCTGGGTTATAGGTGTGAGCCACTGTGCCTGGCCCAGATATTCTTAGTAACACTAATAGCCACATAATACTGTGTGATATTGTGAAAAGAGAATTGGGGTCAGGCTAGTGTTTTAATCTAAGTTTTGTAACCTTGGGTAACTTTGCATAGTTACTCAAATTCTCTGAACCTGAATCTCTTCACCTGCAAAAATGAATCAAATTAGTTTATTATTATGGGGTTTCCAATGGGGATTAATTCACATACGTGAAAGAACCTGGCACAGAATCAGTATTCATAAATGTTAGTTTGTTTCATTTCATTCATTTGAAGTCAGAGGACTTAAGTTTGTCACTTTACTGCTTACTAGCTATGTAAACTCAGGGAAGTCACTTAACTTTGCTGAGCTTTATTTTTTCATCAGTAAGATAAAGTTGCTGTGAGGATTAAACAGGACTATATGCTAAAATGTACTTCCAGGTAGCCCGCTAAGCATTTCCTGTATACGGCAATGGTATGGTTCATGACTTTCTACGATCCCCACTCTTTCATGTCTCTGTGGGAGCACCCAATCAAGCAATGATGGACTCGGTAGGTAATAGGCTGCTGATTACTGGGTTTTTTTCAACCAAGGTGGGATGACAATTCATTTGAGAAATAGAAGGAGGGATTCCTACGGCTCTCTGACACAAAATTAAAAAATGATATGAGAGAGTATGGACTAAATTATGAAGGCACTGTAGGTACTATGCTACCACTGCTGCTGTAACAAATTACCACACACTTAGTGACTTAGAATAGCACCGATTTATTGTCTTACAAGTTCAAGAGGTCAGAAATCTAAAATCAAGGTGTTAGCAAAGCTGTGTTCTTTCTGCAAGCTTAAGGAGAGAATCTGTTTCCTTCCCCTTTTCAGCTTTCTAGAGGCCACCCATCCTCTTTTTTGTTGTTTGTTTCTGAAACAGTCCAATGGGTCAGAAAGGCCACCCACATTCTTTGGTTCATAGTCCCTTTCTTATGTCACTCCAGTTTCTTATTTCTGCCATTGCATCTTCTACCTGTTCTGATCTTGCTGCCTCCCTCTAATAAAGACTCTTGAGATTACATTAGGCCCACATTGATAAACCAGGGTAATCTCTCCCATCTCAAGAACCTTAATAACATCTGCAAAGTCCCTTTTACTATATGAGATAATGTGTTCAGGGATTCCAGGGATTAAAATGTGGGCATCTCCAGGGGGCTATCATTCAGCCTACCACAGATATTGTAGGTCAGAGATCATCATTGGAATCAGAAAAATTAAGAGTGTCTTTATGGAGGTGGTGCATTTTGAAGGCTATGAAGATAAAAAGGAGACCACTTCTATATTGGGAAATTACATGAACACAGGTAGTGGGAATAGAAATCAGCATAATTTACATAAAGACCATTAAAGAGATAAATGTAAATGCAGTAAGCGTGAGAGACGCAATTAAATGGGAGGAGGGAAAGGCCAGATCACAAAGAGCCTTAAAGCCAGGGAAAAGGATAAAAATTCAGTATAATAACAGTTGAGAGTTACTGAAAGTTCCTAAGTAAACCCCAAAGTGACTTTATAAAAGCAGCATTTTCTGGATGATTAGTTTAGAGGTGGGATAGCAGACCCCAAAAGGAACAAAGCTGAATGGCTACGTCTCCTCTGAAGCATCATCACTGTTGTCGAACCTGCCTTCCTAACACCTGAACGCACATTGGCAGCAACTTCAGTGGAGATAGAAAAGGCAAGGGCAGGATCATTTTAGTTTCTGGTCACCTTCAGAAACACAAGCCACAGTCACTAACCCTGTACCTCTTGTAATGATTCGCAAAGGAAGAAAATTTTTATGAGCTCAGGCAGTTTTTTAAAAAGAGAAAAAACATACCAGGCTTACCTCATTGCCACATTACTTCCATCAATGACAACTGGCCTCAAATTGTCACTGTTGTCTATTTCATCTTCAAGAGACAATTCAGGACTTGCAATCTCTCTAGAGCTGGGCCCACGAGGCACTAACAGACTCAAGTTGATCTGCCCTTCTGAATCACCTTTGTTCCCAAGTCTGACAAGCTCTGCCAATACATCATTAATAAGTGATTCTGGTCCCAGCTTGTTTAGCACTGATTGAATCTGTTCCTCTGCATAGCCTAGCTTTAGAGCAAACTCCATCTTAGCTTGGTATTCCTTCTCCAAGTCAAGTTTACCATCCTGTAAAATGCTGCTCTGGGAGAAGCTTGGACGATCTAGGCAGGGTGATCGACAGAGCTGGCGGTGTGGCTTGGAGGACATCTCCTTTTTCTTCAACTGACCATCCCTAGGGTGGCAGCTCTTGCTGTTGTCACTACTCTTAAGGCTTATCTGTTCAGGGTCACTCTCAGAGCTCATCCACTCTTCAGAATCAGCATTGCCCTGCTCTGTGCTGTCCTGCTTAGGCTGCTGCTTCTCTTCCTTGGAGGCACTCTTCTCCATTTTTGGTGTCTCTACCTCAGCTGTGGCCGTCATCCCGTTCAGTGGGTCTTCTGAGGTCTAATCAGTTCTTTTTCTTTTTAGCCTGCTTGGAATCCACATGCAGTGGCATGCTTTTGTGGTAAAATGTCGTGGTAGCGATGGTGGAAGAGTTTGCCTGTTTCATTTGGTATGTTCAGATGTTACCAGTCCCTACAAATAAACACATATACCACATCATGTTTAGTAAACTTTAGGAAAAGAATTTTAGAATACAGAGGTTTCTTCTTAAGAAACTACAAGTTTTTGGCGTTTGATTTTTCTGCTTATAATGATTGGACTCGACTTACATGAAAGATAAAGAGTCCCTAATTCTATAATAATTCTAGACATAAAAATTTCAGTGGTGGCAATAATGCTGTTATTCACTCCCAATATACACACAAAATAACAGCTAAAGTTATCTGCTTATCACAACAATTTTGAGAAACAGAAACATCACATTTCAACAAGATGCAATTATATATATATATAATATATATGTTTCCTTGGAAAGAATCTCTCTCTCTCTCTATATATATATATTATATATATATATTTATATATATAATATATATTACATATAATTATACATATATAATTATATATTAATTATATATAATATAATATAATTAATATATTATATATTATATATTAATATAATTAATATATAATATATATATTTATATATTTTATATATTATATATAATATATATATATTTTCATGGAAAGACTCTCTTTCTTACTTTCTGCCAGGAAGCGTTTCCAGATCCCATACCATATCCTTCTTGCTAAGGCTAAAATCCACTCCTGAAGAGCACGTGCTCTCCAGCGTTACTCTTTGCAAAATATCAGGAACTCATTTACTAAGGAGATTAGAAAAACATTAAAATTGCTCAGACAACTAAAGCAGGCTGTAAGGGTAACAAACAGAGAGGTATGTTTCAGATAAGAAAGGGTGTGTATGTGCACTTTGCTGAATGTGTCTGAAGTCCCTTTTTTAATTGTAATTGATAAACAAAAGGAGAAAAAGCAACTCAACGTGCAAGAGAAACTAGAACACAATAAGAAGAATATTAATTACAGGAGAGAATTAGGGACAATTGTATTTCTAAACTCCTTCTCTAACCTACCTCATCTGTCCCAGCAGATTTCAGTTCTAACCTGGCCTAAGTGTGTTCTTTTCTTTGAGCCTCAATTTCCTCATATGTAAAATGAGGATATTGATAGCTACCTTATAGGGTAATTGTAACGATTACATAATATATATTAGGAAAGTGCTTAGAAAAGTGAAGATAACACAGTAAGTTCTCAATATACATAAAGGGGGTAATGATACCACTACAGATTTGGTTTTTTTTTTAAAAGAAAACTGACAGTGAGGTAAGGCTGTGGACCTGTGAGCACTGATGAGCTCTTCAGGCAGAAGCTGTGCTGACTCATCTAAAAATAGGCTACTGACGGCACCATGGCTCATGCCTGTAATGCCGGCACTTTGGGAGGCTGAGGTGGGTGGATCACTTGAGGTCAGGAGTTCAAGACCAGCCTGGCCAACAAGGCGAAACCCTGTCTCTACTAAAAATACAAAAATAAGCTGGGTGTGGTGGCGGGTGCCTGTAATCTCAGCCACTCAGGAGGCTGAGGCAGGAAAATCGCTTGAAACTGGGAGGTGGAGGTTGCAGTGACGTGAGATCACAGCACTGCACTCCAGTATGGATGACAGAGTGAGACTCTGTCTCAAAATAAATAAATAAATAAATAAATAAATAACAGGCTACTTATGTGACCAGTGTGCCAGATATTTCTAGTTACATCTCAGTTGTGTGTGTGTGTGTGTGTGTGTGTGTGTGTGTGTGTGTGACACAGTTTCCCTTTTGTTGCCCAGGCTGGAGTACAGTGGCGTGATCTCGGCTCACTGCAACCTCCACCTCCCAAGTTCAAGCAATTCTCCTGCCTCAGCCTCTCAAGTAGCTGGGACTACAGGCATGCACCACCATGCCCGTCTAATTTTGTATTTTTAGTGGAGACGAGGTTTCACCATGTTGGCCAGACCGGTCTCGGACTCTTGACCTCAGGTGATCCACCCGCCTCAGCCTCCCAAAGTGCTGGGATTACAGGCATGAGCCACCACACCCTGCCTCAATTCTGTTTCTACAAACAAGGAAAACCTCTAATAGTTTGAAGAATGCTATGAATAACTGCATGCTTACTTTAGGAGTCACATTTGGAAACAGAGCCAAACATAATCAACATCTCAGAAACGACATTCAGGCAGCATATAAAGACTCCTGGAATGATTAAATTACCACTTACGACGTTAAAAATTTCCTTTAGTGAATTAGTCAACATAAAGACACCCATTTTCTTATAAGTTCCACATTTACTATCTGACTTACAGTTTATTTTCTTCTAAATAATTCCTAGTGTATACAGGACATTGAAATATTTCCCCTAGATTTATTCAAAGCTTCCAAGTCACTTAAAACCCACTGTTTATGGCCAGGTGCGGTGGTTCATGCCTGTAATCCCAGAACTTTGGGGGACAAAGGCGCGTAGATCATGAGGTCAGGAGTTCAAGACCAGCTGGACCAACATGGTGAAACCCCGTCTCTACTAAAAATACAAAAATTAGCCATGCACAGTGGCACACACCTGTAATCTCAGCTACTCAGGAGGCTGAGGAGAGGAGAATCACTTGAGCCCAGGAGGTGGAGGTTGCAGTAAGCCGAGATCGTGCCATTGCACTCTAGCCTAGAAGACAGGGTGAGACTCTGTTTCAAAACAAGAACAAAAACAAAAACAAACAAACAAACAAAAAACAGGCTGGGTGTGGCGGCTCATGCCTGTAATCCCCGCATTTTTGGAAGGCCGAGGTGGGTGGATCACGAGGTAAAGAGTTTGAGAACAGCTTGGCCAGCATGGTGAAACCCCGTCGCTACTAAAAATACAAAAAATTAGCCAGGTGTGGTGGCGCGTGCCTGTAGTCCTAGCTACTTGGGAGGCTGAGGCAGGAGAATTGCTTGAACTCAAGAGGAGGAGGTTGCAGTGTGCCGAGATCCAGCCACTGTACTCCAGCCTGGGCGACAGAGCAAGATTCTGTCTCCAAAACAAAACAAAACAAAACAAAAAACAAAACCCCCAGCTGTTTAATGTATATTTTCTTGGCAAATGAGAGGTACCTGTAAAAGATAAGTTTAGCTAGTGGACCATAGAATGTTTATTTCATAATATCAAATACTTAGTTCTGTCCAAATTGTCATTGGTATATATACTTTCACCATGCTTAGGTAGACATATAATAGCAAATTTAAATTCAGGGAACATCTCACAAACATAGGAAACTCTCATTGAAATTACTTGTTATTATTGTGGAAGTTTCCTATTCAATAATCCAAAGTAGAAGGGAAATAGCGTAGCAGAAATAAACTTGGATTTCTCTTTCAAAACCTTAAGCAAGAATATCTTAAGAAAAATGTTGGCAACATTTTCTAAAACCTGTGTAAGTGTGAAGGTGTCATGTGTTTGTCTATGCGCACGTGTCTCTTTTATAATGCAAAAATCCTTGGGTCAAGATAGCAAGAATGTATTTTTATTCAAAAGAACAGTCCCTGAGTGCCAGAGATTGTGCTAAGTCCCAGAGTTAGAAAGAGAAACCAGAACTAAGCCTGTCCTCAAAGAACTCAACCAACTAGTAAAAAGTTGGCTAGAAGTGACACTAGAAAGTGCTCAAATGTACTTCTATAGAGGATGAACATTTCAATTACAGTTAAGAACATTTCAATTCAAGAACATTTCAATTAAGCTGGGATACTTTTGTGAATGAAGGGAGTGTTTACTGATAGTTATGTACGAACAATAGGCATAAATTGGGGATGTCCCAGGTAAACCTGAGTATATGATTGGTCACCCAAGTTACTTGCAAATTTCCATTGACATACAGAAGGGGAAATACTCAGCTCTTGTCAGTAGAGTGGGAGGTAGGTGTGGTGGTTGAAGAGATTAGGAAAGAATTCAAGAAGCATATAATATCTAGCCATCTGCTGACATTACTTTATTAATTAATTCATTCTAAAATACTTATTTAGTGCCAATTATGTACCAGGCAACATGTTAGAGGCTGAGGATATAAAATAAGATGGGGACTCTAATCTCAAGGAGCTTATAATGATGTGTTGAGGAATGGGGAGACAGACAATAATCAAATAATGATATAATTCATAATTATAAACTGGGTAAATGATTAAGCATTAAAAAGTATAGGGAGCTATGAGTTGAGCCTTAAAGGAAAGAGTTAAAATTTGCTGGGCAGAGAAGAATTTTTCAAATTACAAGTATATGAAGATTAATATGATACAGTGCCTTAGTCAACACCTCATGCCTAATATTATTGGCAAGGAGTGATAAATGAAAGCATTGAAGATGGTGAAAGCAAAATAGTCACATTTGCTCAAAAAAAGAAGGTGAGTGGGGAGAAAAGTTTCAAAGATGATGTTTTAGTTTATGACATGTGTTGAAAGGGGTTGTTGGCTGGACATGGTGGTTCATGTCTATGATCCCAGCACTTTGGAAGGCCAAGGCAGGAGGATCGCTTGAGCCCAGGATTTGAGACCAGCCTGGGCAACGTGCTGAAACCTCGTGTCTACAAAAAATACAAAAATTAGTCAGGCATGGTGGCCTAGGCGTGCAGTCCCAGCTACTCTGGAGGCTGAGGTGGGAGAATGGCTTGAGCCCTGGAGGCTGAGGTTACAGTAAGCAAAGAGGGCATCACTGCACTCCAGCCTGGGTGACAGAACCAGACCCTGTCTTAAGAACAACAAAAAAATAGAGTCATTATCTTTTGTTGTTACTGTTTGAAAAAATCCACAAATGAATGCTTTAAAGACTGGCATACTTTGGAAAATCACATTACTCAGATGAAATTATAGAACTGGATGTAATTTGTTTTAAGAAATTAAGAGCTTTGTCACCAGATAGCTTGCCTATAACTTGTTTAAGAATATGATTAAGCAAATGATTGCAAACTTGCATCTGAATCTAAAAAAAGCAGAGAAACATATGCAGCCAAAATCTGCTACAAGTGACCTCAAGGAGGAATTCCCACCAAGAAAAAAAGATCAAAGTCTTCTACTTTCTTCTCTCTCCCACTAATATTTTTTATTATGAAATGCAATTTATTCAGTTTGCATTTGCACAGAGAAATTTTCCAAGATTAGTCATCAGGTTCTACTATAAACTTTACTTCATCTTTTCCAGAATCTGCCAAATGACATCCCACATAGAGACAGAAACATCTGGCCATTTCTACCAAGTCAAAACCTTTGGAAATGTTCAAGAAAGCCCATTAACCACATAGAACAGATTTACCCAGCAGAAATCCTGTCAAGGATAAAATAGTAAATTCTCAATTATCTGTAGGTGGCCAAGTCACTTGTTATTGAGTTTTGTGAATGCATGCTTTGATAGAGACTAAGGGATACCTACTAAGACAGCTGCCCTTCCCACTGACTTCTAGCAATTTTGTTTTTCATAAAAGACATCCTCAAAGAAAATATACATATCAAAAATTATCTGCTGTGTAGGATTTCTGGTGGGGCCCAGATAATTGAGAAATGACTATAGTTCAATCATCATAAGAATACTAAGCTTTTTTTTTTCTTTGTTTCTTCTCTGAATTGGACCACTGTTTCCAGAATTACTTTTTTTGACTTTTATTTTAAGTACAGGGGTACATGTGCAGGTTTGTTACATAAGTAAACTTGTATCATGGGGATTAGTTGTACAGATTATTTCGTCACCCAGGTGTTAAGCCCAGTGCTCATTAGAAATTTTTCCTGATCCTCTTCCTCCTCCCATTCTCCTCCCTCTGTTAGACCCCAGTGTGTGTTGTTCCCATCTATATGTCCTCAAAGACCTAAAGAGAGAAATACTATTTGACCCAGCAATCTCGTTACTGTGTACATACCTAAAGGATAGAAATCATATTATAAAGACACTGGCACATGTATGTTCATTGCAGCACTATTCACAATAGCAAAAACATTCAACCTAAATGCCCATCAGTACTAGACTGGATAAAGAAAATGTGGTACATATACACCATAGAATTTTATGCAGCCATAAAAAAGAATGAGATCATGTCCTTTGTAGGGACATGAATGGAGCTGGAGGCCATTATCCTTAGCAAACTAACATAGGAACAGAAAAGCAAATACTGCATGTTCTCACTTATAAGTAGTACCTAAAGGATGAGAACACATATAATTAGCTTTTAAGAGAACAAATTCAAATCTGTATTGTATCAAACCAACCATCACATTTTACTTAATGGCAAATAAAGTAAGTTATAAAACTTCAATAACAGTAATAACATATGAACAATCATTTACATTTGCATCACATCTCAGAGTTGCCTAAGTGCATTCACATTTATGCTATCAATAGAACCACATCATTACCTACACAATCCAGTTTTGAGATGTTATGACTAATGTAGCCTATCTCCATCCCGTGTCAAGCACATCAGCTAAAGAAGTTACACAAATCCCAGAGAGAACTATAAAGTAAAGCCTTTCTCAGATACTTTGGAGGCAAAAGGGTTTGAAAAATTTACTGATTCTCAAAATGAAAAGGTTCACATAAAACCACTCTGAGAAAATCCAAAATTCAATTTTTCCCATTTTATTTATAATAAATAAATCACATAGAACAATTATATCATAAATGAGGTAAAGATTGTTTCTTAATCTCCAATTATACCCATCTGTTTGTGTGCTCTTGAATAGTTTATAGGTAGTAACACTTAGCAAATAAATAAGTCTAAGAAATAGCATATTTTCTGTGGTTTGTAAAAATAGGATTTCCCTCTAGCAATGAGAGCACCCTTGTTGGCCTATCTGGTTTTACATTACCCTCCAAACAAAATTGGCTTTTATTTTTTATCTTCAATGCATTCTCAAAATGATACATATCACAGCAAAAACTGTCATAGCCAGAGCTAAAAACAACTGAGCTTATTCAAAATTTAGGATTTCATTTCAATAGAGACCCAAAAGCTTTGTATGATTAAACTATGTCGATTCTTGCCCTCCCACTCCCACACCAAATGTTGAAGCTTTAGACAAAATGTTTACAGGAAAGTCACAGTCTGTTGATTTTCACAACTCATTCATTTTTTCAGGGCTTCAGGCAAAGTAGACACACAGTGTTTTGTTTTGAAGACCCATTATTCCCAGCTTTTGAAGAGGGGCTCATTTTTCTGCTATCTTCCACTATCCCATATTCCACTAAGAAGGACCTATATCTCCAGCATATCCAAAACATTTCATACTACACACATTCTGTTTTCCAAACTAATTAAAACCACACTGATAAATGTAACCTCAATTTATACTGGATTCAATCTTCCCCACACAAAAACATTTCTAGTGCTTGACACTCCAGAAGGACAAGAAAACTGTAGGTTATATACTTACTATTTTCTTCTCTCTATATAAAGAAGGTCTAGGGAAAGATCATTTGAAATTCATGCAGGGAAGCTGCCTCATATGCTACAGGAAATGGTCTCTGCTAGAGTAAGGGTTCAGTGAATATGTGTTCTCTGGACATTAATGACAGCTGAGGAGCTGTTATGAAAGTGGCTTCTTCAGAAAACACGCCCACTTCTATGATTCATTGGTGAAGTTTTTTTTTCCTCTCTCTCTCCTCCTCTTCTCTCTTCTTTCTCTCCTCCCTCTCTTTTTCTTTTTGTGCTACCTATCCACATCCCAAGACCCTTAGTCAAAAGCTATAGGGAAATATGGCTATGTCATTCTATAACTTGTAGTAAATTGCAAAAAAAAGAGTGCCTTTCTTATGACTTTAATAGTAATAAATGTATCGAGCATCTCATTCAGTTAACAACACTGGGCTTGATCTTTCTTGATTCTCTCCAACTTAACTGCTTTGTTAAATGTATGGAATAGAGTACATCCTGTTTTCTGTCTTTATAATTAAGTCACTAGCTAAAATGAGAAATGACACAATGATTGGGGCAATTCTGAGGGGTAGCTGCAGTATTGCAGCCATGACGTCATCAGCTGAAGTCTAGTTAGTTTCCTAAATCTCCCAGATGAAATTCGAGATACATTGGGTGGCAAATAGAGTAGGGGGAAAAGAGGGAATAGAAGGACCATAGAGGTTAGAAATTTTAATTGTTCTTATTTCAAAGTAACATGCTGTTTGTTTGTTAACACTTCCTTCCTCAAACGGCTATGTATTGCTTTTTTCAAGAGCTGCTCTGTTTTATCTCAGCTGCAGGAGTACTTCTGTGGCCAGCAAAGTACATAACAAACACAGTTTTTAAAGTATTTCAGAAGCTTCCAGAACAAGGAATGCTTGATAATGCAAATGCATTCTTGTTATATTAAATATGTCAACCATATAATTATATAGGTACACTCCCGGCTGCCCCATGAGTTTAGGATGCTGGTAATCCTTGAAGGTTCCCTGCAGGAATGGTTAAGAGGCGTCTTAGTGTAGTGAGACGCCTTCTGCATTTGGAGCTGGAGTCAGGGTATATGGGTTCAAATATTCCCTCTACCATTAATTTTCATTCCCATTCTGCATACTAGGTACTTAGCACTGCTCTAGGTGCTGGGAATTCTAAAAGAAATTAGATGCAGTCTCTGTGAAGTGCTCACATTCTGGGAGGTGGGATAAACATGTAAACAAATAATCACAGAACATATAATATGTTCTCATAAGGTTGTTTATAAATGGTAGGGGAGTGCCAAGGAGGGGTAAGTAATTCTGTTGTCTGAGGCAAGAGAGGTAAAATTTGAGCAGATTTTATCAGGGAGGGGGAAGGGAAATTGGGGGGGACATGCTAGGCAGATGGAATAGCACATGAAAGGGCATGGAGGTGTGAAAGACAATGGTGGGGTCAAGATTAATGAGTAATGCTCTCCACACTCAGTGTTCTATCCCCTCTTCTTCACCCACTTAACTCCTGCTAGTTGTAACAAGTTTGTTTCTCTCCACAACTTGGCTGTGAACTATTCTAAAAGCAAGAACTGTCCACATTCATGTTTGCATCTCTGCTTTCCCCAATCCCAACACCTAGATACCTTTATGTATGTGATACGTATTCAATGAATATTTTATTAAATATTTCATCCTTGTAGTACTTTTTTTTTTTTTTTTTTGAGACAGAATTTCATTTTTTTTTCCCAGGTTGGAGTGCAATGTTGTGATCTTGGCTCGCTGCAACCTCTGCCTCCTGGGTTCAAGCGATTCTCCTGCTTCAGCCTCCTGAGTAGCTGGGATTACAGGCATCTGCCACCATGGCCAACTAATTTTGTATTTTTAGTAGAGATGCAGTTTCAGCATGTTGGTCAGGCTGATCTTGAGCTCCCAACCTCAGGTGATCTGCCCGCCTTGGCCTTCCAAAGTGCTGGGATTAAAGGAGTGAGCCACTGTGCCCGGCCCATCCTTGTGCTCTTACAGCCTCTGACATATTCATAGAAACCTGAAACGAAGTTCAGCTGATAAAAATTATAAAGACCGTTTGACATTAGACTAGTTATACATAGGCTTGGCTTTTACTCAAATAATAGTAAGTTGGGTTAAAATGATTTCTTGTGAGTCATTGATTACCCAGGAAAGATGTCATTAAAAATCTGTCTATGAGTGACTTTGTATTTCAGTTAACATTAATATCAGCTTGTTTAGAAAGCACTTCTTTTCCCACAGTAGAGATTAAAAATAGAGAAAACAATGTACAGTAACAAGCCTCCAAATGTTTAAAAGTTCATGTAATTACATGTATGCAATGAAATCTTTTGATAGTTACATAAATTTAATTATACTAATGGATGATGTCAATGGGAATGACAGTGAAAGGACCTTAAAAATTTTGCTTATCAGTAAAAGCAATGACAACACAGCCAAATTATTAAAATTAACTTTTCCAAACCTCTGTGAGGCAGGAAAGTAGGATCTGGAGGTAGGGAACATAAGGCTAATTTATACTTCAGCTATGACAGGAAATATCATCTCTATAGGGTGTAGGCCAAGTAGATAACTTTGTAACTTTACTTCATCCTCTTCATTTACATAAGGTGTACCCCAAGTAACCAATGGAATCCTCTAGCGGGTATTTAAAATCTCTAAAATTCTGTAATGGGGCCCTTGAGCCCCTATGCTCTGGTGTGCTCCCACACTGTGGAGTGTACTTTCATTTTCAATAAATCCCTTTGTTCCTTCCTTGCTTTGTTTGTGCATTTTGTTTAACTATTTGTTCAAGACACCAAGAACCTGGATATCCTCCACTGGTGGCATCTGGAAATTAATGAAAGGTTTGCAATAATCTAAGTAGTGTTTATTTAGCCAGGTGCTGTGACTCACACCTGTAATCCCAGCACTTTGGGATGCCAAGGCATGTGGATTGCCTGAGGTCAGGAGTTCGAGACCATCCTGGCCAACATGATAAAACCCTGTCTCTACTAAAAATACAAAAATTAGCTGGGCATGGTGGCAGGCACCTGTAATCCCAGCTACATGGGAGACTGAGGCAGAAGAATTGCTTGAACCCAGGAGGTGGAGGTTGCAATGAACCTAGACTGTGCCATTGCACTCCAGCCTGGGAA
>NW_016107778.1:305920-312301 GCF_001604975.1 Cebus imitator
ATAGTGTTTATTTAAACAACAACGAAACAAAAATGAAAAAGCCTGGCTGAACCTTGGGAAGAACAGGAAAAACTGGCATTTGAACGTGCTCTAGTCCTATCTCCTCTTCCCAGAGCCATGGTGGCCTTGAAAGCCAACAGCCTCACAATCACAGTAGCCATGAGAATTAGCAGCTTAAAAGCTAACAAAGGAAACTGAACAAATTTAGAACTTCTCCAAAGTCCCATCTCGATAGAATTATTATTATCTGGCTTGTCTGAAAGTTCATTGAAAAACCTGGCTTTTTCAAGGGCTTGTGTTTATTTGATGTGACTCAGAGCTCACTAACAACAAACAGCTTTTTCCTCAGGGATATTTGTTGAAAACAATTAGAGACACTTAAAAAAAAAAAAAGATTACAGCTGCCTGAGGGGGTAATAACAGTTAGAGCAAACATGAAGCTGACCAAAAAAATTTAAAGGAAAAGCTGTGAATCAGACGTCCGGAAGGGGCTTTGAAAAGCTTCCACATATTCCTGGGGATCTAGAAGGATACATGCTTGTGTAGGGTTGTGCATGTGTTCATGGAAGACCTGAAAAGTTCCTTATCCCTCACCTTTGCTTGACATTATGGTTCTATGTAATCAGGAAATGAAGGCTAAAGGAAAGATGTCAAATGCTTTCTAGGTGTTGAGATTGTGCCCCAATATGGATGCAAAGCCTCTTGGGAGGAAGACTTAATGGTTCAAGGCATTTAAGAGATTTTTTTTTGAGCCAATAGCTGACAATAAAGCGATTCCAAGAAGAGATGACAGTGGCCATACACAATAAATAATACAGACTTTAAAGAATTATTTCACAAGTCACTCAACAACAATTACAACAACAAACCTTAGGAAGAAGAGAGAATCTGATTTCCAAGGTTGCCAATTATATTATTTAAAATGTTCAGTCTTCAACAAAAAATTATGAGGCATGAAAAGAAACTGAAAATATGGCCTATATACAGGGAAAGAAAAAGTCAACAAAAACTATCCTGAGTTGGGCATAGTGGCATGAGTCCCTCAAGTCTAGCTACTTGAGAGGCTAAGGTGAAAGTATCGCTTGAGTCGAGGAGTTCAAATCTAGCCTGGGCAATAAAGTCAGACCCCATTTCTTTAAAAAATATTTAAAAATACTGTCCCTGTGCAAGCCCAGATGGCAGGCTTATTTGACAAAGATTTATGCTTACAGAGTACAAGAAAATATGTCAAGGAATAGCCTTTCCTGTCGCGTTCTGCGCAGAGTCACTCATGGGTCTCTGAGACCTGAAAACCGAGGGCGTTTTTCACCCCAGGGGCTGCTCCTGGCAGCTCTGCAGCCATCACCATGCCACAGAATGAATACATTGAATTACACCGTAAACACTACGGATACTGTTTGGATTACCATGAGAAAAAGAGAAAGAAGTAAATTCGAGAGGCTCATGAACATTAAAAGACAAAGAAAATGATTGGTCTGAAGGCTAAGCTTTACCATAAACAGCGCCCTGCTGAGAAAATGAAAATGAAAAAGACTATCAAGATGCATGAAAAGAGAAACACCAAACAAAAGAATGATGAAAAGACTCCAGAGGCAGCAGTACCTGCCTATCTGCTGGATAAAGAGGGACGATCTCTAGCTAAAGCACTTTCCAATATGATTAAACAGAAATGACAAGAGAAGATGGGAAAATGGGAAGTCCCTCTGCCTAAAGTACATGCCCAAAGCCTGCTTTATTGGAGATGGCTTTACAGGAAAACCACATAAATATGAAAGATTCGTCAGGCCAATGGGCTTGCGGTTCAAGAAAGGCCATGTGACACATTCTGAACTGAAAGCCACCTTTTGTCTACCAATACTTGGTGTAAAGAAGAATTCCTCATCTCCACTGTATACAACTTTGGGTGTTATTACCAAAGGTACTGTCACTGAGGTAAATGTGAGTGAATTGGGCCTTGTGACACAAGGAGGCAAAGTTATTTGGGGAAATATGCCCAGGTTACCAACAGTCCTGAAAATGATGGATGCATAAATGCAGTCTTACTGGTTTGAAAGCAATTTCATATATGATTACTGAGGACTACACACCAGTTAAAAAAACTGCCATTACTGTAATGTTTCTGAATACTACCAATCAGCCATACGTGTCTGCAATCATCAAGAGATTTATTAAGTTGTAAACATTAAAATGGAAAAAAAAAAAAGAAAATATGTCAAAGAACAAAAGGAACATAAGATGTCTTATCCCACAGAGGATATTAATGGAAATTCTGAAGTTGAAATGGATAATAACTGAAATAAAAAATCTACTGGAGAACTCAACAGCAGATTTCAGCAGGCTATAGAAAAAAGCACCAAACTCGATGTTGATAGGTTAACTGAGATTACCTAGTCTGAAGGGCAGAAAGAGAAAATAAAGAAAAATGATCAGAGCCTAAGAGACCTGTGATATATCATCAAGTGTACCAACACACACACACACCACCTACACACACACACACACTCACTAAGAAAAGGCAGAGAATGGCTGAATAGATTTTTCTTCTTTATTATAGAAAACCATTGCTTGCTAATGAATAGATTTTAAAAAACAGGATCTAGTAATATGCTGTCAACAAGACAGTCACTTTAGATTTAAGGGCACAAATAAGCTGAAAGTGAAGGGGTGGAATAAATATTTCATGCAAATGGTCACCAAAAGAAAGCAGGAGTGGCTATACTTATATCAGACAAAATACATTTTATGTATAAAACTCTAGAGACAAAGAAGGCTAGCTATGTAATGATAAAAGGGTCAATTATGCAGGAAGATAAAACAATTATAAATATATACACACCCAACATCTGAGAATCTAAATATATAAAGCAAATAACAGATCTGAAGACAGAAATTGACAATACAATAATAGTGAAAAATTGTTAGACCGGTATTTTTACATCTCTCATTTATCTGCGCTACTACTAATCTGTCTCACCAGAAAACCCCAACAGTGAGGCTGGAGGTAAGAGTGAGAATTCTCACTAAAAAAAAAAAGGTGAGATTCTCAAAGTGAGGGATGAGAGGGGAGACCCCCTTGCCTACTTCAATTTCACCTCCTCCCTCCCCACTTCCAGATGGGAAGGAGGGTGAAGAAGAAGAAAAAATGAAATAAAATGCCAAAGAGCTGGGAAAATGACACCGTCTTTAGTTCCCAGTGTCTCTGCTATCTGTTAACCTTCAAAGAGCTGCAAATGCATGTTCTCTCTGCTGGCTGGAGCCCGGCACTGGTTCAACTCCATGGACCAGGCTCCCTGCTGGAAACACCTCTGCCAAGAAACAGCTTGTTGCTTTTGTCCTGTCTCTATAAGGAGACCCCCGTCTCCTGCTGGTCCCTGCTCACGACGCATATGAATTAGCAAATCAGTGAAGCCAAAAGATTGTGGGCTGAACATCCAGCAAATGGACGATGACATAGTTCCATGTCAGTTTCCCCTTTAGCATTGTAAGCCTATAAAAGGGGAGAGAAGCTGCAGCTTGGGGAGCTAGGCGAATGAGACTGTAGCCCCCGACAGCTCCAGGCCAAAAAAAAATCCATGTCCTTCCTCAGTCTGGTGTTTGAGAGGTTTGTTCCCCGCCGCTCTTGCTACAATGGTAGAGGACTTTAGTACCCCATTCAAAATATCAGATACAGCATCCAGACAGAAAATAAATGAGGAAACATCTGGCTTGAAGAACGTTACAAAACAATTGAAACTAATAGACATATATGGGACTTTCCACCCAACAGCAGAAGAATACACATTTTTCTCAAGTACACAGGGAACATTCTCCAAACAGATCACATGTTAGGTCACAAAACAAGCCTTAACAAATTTAATAAGATCAACGTCATTCCAGGTATATTTTCCAATCATAATGAAAAAAAAATCTAGAAAGCAATAACAGCCAGAAAACAAAACAACAAAAAAAATCACAAATATGTGGAAGCTAAACAACGTACTGTTGAACAACCATTGGGTTAAAAAAATCAAAGGGAAATTAAAAATGTATCTCAAGCAAATCAAAATGAAAACACAGCATACTAAAACCTATGGAATGCATCAAAAGCAATACTAAAAGGGAATTTTATACTGATAAATGCCTAAATTATAACGAGAAAAAATCTCAAACAACTTAATTTTACACTTCAAGGAATTAGAAAAACAAACCAAGCTCAGAGTTAACAGAATTAAAGAAATCATAAAAATTAGAATATAAATTAACCAAATAGAAAATATTTAAAAGCAATTAAAAGCAACAAATCTAAGATGGTTTTTAGGAAAACATAAAATTGACAAACCTTTAGCTAGACTAAGAAAAAAATGTAAAGGACTCAAATAAATAGAATAAAAAATGAAACAGGATACATTATAATTGATAACACAGAAATACAAAGGAACATAATAGACTATTATCAAAAATTATATGTTAACAAGTTAAACCTTTAAACAAAACAAATATAGAAGAAACTTACCTCAACACAGTAAAAAAATTATATATCCCATATATATATATATATATATATATATATATATATATGGGATATATAGAAATATATATTCTATGGGAAATAAGAAAAGGATGAAAGGAAAGGATGACAATCATCACCACTCTTACTCAACATGGTACTTGAAATCCTAGCCAGAACAATTAGGCAACAGAAAGAAATAAGAGGCACCCCAATCACAAAGGAAGATGTTAAATAATCTCTGTAGGTGAAAGACTTATACACTGTAAATAATAAAACATTGGTGAAGGAAATTAAATAAGACACAGATAAATGAAAAGAAAGCCCATATTTTTTCATTGAGAAAATTAATATTGTTAAAATGTCCATACTACCCAAAGTGAGCTATAAAGTAAATGTAATCTCTACCAAAATCCAATGATATTCTTTACAGAAAAGGAAAACACTCTATAATTCATATGAAACCTTAAAATACCCTGATAGACAAAGAAATTTAGGGCAAGAGGAATAATGATGAAGGTATCACACACCTTGATTTAAAAATATATTACAGGCTGGGTCCAGTGGCTCATGCCTGCAATTCCAGCACTTTGGGAGGCTGAGGTGGGTGGATCACCTGAGGTCAGGAATTCGAGACCAGCCTGGCCAATATGGAGGCCAACAGCCTCCCCATCTCTACTAAAAATACAAAAAAATTCCCTGGGTGTGGTGGCATGTGCCTGTAATCCCATCTACTTGGGAGGCTGAGGCAGGAGCATTGCTTGAACCCGGAGGCAGAGGTTGCAGTGAGTTGAAATCGTGCCATTGCACTCCAGCCTGGGCAACAAGAGTAAACGCCATCTCAAAAAAAAAAAAATTATATATATATATACATATATATATATATATATATATATGTATATATATATCTCAAAGCTTAGGTAATCAAAACAGTATGGTAAAAGCATAAAAACAAACACAGGCCAAAAAAACAGAATTGAAAACAGAGAAATAAATCCACATCATTACAGTCAATTGATTTTCTACAAAAATGCCAAGAATGAACAATGGGGAATAACAGTCTCTTCAATAAACAGTGATGGGAAAACTGAATATCCACATGTAGAAGAATGAAGTTGAACTATGATCTCATACTATATAAAAACAATGCAAATTGGATTAAAGACTTAAACATAAGATACAAAACTGTTGAATTACTAGAAGAAAACATAGGTAAAACATCTTGAGTTGGTCTGGGCAATGATTTTTTGGATATGATCCCAGAGGCACAGGCAACAAAAGCAAAAGTAGACAACTGGGATTACGACAAACTAAAAAAAAGAAAACAAAAACCTCTGTACAGTACAGGGTACAGTCAATGAGTGAAAAAGCAACCTATAGGAAAGGAGAAAATATTTGCAAATCATGTATCTAATAAGAGATTAACATCCAAAATATATTGAGAACACTTGCAACTCAATAACAATGAAAATAACGCAATTTAAAAATGGATAAAAAACCTAAATAGACACGTCTCTGGATAACACATATACTAAGCAGAAACCTTACATGCCAGAAAGAACTGGAGTCCTGTCTTTAGCCTCTTAAAACAGAGTAACTGTCAGTTGAAGATTTTGTATGCAGCAAAATTAACTTTCATAAATGAAGGAGAAATAAAGTCTTCAGACAAGCAAATGCTGAGGGAGCTTTTCACTATCAGACCGACCTTACAAGAAATGCTAAAGGAGTTCTAAAACTTGAAACAAAAAATTGATATGCACCAGGATAGAACCATTTGAGAGCATAAAACATAGAGGTAAGGATTCTTTTGGCTCAAGATAAATGGGTAGAATAAGATATTCCATGCAAATAAAAACTAAAAGCAAGCAGGAGTAACTATTCTTTTTTTTTTTTTT
>NW_016107778.1:312559-325327 GCF_001604975.1 Cebus imitator
GCAGAAGATTACTAACTGAAAAAAAAAAAAAAAAAAAAAAAAAAAAAAGACAAAGAAGGTCATTATATAATGATAAAAGAATCCATCCAACAAGAAGATATTACAATCCTAAATATATAGGTACCTAGCTCTGGAGTCCCCAGATTTATAAATAAATGACTAGACTTAAGAAAAGAGAAAGCAACATAATAATATTAGGGAACTTCAACAATCCACTGACAGCACTAGACATATCGTTGAGGCAGAAAGTAAACAAAGAAATACTGGACTTCAGGTGTGGGGTTGGAAACACTAGGTATGGGTACAAATGTCTTCATGCTATTTATTTTTTTTTTAGATGAAGTCTAGCTCTGTCACCCAGGCTGAAGTGCAGTGGCATGATCTCGGCCCACTGCAACCTCCGCCTCCCAGGTTCAAGCGATGCTGCTGCCTCAGCCTCCAGAGTAGCTGGGATTACAGGTACCCGCCACCACGCCCAGATAATTTTTGTATTTTTCGTAGAGATGGGGCTTCACTGTTTTAGCCAGGCTGGTCTCGAACTCCTGACCTCAGGTGATCCACCTGCCTCAGCCTCCCAAAGTGCTGGATTTACAGGTGTGAGCTTCCACACCAGCCTGCCCCTTGGTCTTGACAGTGATCTCCACAGGGCTGTGAGAGAAATTCTCAATGACAGAGTCAATCCAGTTCAGTGGCTAGACCTGGGTGCTGAGACGGTAGTACATGAGCTCAAAGTCATCACTGGACAGGATGGTGTGGTCATTGTCAAAGCAGGAGAGCAACACACACTGGCAGAGTTTTAGATCCTCCAGCTCTACTGATTTGTTCTTGTGACAGCCAGTGAGCTCGAAGAGCATGCAGTCATTGAGGCCCAGCTGCAGCTCTGGCATTCCCTACAGAAACACCTTGAGCTTGATGGTGCCAAAGATCTCACTCAGCAAAATGCTGCCATTGGCATTGACCAGCAGGTTGGCAGACTCTATGACATCGCTGAAGACCTCGTGCTTCTTGTACTTGATGCTCTCAGAGCACCAGGACACAGCGTTGTTGATGGTGAGTGGCATCTGTGACTTGCCCACTCTCCAGCTTGTTGCTCTGTTGTGTGATGCGTTCCTGCAGGATCTTGCTGTTGGTGGTCTGCCAGAAGCTTAAGTCAGCGAGCTTGTCCAATAACTCCTAGGTGATGACAAAGTTGTCCTGCATGCTTTCCTCCTCCAGCTCCTTAAAGAATGAAGTCTATCGATGTCATAGAATCTGCCAAACTGCTGGTTGTATGAGGAAATACAAGAGGGGCTTGATGTCCCCCTCATGAGTGCCTTCTCAGAATGACCTGCCTTGGGGGAGTAGGGAGACCCTCCAACTTAGCTGCTGAGCCCAAAGTCCCCACTGGCCCACTACTCTGAGTTTTAGAATGTTGTTAAAAAGGTGAATCTAGAACAATAAAAAAAAAAAAAAAAGAAAAGAAAAAGAAAATGGTCATACTGCACAAAGCAATCCACAGATTCAATGCAATTCCTATCAAAATACTAACATCAATTTTCACAGACTTAGAAAAAAACAACCCTAAAATCATGTGGAATCAAAAACAAACCTGAATAACCAAGGCAATTCTAAGTAAAAAGAACAAATCTGGAAGCATCACGTTATCTGACTTCAAATTATTCTACAAGACTATGGTAATCAAAACAGCATGGTAATGCTATAAAGGTAGATACATAGACCAAAGAAAAAGAATAGATAACACAGAAATGAAGCCAAATACTTACAACTAACTGATCTTCAACAAACCATATGAAAATATAAATTGGGGAAAGACCCTATTCAATATCTGGGTGCTGAGAAAACTAGATAGATACACGTAGAAGAATGAAACTGGATCTCTATCTCTCACCTTCTACAAAAGTAAACTCAACATGAATCAGAGATGTAAATCTAATACTGGAAGCCATAAAAATTCTAGAAGAAAACATAGGAAAAACACTTCTGGACATTGGTCTAGGCAAAGAGGTTATGACTAAGACCCCCAAAGCAAATGTAAGTATAACAAAAATAAACAAATGGGACCTAATTAAACTAAAAAGCTTCTGCACAGAAAAAGAAAAAATCATTAGAATAAGCAGACAACCCACAGAATGGGAGAAAATATTTTCAAACTATTCATCTGACAAAGGACTAATATCCAGAACTATGAGGAACTCAAACAAATCAGCAAAAATATAAAAATAAATAAACAAATAAACAATGTCATCAAAAAGTGGGAAAGTTACATGAGTAGACATTTCTCAAAAGGAGATATACAAATGGCCAACAAACATGAAAAATGCTCAACATCACTAATTGGTAGGGAAATTCAAACTAAAATAACAATGAGATATCACCTTACCTTAGCTAAAACGGCCATTATTAAAGCCAAAAAGCAAACAGATGTTGGCCTGGATGTGGTAAAAAGAGAATGCTTATACACTGCTGGTGATAATGTAAATTAGTACAATCTCTTTGAAAAATAGTATGGTGATTTCTCAAAGAACTAAAAGTAGATCTACAATTTAATCCAGCAATCCCTCTACTGGGTATCTACCCAAAGGAAAATAAGTAATTATATCAAAAATATACCTGCCATGTATGTTTATCACAGCACAATTCACAGTGGCAAAGATATAGAACCAGCCTAAATGCCCATCAGCAAATGAGTGGATAAAGAAAATGTGGGACATGTATACCATGGAATACTACTTAGCCATAAAAACAGAAAGAAATAATGTATTTTACAGAAACTTGGATGCAGCTGGAGGCCATTATTCTAAAAGTTAACTCAGGAATGGAAAACCAAATACCATATGTTCTCGCTTATAAGTGGGAGCTAAGCCATGGGTACACAAAGGCATATAGAGTTGTATAATGCACATTGGAGTCTCAAAATGGGGTAGGTTTTAGGGTGGTTCAGATGAGAAACTATTATTGGGTACAATGTCCATATTCTAGTGATGGCTACACTAAAACCTCAAACTTCACCACTATACAATTCATCCATGTAACCAATAAACACTTGTACCTTGAAAACTATATATATTTATATATATATTATATATATGTAACTATTGCTTCGTGTATATATATATATATATATATATATATATATAAAGATACTATACATGACAAAATTAAAAAAATACAAATGGCCAAGAAGTATAAGAAATAGTGCTCAAAATTATTAATCAGGAAAATGCAAATCAAAAGCACAATGAGATATTACCTCACACCTGTTACAAAGACTATCATCAGTAAGATGAACTATAACAAGTTTTGGGCAGGAAGTGAAGAAAAGATAACTCTTGTATACTGTTGAGAGAAAGGGAAATT
Organism: Cebus imitator; assembly: GCF_001604975.1. Lineage (NCBI taxonomy): Eukaryota > Metazoa > Chordata > Mammalia > Primates > Cebidae > Cebus > Cebus imitator. The sequence continues at coordinate 315,917 of NW_016107778.1, forward strand.
GGTATGCTTTATAAAAAATAGTATGGAGCTTCATTTCAAAATTAAAAATAGAATTACCTTATGATCCAGCAATCTCACTTTTGAGTACATAGGCTAAAGAAATAAAATCAGTATCTTGGAAAGCTATCTGCATTCCCATGTTCATTTGAGCATTATTCACAATAGTTGAGATATAGAGAAAACCTTAATGTTCACTGATAGATAACAGGATAGTGACAATGTGAGATCTGTTTATCAATCTAATAATAATAATAATATATATGTATATAATGTAAGAGATGTGAGATATATAATGGAATATTATTTAGTCCTATAAAAGAAAAAAATCACGCTCTTTGTGATAACTTGGTTGAACCTGGATGACATTATTCTAAGTTAAATAAGCCAGATGAAGAAAAACATATGCCTCATGATGTCACTTATATATAGAATCTATAGAATCTAAAAATGTCAAACTCACAGAAACAGAGAATAGAAGAGTGGTTATGTGGGGCTGGGGAGACTAAGATGTGGGAGGATGTTTGTCAAGGGATGTAAAATTTTAGTAATGCAAGATAAATAGGTTTTGGTAATCTAATGTACAACAATGTCTCTATAGTTAACAATATTGTATCATATACTTGAAATTTGCTCAGAGGGTAGATCTCCAGTGTGCTCACCACACATAAAAATGGTAACTACGTGAGGTGATGGATATGTTAATTAGTTTTTTTGGTGAATATTTTATAAGGTGTGTATATATATATATATATATATAATCATGAATTTTTATGCCTTAAATATATATAACTTAAAATTGTTAAATATACCTCAATAAAATGGGAAAAAAATAAAAAGGTGTTAATATAACCTGCAGAATAATCTCTGAAAATAATTCAAAAATATAATAAAAGAGATAACAAGAGATTAAAATGGTACACTGGAAAATCACTATTCAACACAAAATAAGGCAGTATTGGAGGAAAAGAGTAATGCAAATAAGCATAATACATATAGAAAATAAAAAGCAAAATAGCAGAAGTCTTTCAAAATCAGTAATTACATTAAATGTAAATGAATTAAACTCTCCAATTAAAAGACATGAATTGGAAGAATGGATTAAAAAATGATTCAAATAAATGTTGTCTGCAAGAGACACACTATAGGTTAAAAGGCACAAATAGGGTGGAAGTAAAAAAATGGAAAAAGATATTCCACACAAACAGTAGCCAAGAAAGAGCTGGAATGGCTATACTAGTATCAAACAAAATATACTTTGAGAAAAAATGTTACTAGAGACAAAAAGTACAAATTTATAATCATAAATGAGTCAATCAGTCAAGAAGACAATGCAATTATAAATATATATGCACCTAGTAACACAGCCCCAAAATACATAAAGCAAAACCAGACAGAACTGAAAGGAGAAATCAAGAATTCAACAGTAATATTTGAGGTCTTTAATACTCTCTTTCAATAATGGAAAGGTCAACTAAGCAGAAGATTAATAATAAAATAGATGATTTCAACATCTCTACAAACCAACTAACCACAAGAGAAATCTACAGCACATTACACCCGACAGCTGCAGAATGCCTACTCTCCTCAAATACATATGGCAATATGTTAGGGCATACATATGCCTCAATACAGTTAAAAAGATTAAAATCATATAAATTATGTTCTCTATAAAATGAAATGAAATATAAAACTAATAATAAAAGGAAATTTGTAAAAATTCAAAAATACATGGAAATCAATTAAATGATTCTAAATAATCAATGACTCAAAGAAACCACAGAAACCACGAAGGAGATTAGAAAATACTTTGGGATTAATCAAAACCAAACCATATGATATCAAAATTTAGAAAATGCAGCAAAGCAGTGCTTAAAGAAAACTTTTCTATCTATAGAAACCTACATTACACAGGGAGGGAGCATCACACATTGGGGTCTGTGGGGGGGAGTTAGGGGAGGGACAGTGGGGGGTGGCACGTGGGGAGTTGGGGAGGGATAATATGGGGAGAAATGCCAGATATAGGTTATGGGGAGGAAGGCAGCAAACCACATTGCCATGTATGTACCTATGCAACAATCTTGCATGTTCTTCACATGTACTCCAAAACCTAAAATGCAATAAAATATATATTTAACAAAAAAGAATAAAAAATTCAAATCAATAACCTAACCAGTCAACTTAAGAGGCAAACAAAACAACAACAATGGAAACTAAACTCAAGAAGGAAGAAAATAATAAATATTAGAACATAAATAACTATAATAAAACAGAATAAATCAATAAAAATAGTTTATTTGACAAGATCTTGGCTAGACTGACAGAGATTAAAAACGAGGAGACACAAATTACTAAAATTAGGAATAAAAGGGTATATTACTGATGAATTTACAGAAATAAACATTATTATAAGGAAATGCTATGGTATGAACATTTGTATTCCAACCAATTATATAATTTAGATAAAATGTTCTAATTCCTAGAAAGACACAACACCAAAATGGACTCAGGAAATAATCTGAAATCTAAACAGATCTATAATAAGTAAGGAGATTGGATTCATAATAAAAAGAAACATAAGAACCCAGTTAGGAAGTCAAAGTATCTCAGGCAAGCTCAAAGCTAAGAACAGCTGCATTGAAATGGGTATGAAAATGATTTAATTTTATCTGTATCAGCCACTATCTCAAGTTAGCATATCTCCCATTGGGAGCAAAAGTCCAACATATATTTTATTCTTTGAGACAGTAAGAAAATAGTAGAACGTACATCTAACATTCTGACTTTTTGGGAAGCTGCTGTTTTTGTCTCACCTGGCTCAAACAACTTATGGGAAACAGGAATAATTTGAATGGTTAGGAGCCACTAAGAAAAAAGAGCACCCAGCAGCTGTGACAGCACCAAAGAACTTGTAACAACACAGGCAGAAGCTGACACAGCTTGGCAAAACTGTGAAAAAGCAACTAGCTCATAGCTTCATAAGTGGGAGGAGGGAAAAGGGAAATGTGTATTCAAAGTTCTGGCTTTTCTGGGAGCTGCCTAAAAGACTAGCTTCTGTCTTGCCTAACTTAGAGTGATGACAAGAAACTAGCGTATTTTGAATGCCTGGGAGCCTTTTAAAACAAAAGAATGCTCAGTGGGAGACACATATACAAAAGAGAAGATGACGTAACGACAGAACAGGGAGAGAGGCAGCCACAAGCTGAGGAATGCCAACAGTCACCAAAAGGGGGAGAGTCAAGGAAGAGAGTCTCTCTTATAAACTCTGGAAAGAGTGAAGCCCTGACAACACCTAGATTTCAGACTTTTGGCATCCAGAATTGTGAGAGAATAAATTTCTGTTGACTCAGTTTGTTACAGCAACCTCAGGACATAGGGTCCTTTGTAGGGACATTGATGAACCTGGAAACCATCATTCTCAGAAAACTGACAGAAGAGCAGAAGATCAAACACCGCATGTTCTCACTCATAGGCGGGTGTTAAACAATGAGAACACATGGACACAGGGAGGGGAGCACTACACACTGGGGTCAGTTGGGGGGAAATAGGGGAGGGACGGTGGGGGGTGGGGAGCTGGGGAGAGATAGCAAGGGGAGAAATGCCAGATGTAGGTGATGGGGAGGAAGGCAGCAAATCACACTGCCACGTGTGCTCCTATGCAACAATTTTGCATGTTCTTCACATGTACCCCAAAACATAAAATGCAATAAAATAAATAAATGGGAAAAAAAAAGAAAGAAAACCTTTAAATAAAAAAAAAATAAATTTTCTGAGAGCCCACTAATTTATTTTTTATTTTTGAAAAGAAATCATAGATGACATAAACAAATGAAAAAACATCCCATGCTTATGAGTGGATAGAATCAGTATTGTGAAAATGACCATACTGCCAAAAGCAATCTACATATTCAATGTAATTCCCATCAAAATACCACCATCATTCTTCACCTTTTATTTTAGATTCAAGGGGTACGTGTGCAGCTTTGTTACATGAGTATATTACATTATGCTGTGGTTTGGGATATGTTTGATCCCATCACCCAGGTAGTGAGCATAGTATCCAAGAGTGTTTTTCAATCCTTCCCTGCGTTTCTTCCTCTCTCCTCTAGAAGTCCCCAGTGTTTGTTGTTCCCATCTTTATGTCCATGAGTACTCAATATTTAGCTCCCACTTACAAGTGAGAACATACACTCTTTGGTTTTCTGATCCTGCATTAATTCACTTAGGATAATGTCCTCCAGCAGTATCCATATTGCTGCAAATGAAATGATTTTGTTCATTTTTATGGCTGTGTAGTATTCCATGTTGCATATAAAGCATATTTTTTGTATCCAATCAACCACTGATGGGCACCTAGGTTGATTCAATGTCTTTGCTATTGTAAATAGTGCTGCAATGAACATGTGAGTGCATGTGTCTTTTTGGTAGAATGATTTGTTTTCTTTTGGATATATACCCAGTAATGGGATTTCTGGGTCAAATGGTAGTTCCTTTTTAAGTTGTTTGAGAAATCTCCAAACTGCTTTCCACAGTGGCTGAACTAATTTACAGTCCGACAAACAGTGTGTAAGCAAGAACTTGCCTTTTAAGGGCAAGCTCTGCTTCTTACAAGCTACACAACCTCAGAGATGTCTTTTTACAATTTTATTTATTTATTTTTTATTTATTTATTTATTTAGTATGCTTTAAGTTCTGGGTTACATGTGCAGAAAGTGCAGGTTTGTTATTTAGGTATACACGTGCCATGGTGGTTTGCTGCACTCATCAACCTATCATCTACATTAGGTATTTCTCCTAATGGTATACCTCCCCTAGCCCCCAAACCCCCAAAACAGGCCCCATTTTGTGATATCACCTTCCTGTGTCCATGTGTTCTCATTGTTCAACTCCCACTTATGAGTGAGAACCTGCGGTGTTTGGTTTTCTGTTCTTGTGTTAGTTTGCTGAGAATGATGGTATTCAGCTTCATCCATGCCCCTGCAAAGGACATGAACTCATTCTTTTTTATGGCTGCATAGTATTCCATGGTGTATATGTACCACATTTTTTATAATCCAGTCTATCATTGATGGGCATTTGGGTTGGTTTCAAGTCTTTGCTATTGTGAATAGTGCCACAGTAAACAAACGTGTGCATGTATCTTTATAGCAGAATATTTTATAATCCTTTGGGTATATACTCAGTAATGGGATTGCTGGGTCAAATGGTATTTCTGGTTTTAGATCCTGGAGGAGTTGCCACACTGTCTTCCCAATGGTTGAACTAATTTACGCTCCCACCAGCAGTGTAAAAGTGTTCCTAATTTCTCCACATCCTCTCCAGCATCTGTTGTCTTCTGACTTATGAATGATTGCCATTCTAATTGGCATGAGATGATATCTCATTGTGGTTTTGATTTGAATTTCTCTAATGACCAGTGATGATAAGCTTTTTTTCATTTGTTTGTTGGATGCATAAATGTCTTTTTTGAGAAGCATCTGTTCATATACTTCACCTACTTTTTGATGGGGTTGTTTTTTTCTTATAAATTTGTTTAAGTTCTTTGTAGATACTGGATATTAGCCCTTTGTCAGATGGAGAGATTGCAAAACTCTTCTCCCATTCTGTAGGTTTCCTGTTCACTCTCATGATAGTTTCTTTTGCTGTGCAGAAGCTCTTTAGTTTAATTAGATCTCATTTGTCAATTTTGGCTTTTGTTGTCATTGCTTTTGGTGTTTTAGTCATTAAATCTTTGTCTATGCCTATATCCTGAATGGTATCGTGCCTAGGTTTTCTTCTAGGATTTTTATGGTTTTAGGTTTTATGTTAAAGTCTTTAATCCCTCTAAAGTTAATTTTTTAAAAAGGTGTAAGGAAGGGGTCCAGTTTCAGTTTTCTGCATATGGCTAGCCAGTTTTCCCAACACCATTAATAGGGAATCCTTTCCCCATTGCTTACTTTGTCAGGTTTGTGAAACATCAGATGGTTGTAGAAGTGTGGCATTATTTCTGAGATCTCTGTTTCCATTGGTCTATGTATCTTTTTTTGGTTACTGTAACCTTGTAGTATAGTTTGAATTCAGGTAGCATGATGCCATCAGCTTTGTTCTTTTTGCTTAGAATTGTCTTGACTATGTGGTCAACACAATTTTTCGGTTCCATATGAAGTTTAAGGTATTTTTTTTTCCAATTCTGTGAAGAAAGTCAGTGGTAACTTTATGTGGACAGCATTGAATCTATAAATGACTTTGCGCAGTATGGTCATTTTCACGATATTGATACTTCCTAACCATGAGCATGGAATGTTTCTCCATCTGTTTGTGTCCTCTCTTACTTCCTTGAGCAGTGGTTTGTAGTTCTCCTTGAAGAGAGCCTTCACATCCCTTGTTAGTTCTATTCCTAGGTATTTTATTCCCTTTGTAGCAATTGTGAATGGAAGTTCACTCATGATTTGGCTCTCTATTTGTCTATTAATGGTGTACAGGAATGCTTGCAATTTTTGCACATAGATTTTGCATCCTGAGACTTTGCTGAAGTTGCTTATCAGCTTTAGGAGATTTTCGGCTGAGAAGATAGGACTTTCTAAATACACAATCATGTCATCTGCAAACAGAGACAATTTGACATTCTTGGTCCTATTTGAATACCCTTTATTTATTTCTCTTGCTTAATTGCCCTGGTCAGAACTTTCAATAGTATGTTGAATAGGAGTGGTGAGAGAAGGCATCCTTTTCTTGTGTCAGTTTTCAAAGGGAATGCTTCCAGTTTTTGCCTATTCAGTATGATAATGGCTGTGGGTTTGTCATAAATACCTCTTATTATTTTGAGATAGGTTCTATCAATACCTAGTTTATTGACAGTTTTTAGCATGAAAGGGTGTTGAATTTTATGGAAGGCCTTTTCTGTATCTATTGAGACAATCGTGGTTTTTGTCATTGGTTCTATTTATGTGATAAATTATGTTTACTGATTTGAATATGTTCAATTATCCTTGCATCCCAGGGATGAAGCTGGCTTGATCATGATGGATAAGCTTTTTGATGTTCTGCTGGATTCTGATTGCCAGTATTTTATTGAGGATTTTCGCATCAATGTCCATCAGGAATATTGGCCTAATTTTTTTTTTTTCTGTGTCTCTGCCAGGTTTTGCTATCAGCATGATGCTGGCCTCATAAAATGAATTAGGGAGGATTCCCTTATTTTCTATTGTTTGGAATAGTTTCAGAAGGAATGGTATCAGCTCCTCTTTGTACCTCTGGTAGAATTTCGCTGTGAATCCATCTGGTTCTGAACTTTTTTTGTTGGTCGGCTATTAACTACTTCCTCATTTTCAGAACTTGTTATTAGTCTATTCAGAAACTCGACTTTTTCCTGGTTTAGACATCAGAGGGTATATGTTTCCAGAAATTTATCTGTTTCTCCTTGATTTTCTAGTGCATTTGCATAGAAGTCTTTATAGTATTCTCTGATCGTAGTTTGTATTTCTCTGGGATCAGTGGTGATATCTTCTTTATCATTTTTTATTGTGTCTATTTGATTCTGATCTCTTTCCTTTATTAGTCTGGCTACCAATCTATTTTGTTGATCTTTTCAAAAAAACCAGTTCCTGGATATATTGATTTTTTTGAAGGGCTTTTCGTGTCTCTATCTCCTTCAGTTCTGCTCTGATCTTAGTTATTGCTTGTCTTCTGGTAGCTTTTGAATTTGTTTGCTGTTGCTTCTCTAGTTCTTTTAATTGTGATGTTAGAGTGTTGATTTTAGATCTTTCCTGCTTTGTCTTGTGGGCATTTAGTGCTATAAATTTTCCTCTAGACATTGTTTTAAATGTGTCCCAGAAATTCTGGTATGTTTTGTCTTTGTTCTTATTGGTTTCAAAGAACTTCTTTATCTCTGCCTTGATTTCGTTATTTAGCCAGTAGTCATTCAGGAGCAAGTTGTTCAGTTTCCATGTAGTTTGTGGTTTTGAGTGAGTTTCTTAATCCTGAGTTCTAGTTTGATTGCACTATTGTCTAAGAGATTTTTTGTTGTAATTTCCATTCTTTTGCATTTGCTGAGGAGTGTTTCACTACCAATGATGTTGTCAATTTTAGAATAAGTGTGATGTGGTGCTGAGGAGAATATATATTCTGTTGATTTGGGGTGGAGGATTCTGTAGATGTCTATTAGATCTGCTTGGTCCAGAGCTGAGTTCAAATTGTGAATATCTTTGTTAATTTTCTGTCTCATTAATCTGTCTAATATTGACAGTGGGATGTTGAAGTCTCCCACTACTATTGTGTGGGAGTCTAAGTCTCTTTGTAGGTCTCTAAGAATTTGCTTTATGAATCTGGGTGGTCCTGTATCAGGCACATATATATTTATAGTTAGCTCTTCTTGTTTCTTTGATCCCTATACCATTATGTAATGTTCATGTCTCTTTTAATCTTTGTTAGTTTAAAGTCTGTTTCTTTGTTGGTTTAAAGTCTGTTTTATCAGAGACTAGGATTGCAACCTCAGCTTTTTTTTATTTCTTTCCATTTTCTTGGTAAATATTTCTCCATTCCTTTTTTTTGAGTGTACGTGTGTTTTTGCATGTGACCATGTGACATGGGTCTCCTAAATACAACACACCGATGGCTCTTGACTCTATCCAATTTGCCAGTCTGTGTCTTTAAATTGGGGCATGTAGCCCGTTAACATTTAAGGTTAATAGGATTATGTGTAAATTTGATCCTGTCATTATGATGCCAGCTGGTTATTGTGCCCGTTAGTTGATGCAGTTTCTTCATGGCATTGATGGTCTTTACAATTTGATATGTTTTTGCGGTGGCTGGTACCGGTTGTTCCTGTCCATGTTTAGTGTTTCCTTCAGGAGCTCTTGAAAGGCAGGCCTGGTGGTTACAAAATCTCTCAGCATTTGCTTGTCTGTAAAGGATTTTATTTCTCCTTCACTTATGAATCTTAGTTTGGCTGGATATGAAATTCTGGGTTGAAAATTCTTTTATTTCAGAATGTTGAATATTGGCCCCTACTCTCTTCTGGCCTGTAGGGTTTCTGCCGAGAGATCTGCTGTGAGTCTAATAGGCTTCCCTTTGTAGGCAACCTGACCTTTCTCTCTGGCTGCCCTTAGCATTTTTTCCTTCATTTCAACCTTGGAGAATCTGACAATTTTATGTCTTGGGGTTGCTTTTCTCGAGGTGTATCTTTGTGGTGGTCTCTGTATTTTCTGAATTTGAATGTTGGCCTGTCTTGCTAGGTTGGAGAAGTTCTCCTGCATAATATCCTGAAAAGTGTTTTCCAACTTGGTTTCATTCTCCTCGTCACTTTCAGGTACACCAATCAAATGTAGATTTGGTCTTTTCATATACTCCCATATTTCTTGGAGGCTATGTTCGTCACTTTTCATTGTTTTTTCTCTAATCTTTTCTTCTCATTTTATTTCATTAAATTGATCTTTA
>NW_016107778.1:325382-335338 GCF_001604975.1 Cebus imitator
AAGTTCTCATGTTGTATTATTCAGCTCCATCTGGTCATTTATATTCTTGTCTAAACTGGTTATTCTAATTGGCAATTCATCTAACCTTTTTTTTCAAGGTTCTCAGCTTCCTTGCATTAGGCTAGAACATGCTTCTTGTGGATTTATCTCCCTTTGGTCTTTGATGTTGGTGACCTTTGGATGGGGTCTCTGGGTGGATGCCCTTTTTGTTGATGTTGATGTTATTCCTTTCCATTTGTTAGTTTTCCTTCTAACAGTCAGTCCCCTCTGCTGCTGGAGTTTGCTGTAGGTCCACTCCAGACTCTGTATGGGTATTACCAGTGAAGGCTTCAGGTTCCAGCCTGAGTTCTCCTGTATAGGTGTCTGTCAGTCCCTACTGGGATGTGTCTCCCAATTGGGAGACACAGGGGTCAGGGATCCACTTGAGGGGGCAGTTTGACTCTTAACAGAGCTTGAACACTATGCTGGGAGATCTGCTGCTCTCTAAAGAGCAGTCAGGCAGGGACATATAAATCTGCTGAAGTTGTGCAGCTGTGCTCACAGCTGTCCCTTCCCCTAGGTGTTCTGTCCCAGGGAGATGGGGGTTTTACCTATAAGCCCCTGACTGGGTCTGTTGCTTTTTTTTTAATAGAAGCCCTGCCCAGAGAGGTGGAACCTAGAGAGGCAGTCTGGCCACAGCTGCCTTGCTGAGCTGTGGTGGGCTCCACCCAGTTTGATCTTCTGGGCAGCTTTGTTCACACTGTGAGGGTAAAATTGCCTACTCAATCCTCAGCAATGATGGACGCACCTCCCTGCACCAAGCTTGAGCATCCCTGTACGAGCTCAGACTGCTGTGCTGGCAGTGAGAATTTCAAGCTAGTGGATCTTAGCTTGCCGAGCTGTATGGTGGTGGGACCCACTGAGGAACACCACTTGGTGCTCTGGCTTCAGTCCCCTTTCCAGGAGATTAAATGGTTCTGTCTTGCTGGTGTTCCAGGTGCCACTGGGGTATGAAAAAAAATTTTGCAGCTAGCTCACTGTTTGCCCAAATGGCTGCCTAGTTTTGTGCTGTACATCCAGGGCCCTGTTGGCATAGGCACCAGAGGGAATCTCCTGGTCTGTGAGTTGTGAAGACCATGGGAAAAGCACAGTCTCTGGGCTGGAGTGTACCCTTCCTCACAGCACAATTCCTAAGGGCTTCCTTTGACTAGGAGAGGGAGTTTCTTGACACTTTGTGCTTCCCAGGTGAGGTGATACCCCACCCTGCTTTGGCTCACCCTTTGTGTGCTGCATCCACTGTCAAATCAGTCCAAATGAGATGAACTGGGTACCTCAGTTGGAAATGCAGAAATCACCTGCCTTCTGTGTTGCCCTTGCTGGGAGCTGCAGACCAAAACTGTTCCTATTTGGCCATCTTGCCAGTAAACCTCTAGTTAAGGGATGTCTTTTAAGTTCTCTGAGCAAATAAAACATTACTGTTCATCTATATGATTAGTGAAGTTTTTAATTTAATTTAATTTAATTTTAGTTTTTGAGATGGAGTCTCACTTTGTCCCTTAGGTTGGAGTGCCGTGGCGTGATCTCAGCTCACTGCAACCTCTGCTTCCCAGGTTCAAGCTATTCTCAAGCCTCAGCCTCCTGAGTAGCTAAGATCACAGGCACCAACCACTACGTCCTGCTAATTTTTGTATTTTCTGGTAGAGATGGGGTTTTGCCATGTTGGCCAGGCTGGTCTCAAATTCCTGACCTCAGGTGATCCTCCTGTCTTGGCCTCCCAAAGTTCTGAGTTTACAGGTGTTGAATCACTGTGCCTGACCTTGAAGTTTTTAAAAATGTTGTAACACTCAGTGCAAAATAAGGTGAAGAAATAGGCATCTGAATATGCTCTTGGTGGGATTTTGTTATATTTTTTTAAAGGCAATTAAATCATATTTATTATGGCCAATTGAAAAAATAGCCAAATTCTTCTCATCTTTGTTTTTTCCTTTAGTGCTATAATTAACCACATCATTCATTGAATTTTTTAAAGGTAGAGTTTTAAAATATTTTATTTATTTTTATTTCATAGGCTTTTGGGGAACAGGTGGTATTGAATTACATGACTAAATTTTTAGTGATTATTTTTGAGATTTTCATGCACTCATCTCCGAAGCAGTGTGCACTGTACTCAATGTGTAGTCTTTTATCTCTCACCCCCGCATCCTTTCCCTCAAATCCTCAAAGTCCATTGTATCATTCTTATGCCTTTGCGTTCTCATAGCTTAGCTCCCACTTACGAGTGAGAACATAATACATTTGGTTCTCCATTCCTGAGTTACTTCACTTAAAATAATGGTGTCTGATTCCATCCAGGTTGCTGCAAATGCCATTATTTTATTGCTTTTTTTTTTTTTTTTTTTTTTTTGAGGCAAGGTCTTGCTCTGTCACCCAGGCTTGAGTGCAGTGGCATGATCTTGGCTCAGTGCATCGCCACCTTCTGGCTTCAATTACCCCACCTCAGCCTCCTCAGTAGCTGGGACTACACCCAACTAATGTTTGTATTTTTTGTAGAGACAGGAATTCACCATGTTGGCCAGGCTCATCTTGAACTCCTGATCTCAAGTGATCCACCTGCCTCGACCTCCTAAAGTGCTGGGATTGCAGGTATGAGCAACAATGTCCGGCCTTGTTCCTGTTCATGGCTGAGTTGTATATATATATATATATATATATATATGTATGTGTATATATATATATATATATATGCATTTGGGCTAGTTTAATATTGTTGCAATTGCAAATTGTGCTGCTATAAACGTGTGTGCAAGTGTCTTTTTCATATAATGACTTTTTTTCCTCTGGGTACATACTGAGTAGTGGGATTGCTGGATCAAATGGTAGTTCTACTTTTAGTTCTCTAAGGAATCACCACACTGTTTTCCATAGTGGTTGTACTAGTTTACGATCCCATCAGTGGTGTAAAAGTGTTCCCTTTTCACCACATCCATGCCAACATCTAATATTTTTTGATTTTTGATTATGGTCATTCTTGCAGGAGTATGATGATGTTGCATTGTGGTTTTGATTTGCATTTTCATGATCATTAGAGACGCTGAGCATTTTTTCATATGTTTATTGGCCATCTGTATATTTTCTATTCATGAACTTAGCCCACTTTCTGATGGGATTGTTTGCTTCTTTCTTGCTGAGTTGCTTGAGTTCCTTGTATATTCTGAAGGAAAGATTTTCTTCAACTCTGTGGCTTGTCTCTTTACTCTGCCGATTGTTTATTTTACTGGCAGAAGCTTCTTAGTTTAATTAAGTCCCATCTACTTATCTTTGCTTTTGTTGCTTTTGGATTCTTGGTTATGAAGTCTTTGCCTAAGCCAATGCCTAGAAGGGTTTTTCTGATGGTATTCTATAATCTTTATGGCTTCAGGTCTTTGTTAAGTCTTTGATTCTTTGATCCATCTTGAGTTGACTTTTGTATAGGGTAAGACATGAGGATCCAGTTTCATTCTTCTACATGTGGCTTGCCAATTATTCCAGCACCATTTGTTGAATAGGGTGTCCTTTCCTCACTTTATGTTTTTGTTTGCTTTGTCAAAGATCAGTTGGCTGTAAGTATTTGGCTTTATTTCTGGGTTCTCTATTCTGTTCCATTGGTCTATATGCCTATTTTTATGCCAGTACCATGCTGTTTTGGTGACAACAGCTTTATAGTATCGTTTGAAGTCAGATAATGTGATGCCTCCAGATTTGATCTTTTTGCTTAGTCTTGTTTTGCCTATGCAAGCTCTTTTTACATTCCATATAAATTTTGGGATTGTTTTTTCTAGTTCTGTGAATGATGGTGGCATTTTGATGGGAATTGCATTGAATTTGTAGATTGCTTTTGGCAGTATGTTCAATTTTCACAATTTTTTTTTTTTTTTTGAGATGAAGTCTTACTCTGTTGCCCAGGCTAGAGTGCAATGGCACTGTCTTGGAACACTGCAACTGCTGCCATGCAGGTTCAAGCAATTCTCCTGCCTCAACCTCCCAAGTAGCTAGGATTACAGGCACCCAGCACCATGCCCAGTGAATTTTTGTATTTTTAGTAAAGATGAAGTTTCACCATCTTGAATTGGTCTTGACCTTCTGACCTCAGGTTATCCACCCACCTTGGCTTCCCAAAATGTTGGGATTACAGGCGTGAGCCACCATGCCCAGCTGGGATGTGTTTTCATTCGTTTGTGTTGTCTATGATTTCTTTCAGCCATGTTCTGTAGTTTTCCTTGTAGAGGTCTATAACATCTTTGGTTAGGTATATTCCCAAGATATTTTTTTATATGAGGTCTCACTCTGTCATCCAAGCTGGAGTGCAGTGAAGTGATCTCTGCTCACTGCAACCTCTGCCCCCTGGGTTCAAGAGATTCTCCTGCCTCAGCCTCCCAAGTAGCTGGGATTACAGGTGCTTGACATCATGCCCAGCTATTTTTGCATTTTTAGTAGAGACAGGGTTTTGCTATGTTGGTCAGGCTGATCATGAACTCGTGACCTTGTGATCCACCCACCTCTGCTTCCCAAAGTGCTGCGATTACAGGCGTGAGCCACTGCACCTGACCTTTTGTTTGTTCTTAGCAGTTATTGTAAAAGTGGTTGAGTCCTTGATTTGATTCTTGGCTTGGTCGCTGATGGTGTATAGCATAGCTAATGATTTGTGTACATTAGTTTTTTATCTTGAAACTCTGCTGAATTCATTTATCAGTTCTAGCAGCTTTTTGGAGGTGTCTTTAGGGTTTTCTAGGTATACAATCATGCCATCAGCAAACAGTGACAGTTTGACTTCCTCTACTGATTTGGATGCCCTTTATTTTTTTCTCTTGTCTGATTGTTCTGGCTAGGACTTCCAGTATTATACTGAATAGAAGTGATGAGAGTGGCCGTCCTTGTGGTGTTCCAGTTCTCAGGTGGAATAGAAAGCCCATTAGTATGACACTGGAGCACTCAATTTATCCTTATAAAAGACCCAAAACTGGCTCTTCAAGATTTACTTTGAAATCTCATTTCAACCTAACTCTGACCATCAGCCCTGAAACTATGATGTCACCTATATGTCCAAATCAATAAAACCTCTCCATAAAGAAAAAAAAAACTGATAAGCAACTTCAGCAAAGTCTCAGGATACAAAATCAATTTATAGAAATCACAAGCATTCCTATATACCAATAACAGAAAAACAGAGAGCCAAATCAAGAGCAAACTCCCATTCACAATTGCTACAAAGAGAATAAAATACCTAGGAACACAACTAACAAAGGATGTAAAGGACCTCTTCAAGGAGAACCACAAACCACTGCTCAATGAAATAAGAGAGGACACAAACAGATGGAAAAACATTCCATGTCCATGTAAGGAAGAATTAATATCGTGAAAATGGCCATGCTGCCCAAAGTAATCTACAGATTCAATGCCATCCCCATCAAGCTACCAATGACCTTCTTCAGAGAACTGGAAAAAAAAAAAAAAAACACTTTACACTTCATGTGAAATCACAAGAGAGCCTGCATAGCCAAGACAATACTATGCAAAAATAACAAAGCCAGAGGCATCACACTGCTGGACTTCAAACTATGCTACAAGGCTACAGTAATCAAAACAGCATGGTACTGATACCAAAACCGAGACATAGACCAATGGAACAGAACAGAGGCCCCAGAAGAATCACCACACATCTACAATCATCTGATCTTTGGCAAACCTGGCAAAAACAAGCAATGAGGAAAGGACTCTATGTTTAATAAATAGTGTTGGGAAAACTGGCTAGCAGTGTGCAGAAAGCAGAAACTGGACTCCTACTCATCACCTTACACTAAAATTAACTCCAGATGGATTAAAGATTTAAACATAAAACCTAACACCATAAAAATACTAGAAGAAAACCTAGGCAAAACCATCCAGGACATAGGCATAGGCAAGGATTTCATGACTAAAACACTAAAAGCAATGACAATAAAATCCAAGATAGACAAATAGTATCTAATTAAAATTCAGAGCTTCTGCACAGCAAGATAAACAATCATTAGAGTAACCAGGCAACCAAGAGCATGGGAGAGATATTTTGTAACCTACCAATCTGACAAATGGCTAATATCCAGAATCTACAAAGAACTAAAACAGATACACAAGAAAAAAACAAACAACTCCATTCAAAAGTGGGCAAAGGATATGAACATGTTCATATCATATAAAAGAAGAACATATATAAAAGAACATATTCATATCATATAAAAGAAGACATATATGAGGCCAAGAAACATATGGAAAAGATACTCATCATCACTGGTCATTAGAGAAATGCAAATCAAAACTACATTGAGATACCATCTCATGCCAGTTAGAATGGCGATCATTAAAAAACCCAGAGACAACAGATGCTGGAGAGGATGTGGAGAAATAGGAACACTCTTACACAGGTGGTGGGAGTGTAAATTAGTTCAATCATTGTGGAAGACAGTGTGGCGATTTCTCAAGGATCTAGAAACAGAAATTTCATTTGACCCAGCAATCCCATTACTGAATATATACCCAAAGAACTATAAATCATTCTACTATAAAGACACATGCACATGTATGTTCATTGCAGCCCTGTGTACAATAGCAATGACTTGGAACCAACACAAATGCCCATCAACGATAGACTGGACAAAGAAAATGTGGTGCATATACACCACGGAATACCACGCAGCCCTAAAAAACGATGAGTTTGTGTCCTTTGTAGGGACTTAGCTGAATCTGGAAACCATTATGCTTAGCAAACTGACACAAGAACAGAAAGCCAAACACAGCATGTTCTCTCATAGGTGGGTGTTGAACAATGAGAACATGTGGACTCAGGGAGAGGAGCATCACACACTGGGGGCATTTGGAGGGGATAAAGGAGAGACAGCGGGGGGTGGGGAGGGAGGGGGGTGGGGAGCGATAACAAGGGGAGAAATGACAGATATAGTATGCGCCTAAAGTAAAATAAATAAATTTTAAAAAAGAAAAAAAAAGCAGCTCAGTGGATTGTTGTACTGCCAGAGAACCTACAGTACTCCAGTGAAACACTAGAGGGAGCAAGATGCTACAAGCTTCTGAAAAAGAAACTGGCAAGGTTGACTAATGAGGAAATTAAATCCACAAACTTAGAGAAGATGTATCGTTTCTAAAAATGTGAGAAGCTCCCAAAATCTCTAACCAGGCTGAGCTGGTAAATATCTTCCCATTGTACAAAGACATCCCATAAATAGTAGAAGAGGTATATGCTTTTTCATATACAACAGTGACAAGAAAAGGCTGAGCACAGTGGCTCGTGCTTGTAATACACACACTTTGGAAGGCTAAGACAGAAGGATTACTTAAGGCTATGAGTAAAACCAGCCTGGGCACCATAGTAATATCTCCATATCTACATAAAATAAAAATAAAAATAAAGAAAAAATAAAAAGGAACATGAAGAAAAAGAGAAATATGACTCAATCAAAATAACATTGTCTCTAGACACTGATTCTAAAGAAATGAAGAGTTATGCATTATCTGACAAAGAATTCAAAGCAATCATCTAAAAGAAGTTCCCTACATTACTTGAGAATACACACAACTAAATGATAAGGAACAAATCAGGAATATCAACAAAGAAATAGAAATTATTAAACAACAACAAAAAAATGAGGCCATGTGTAGTGGCTCACATCTGTAATCCCAGAAATTTGGGAGGTTGAATCACTTTGGGTCAGAAGTTCAAGATCAGCCTGGCCAACATGGTGAAACTCCATTTCTACTAGAAATACAAAAAAATTAGCCAGGCATGGTGGCATGCACCTGTAGTCATAGTTGCTTGGTAGGCTGAGGCAGAACCCAGGAGGTGGAGCTTGTAGTGAGCCACAATCCCACCACTCTACTCCAGCCTGGAAGAACAAAACAAAACAAATTCCAGAGTTGAAGAATTGAATTATTACTATTACTTTTTACTTGTGTGTGTGTATATATATATAATAATTATATTATTATATATGGCAGAGTAGTATTCCATAATAAAATTATTATTATTATTTGAGATGGAGTCTTGCTCTGTTGCCCAGGCTGGAAGGCAGTGTCATGATCTCGTCTTATTGCAACCTCTGCCTCCTGGTTCAAGTGATTCTCCTGCCTCAGCCTCCTGAGTAGCTGGGATTACAGGTGCCCACCACCATGCCTGACTAATTTTTGTATTTTTAGTAGAGATGAGGTTTCACCATCTTGGCCAGGCTGATCTGTTGTAATAAGCTACCCTCTTCAACCTCTCAAAGTGCTGGGATTACAGGTGTGAGCTACCATGCCCAGTCTAAAAATCTGTATTTTTAAAAATTTCAATAGCTTTTGGGGTACAAGTGGCTTTTGGTTACATGAATGAATTGTATGGTGATGAAATCTGAGATTTTAGCACACTGATCACCTGAGTAGTGTAAAATAAAACTAAAGTAGTTTTTTTATCTGTTAGCTCCCTCTCACCCTCATGCTTCTGAGTCTCCAAAGTTCATTATGTCACTCTGTATGTCTTTGTGTATGCATGGCTTAACTCCCACTTACAAGTGAGAACATACAGTATTTGGCTTTTCATTCTTGAGTTACTTCACTTAGAATAATGGCCTCCAGCTGCACCCAAGATGCTGCAACAGACATTATTTCATTCTCATTTATGGCAGAGTAGTATTCCATGGTGTATATATACCACATTAAAAAAAATTCTTTTGAGATGGAGACTCTGTCACCCAGACTAAACTGCAGTGGCATGATCTTGGTTCACTGCAACCTCCACCTCCTGGGTTTAAGCAATTCTCCTGCCTCAGTCTCCTGGGTTGCTGAGACTACAGGCATGTGCCACCATGCCTGGCTAATTTATGTATTATTACTAGAGACAAGGTTTTGCCGTGTTGGCCAGGCTGGTCTTGAACAACTGGCCCCAGGTGATCCACTCACCTTGGCTTTCCAAAGTGTTAGGATTACAGGCATGAGCCACCCTGCCTGGCTCACATTTTTTTTCTTCAATGTTTTTTAAGTTCAGGGGTGTATGTGCAGGATGTGCAGGTTTGTTACATAGATAAACGTGTGCCATGGTGATTTGCTGCACAAATCATCCCATCCCAGGCATTAAGCTTAGCATCCATTAGCTATTCTTCCTGATGCTCTTCCTTCCTTCCTTCCTTCCTTCCTTCCTTCCTTCCTTCCTTCCTTCTTTCCTTCCTTCCTTCCTTCCTTCCTTCCTTCCTTCTTTCTTTCTTTTCTTTCTTTTTTCTTTCTGCTCTTTTTTTCTTTCCTTTCTTTTTATTTCCTCTCTTTTTTTCTTCTTTCTCTTTCTTTCTTCTTTCTTCCTTCTTTCCTTCCTTCCTTCCTTCCTTCCTTCCTTCCTTCCTTCCTTCCTTCTTTCCTTCCCTCCTTTCTTTTTGTCTCACTCTGTCACCCAGGCTGGAGTGCAGTGGCATGAATCTCAGCTCACTGCAACCATCACCTCCTGGGTTCAAGCAATTCTCCTGCCTCAGCCTCTCGAGTAGCTGGAATTACAGGTGTGCACCACCATGTCCAGCTAATTTTTGTATTTTTAGTAGAGATGGGATTTCACCGTGTTGCCCAGGCTGGGCTTGAAATCCTCACCTCAAGTGATCCACCTGCCTCAGCTTCCCAAACTGCTGAGATTACAGGCATGAGCCACAGTGGACAGTCCCACATCTTCTTTATCCACTCATTGGTTTATGAGCGCTTATGTTGGTTCTATGTCTTCACAATTGTTAATTGTGCTGTGATAAACATACACATGCAGGTGTCTTTTTGACATGACTTCTTTTCCTTTAAAAGGGTAGATACCTTGTATTGGAATTGCTGGATTGAATGGTAAATCTACTTTTAATTATTTAAGACATATCCATACTGTTTTCCATAGAAATTATAATAATTTACATTCCCATCAGCAGTGTATAAACTTTGCCTTTTCACCACAT
>NW_016107778.1:335498-337901 GCF_001604975.1 Cebus imitator
TATAATGGCTAATCCGGCTGGAATAAGGTGGTATTTCATTGTGGTTTTCATTTGCATTTCCTTCATGATTAGTGATGTTGAGCATTTTTCATATTTTTCTCAGCCATTTGTACATCTTCTTTTGATAAATGTCTATTCATGTCATTTGTCCACTTTTTGATGAGATTATACATATTTTTTCTCTTGCTAATTTGTGTGAGTTTCTCGTAGTTCTGGATATTAGTCCTTCATCAGATGCATAGTTTGCAAATATTTTCTCCCATTCTATGGGATGTATGTTTACTCTGATGATTCTTTCTTTTGCTGTGAAGAAGCTTATTAGTCTAATTAGGCCTCATTTATTTATTTTTGTTATATTTGGATTTACTTTGGGGGTCTTAGTCATAACTTCTTTGCTTAAGCCAATGTTCATAAGAATTTTTCCAGGTTTTCTTCTAGAATTTTTATAGTTTTAGATCTTAGATTTAAGTCTTTGATTTATCTTGAGTTGATATTTGTAGATGTTGAGAGAGAGAGATCCAGTTTCATTCT
Source organism: Cebus imitator (assembly GCF_001604975.1). Classification (NCBI taxonomy): domain Eukaryota; kingdom Metazoa; phylum Chordata; class Mammalia; order Primates; family Cebidae; genus Cebus; species Cebus imitator. The sequence continues at coordinate 336,030 of NW_016107778.1, forward strand.
TCTACATGTGTCTATCCAGTTTTGCCGGCATCATTTATAAAATGGGGTGTCCTTGAATTATTAAATTAAAAAAATGACAAAGACAAACAATAGACTTGATGAAACAGAAAAATAATGTCAAGTTTAAAAGACAGGTCATTTGACATTATCCAGACAGGAAAAAAAATAAAAGAGTGAAGACAGTCTACAGAATTTATGAGCCACCACCAAGTGGGTTAATATACATGTTATAGAAGTGCAAGAAGGGGAAGAGGGAGATTAAATTGGGAAGTGAGCTTATTTGAAGAAATGATAGCTGAAACATCCCAAATCTGAAGAAGCAAATAGACATCTAAATTAAGAAGCTCAAAGGACTCCAATAAAAATTGTCCTAAGGAAGTCCACACTGAAAAGCATTATAATCTAATTGTCAAAAGGGAAAGGAAGAAGAGGGAGTAAAATGACTGAATAGAGCCCTCCCCTCATTGTCTCCACACCACAGGAACACCAATCTGAACAACTATTGACACAAGAAAGCACTTTCATAAGAACCTCTAATCAGGTGAACGGTCACAGTACCTGGTTTTAACATCATATGAAGGAAAGGGGCACTGCAGAGGATAAGAAAGAAAATTTTGAGTTGCTGACACCACCCCTTCTGCATCCTTCCACAGTGCCTGTGAGGTACAGATAATGAAACTGTGTGTTTGAGGGAGGGAGAATACAGTGATTATGGGACTGTGTATTGGAACTCAGTGTTATCCTGTCACAGTGGAAAGCAATACAGGACAAAATTTGTCCAGTGCCCAAGGAGGAAGCATTTAGACCAGCCCTAGCCTGAAGGGAATTATCTACTCCAGCCATTGGAACTTGAGTTCTTGCTAGCCCCACCACCCAGCACTAAAGTGCCCTAGGGTCCTAAATAAATTTGAAAGGCAATTCAGGCTACAAGGATTGGAATTCCTGGAGAAGCCCTGGTGCTATGCTGGGCTTAGAACCAGTGGACTTTGGATGCACGTGACCCAGTGAAACACCAGCTAGAATAGCCAAGATAGTGCTTGTGTCACCTCTCTCCTAGCCTCAGGCAGTTCAGCTTGCAGCTCTGGGAGAAACTCCTTTCACTTGAGGAAAGGAGAGAAAAAAGTAAAAAGGACTTTGTCTTGCAACTTGCATGTCAGCTCAGCCACAGTAAAATAAAACACCAAGCAGTGTCCTCAGGTCCCTATTCCAGGTCCCAGCTCACAGGTGACATTGCTAGACACAGCCTGGGCAGAAGGGAACTTGCTGCTTTGAAGGGAAGAAACCAGTCCTGGCAGGATTCATCACCCGCAGACTAAAAAACCTTTGGGCCTTGAATAAACAGCAGTAGCCAGGCAGTACCGACCATGGGCCTTGGATGAAACCTGGTACTGTGATGGCTTCAGGTGTGACCCAGCACATTCCTAGCTGTGGTAACAACAGGAAAATACTCTGCCTTAGAAAAGAAAAGGAAAAAGTAAAAAGTACTTTACCTTGCAACTTGGGTATGAGCTTAGCAACAGTAAAATAAAGCAACAAGTAGATTTCTAAAATTCATGACTCCTGGCCGTAGCTCCCAGATAGCATTTCTAGACCCACTCTGGGCCGTTAACAGAACATGCCATCCAGAAGGAAAAGACATGAACCTGGCTGGATTCACCACCTGCTGACTGAAGAGCCCTGTGCCTTGAATCAAAATTAGTGGTAGTCAGGCAAGAGTTGCCACAGGCCATGGGTAAGACCCACTATTGTGCCAGCTTCAGGTCTGACCCACCTCAGTCCCAGTGGTAGTGGAATTAGAAGTGTTTATGTAAATCTACCTCTAACTCCAGGCAGCTCAGTATGGAAAGAGAGACTCCATTTTGTTTGGGGGAA
>NW_016107778.1:338531-341404 GCF_001604975.1 Cebus imitator
AAGAACGTTGTCAAGCATCAAGACAATCCGGGAAAACATGACTTCACCAAATGACCTAAATAAGGCACCAGCAACCAATTTCAGAGACACAGACATGTGATCTTTCAGAGAGAGCATTCAAAATACTTATTTTGAGGAAGTCTGATGAAATTAAAAATAACACAGAGAAGGAATTCAGAATTCTATCAATTAAATTTAACAAAGAAATTGAAAATTTTTAAAAAACTAAGCCAAAATCCTGGAGTTGAAAAATTCAATTGGCATACTGAGAATGCATCAATCTCTCAACAGCAGAACTGATAAAGCAGAAAAAAGAATTAGTGAACTCAAAGACAAGCTAGCTGAGTATACACAGTCAGAGGAGATAAAGGAAAAAATAATTAAAAAAAGAATAAAGTATGGGAACAAAATATAGAAGATAGCCTCAAAAGGGTAAATCTAAGTTATTTGCCTTAAAAAGGTGATAGGGAGAGAGATCAGCATAGAGAGTTTATTCAGTCTCTAGGAAGTTCCAAACTTTTCCACATTTTCCTTCTTCTGAGCCATTCAAACTGTTCCAATCTCTGCCTGTTACCCAGTTCCAAAGTCGCTTTCACATTTTCATGGGAGGGACCTGGTGGGAGGTAATTGAATCATGGGGGCAGGTCTGTCCCATGCTGTTCTCATTATAATGAATAAGTCTCATGAGATCTGATGGTTTTAAAAATGGGCATTTCCCTGCACAAATTCTTTCTTCTCTTGTCTGCCACCATGTGAGACATGGCTTTCACCTTCTACCATGATTGTAGCTCCTCTCCAGCCACGTCGAACTGTAAGTCCATTAAACCTCTTTCTTCTGTAAATTGCCCTGTCTTGGGTATGTCTTTATCAGCAGCATGTCAATGGACTAATTCAGTGAATTGGTACACTTTAAACAAGTGGTAAGTCAAATTCACACTTCTGTACCAAATACGGTTTTATTGCAAGAGCAAATGAACACATATCCTGGTACCTGGTATACAGCTAATAACTTGGCAAACGCCTTTTTCTCCATATATCTCCGTAAGACCCATAAGAAGCAGTTTTCTTTCAGCTGGCAAGGCCAGCAATATAACTTTACTGTTCTACTTCAGGGGTGTATCAACTCTCTAGTCCTATGTCCTAATTTAGTTTGCAGGGAGCTTGGTTTCTTTTTTCTTCCACAAGATACCACACTGATCCATTACATTGATGATCTTATACTGATTGGACATAGGAGCAAAAAGTAGCTATGACTCTAGACTTACGGGTAAAACATTTGCATGCAGAGGATGGTAAATTAATGTCCTTCTACCCAAGTCAAATTTCTTGGGGTTCAGTGGTGTAAGGCATGTCAAGATATTTCTTCTAAGGTAAAGGATACATTGTTGCATCTGGCCCATCCTACAACTGAGAAAGAAGCATAATGTCTAGCAAGATTATTTGGATTTTTGAAGTTACAAATTCCAAATTTGGTTTTCTTATTCTGGCTCATTTATGAAGTGACCCAAAAACCTACTAGTGACCTAAATACATGCTAGTTCTGAGTGGTCCCCAGAACAGGAGAAGGTTCTCCAATGTCATCAGGCTGCCCTCCAAATTGCTCTTCCACATGAGCCATAATATACAGCAGATGCAATGGTGTTTGTCAGTAGCAGATAGAAATGATATTTGGAGCCCCCACTGGCTGCTCTGAAAAGCCATCTTTGCATTGTTCCTCCTCCGACTCCTTGGTCGCTGCAGCCGCCTCAGCCGCGCGCCTCCTTCGCGGTCTCGGACTCCGGCATCTTTATCGCCAGAGTCCCTGAACTCTCGCTTTCTTTTTAGTCCCCCGCATCGGATCACCGGCGTGCCCCACCATGTCAGACGCAGCGATAGACACCAGCTCCGAGATCACCACCAAGGACTTGAAGGAGAAGGAAGTTGTGGAAGAGGCGGAAAATGGAAGAGACACCCCTGCTAACGGGAATGTGGAGAATGAGGAAAATGGGGAGCAGGAGGCTGACAAGGAGGTAGATGAAGAAGAGGAAGAAGGTGGGGAGGAAGAGGAGGAGGAAGAAGAAGGTGATGGTGAGGAGGAGGATGGAGATGGAGATGAGGAAGCTGAGTCTGCTACCAGCAAGCGGGCAGCTGAAGATGATGAGGATGACGATGTTGATACCAAGAAGCAGAAGACCGACGAGGATGATTAGACAGCAAAAAAGGAAAAGTTAAACTAAAAACAACAACAACAAAAAGGCCGCCGTGACCTATTCACCCTCCACTTCTTGTCTCAGAATCTAAACGTGGTCACCTTCGAGTAGAGAGACCGGCCCACCTGCCCACCGCGGGCAGTGCCACCCGCAGATGACACGAAGCGCTCTCCACTACCCAACCCAAACCATGAGAATTGGCAACAGGGGAGGAAAAAAGAATCAAAACTTCCAAGGCCTTGCTTTTTTTCTTAAAAGTACTTTAAAAAGGAAATTTGTTTTATTTTTTATTTACATTTTATATTTTTGTACATATTGTTAGGGTCAGCCATTTTTAATGATCTTGGATGACCAAACCAGCCTTCAGAGTGTTCTCTGTCCTACTTCCGACTTTACTTGTGGTGTAACCGTGTTCATTATAATCTCAAAGAAGAAAAAAGCTTGTAAAAAAAAAAGCAAAAACAACAGAAAAACAATCGTATTCCGAGCATTCCAGTGCCTTTGTTGTGTATGTACTTAGCTGTACTATAAGTAGTTGGTTTGTATGGGATGGTTAAAAGGCCAAAGATTAAAAGGTTTCCTTTTTTTCCTTTTTTTGTCTATGAAGTTGCTGTTTATTTATTTATTTTTTTGGCCTGTTTGATGTATGTGTGAAACAATGTTGTCCAACAATAAACAGGAATT
>NW_016107778.1:341459-347658 GCF_001604975.1 Cebus imitator
ATGATCTGCAGTGCAGGCCTTTAGAATTTTGGAGCAAGGCAGTGCCATAATCCACAAATAACTGCTGTCCTTTGGGAGATTACTCTTGGCCTCTACTGGGTCTGAAGAGAAACTAAATGCTCAATCGTAAGTCACCAAGTTACCATGTGACCTGGGCTGCCTATCATGAATGGAGTATTATCTTACCCACCAAGCCATAGAGTTGAACATGCACAGCAGCATTCCATCATAAAATGGAAGTGGTATATTTGTGATCAGCTGCAAACAGGTTCTGAAAGCACAAGTAAGTTATATAAAAAAGTGGAGCTAATACCCATGGTTTCTACTCCTGCTATGCTGTCTTCTCTCTCTCAGTTTATACCTGTGGCCTCACGGGGAGTACCCTAGGGTTAGTTGACAAAAGAAGAGAAGACTCAGGCCTAGATTACAGATGGTTCTGCATGACACACATGCACCACTCAAAAGTGAACAGCTGCAGCATAATAGCCCCTTTCTGGGATATTCCTGAAAGACAATGGTAAAAAAAATCTTCCCAGTGGGCAGAAACTTGAATACAGCATTGTACTTGGTTGTTAACTTTGCTTGAAAGGCTAAATGGCCAGATGTGTAATTACATAACAATTAATGGGTTATAGTCAATGGTTTGGTGAGATAATCAGGGACTTGTAAGGTATATGATTGAGAAATTGGTGACAAAGAAATGTGGGGAATTAAGTACATGGATAAATCTCTCAGAATGGGCAAAGAATGTGAAGATGTGGCCCATATGAATGCTCACCAAAGTGTGATCTCACTAGAGGATAATTTCAATAATCAAGTAGATAGAATGACTCATTTTTCAATACCCATCAGCATCTTTCTCCAGCCACCCCTATCATTGCCTCATGGGCTCATAAAAATGTTGGTGTTTGTGAAAAGGGTGAAGATTATGCATTGGGTCACCAACATGGAATGCAACTCACCAAGGCCAACTTGGCTAAGGCCACCACTGAGTCCCCAATCTGCCAGCAACAAAAACAAATACAAACCCCTGATATGACAACATTTCCAGAGTAATCAGGCATCTACTTGATGGCAAGTTGATTACACTCGACTGCTTCTATTATGGAGGAAACAGTATTTCATTCTTACTGGAATAGACACTTATACTGGATGTGGATTTGCTTTCCATACATTTAATGTTTCTGCCAGAACTACCACCCATGGACTTACAGAATGCCTTATTCACCATCATGGTATTCCACACAGCATTGCTTCTGACCAAAGAACCTAGTCAACTTCAAAACAAAAGAAGTATGGTAATAAGCTCATGCTTATATACTTCTTTTCACTGGTCTTATCATGCTCCCTATCATCTTGAAGTAGCTGGCTTGATAAAACAGAGGAATGGGGGTAGTTGGCCAACGTGGCCAATTAGAAGCAGCTGTAGTCCATGGTACTCATGGAGAGGAAAAACAGGGGTGAGTGAATACAGCACCTTCAATTGAAATTTCCTAATTCTTGCATTGGAAGTGATTAGGCGAACAACTCAAGCCATGAAGAATGGAGAAAAGCATGGGGTGATAGCCCATCTGGGAGTGACTCATCCTCAGCCAAAAGAAGTGGTAAGTGATTGTGCAACTATGCCAGGAAACCATGCTTCTCCCATGGATCTTTGCAACCTGTGGATCAGGAGAGCCCCTTGTAAGCCTATGCTATGAAGGCCTTGGCTCCAATACAGAGAGCTGTGTGGAGTCTTAGCAGAGCCACTGCTCAGGCACACACAGAGACTCAGGAGCTTTACATATTCTGGCCCCAAGATTTCCACAAATGTGTCTGCAACTCAGGCAAGGTGGGAGGTTTGTACATACCCCTAGGAAGGGGGCTGAATCCAGGGAGCCCAGCAGTGTCATTCTGCAGGCCCACTTCCAAGGAACCTCATAAGACCCCCTGGCTTGGAATTTCCGCCAGCCAATGGTAACTGGGTAGAGTCTGTCTGAGATGAGAGGGAGCTCCTCGGGGGAGGGATGGCCATCATCTCTGTGGTCTAGTTGACTCATCATCTCTGTGGTCTAGTTGCTGGCTTTGGAGAGTCCAAGTGGTCTGAATAAGAATGCGATCTCCCTAATGCAACAGAGTTGCTTTGCCAGATCATGGCTAGACTGCTTCTTTAAGCAGGGCCTGATCCATTCCTCTTCACTGAATGGGACATCCCCGCCAGGGCTTCAGTCACCCCAGTCATTTTTCTATGGACAGAGCTCTGATCTCTCCCTGGGACAGAGACCCCAAAGGGAGGGAGGAGTGGTCTCATGGTGAATAGTCTCTGCAGTTTGGTTGACTCAGCCCCTCCAGTCTGCCAGCTTTGGAGAATCCAAACGGTCCAGGCAAGAAAGCCCTCCCCACTTCATTGCAGCACAGCTGCTTTGCCAGATCATGGCCAAACTGCTTCTCTAAGTGGGACCCTGATCTACTCCTCTTTCCTGGGTGGAACCTCCCAGCCAGGGCTTCTGCTATCATGGCCAGTTTTCAACAGACAGATCTCTGATCTTTCTTTGAAATGGAGTACATGCAGTGTGGGGCAGGCTGCCACCTTGGCTGTTCCAGCTTATCAGTCAATCTATTCTGTTGGTCCTGGAGAGCCCATATCAATTGCAGGCTGAAGTGATCACCAACACAGCACACCTGCTCTACCCAAAAGCAGCCGGACCGCTTCTTTAAATGAGTCCATCATCCTATTCCTCCTGAATTGATGAGATCTCCCAACAGAGGTCTGCAACCACTCCTATAGGCATGTTCAGGCTGGCAATAGAGCAGGTACCCTCCTGGAAAGGAGCTTTCAGGGGAAGGAGCAGTCTGCCATCTTTGCTGTTTCACAACCTTCAATGATGAAACCACCAGGTAGGGAAAAGACCAAGGCAACCAGGGTCTGGAGTGGACCCCCAGCAAACTGTGGCAGCTCTTTGGAAGAGTGGCCTGACTGCCAAAACAAAAACAAGCAAACAGAAAGCAATAACAGCATTAACAAAAAGACCCCCCCCAAACCCCATTCAAAGGTCAGCAACTCTCCTCCACATGACCACAATATCTCTCTAGCAAGGGTTCAGAACTGGGCTGAGGCTGAGATGGTTGAAAGAATAGAAGTTGGCTTCAGAAGGTGGGTAATAACAAACTTCTCTGAGCCAAAGGAGCATGTTGTAACCCAATGATAGAAGCTAAGAATCATGATAGAAAATACAGGAGATGACAGCTAAAATAGCCAGTTTAGGGAGGAATATAATCAACCTGTAAGTGCTAAGAAACAGACTACAGGAACTTCACAATGCAATCACAAGTATTAATAACAGAATAGGCTAAGTGGAAAAAATAATCTCAGAGCTTGAAAGCTATCTTCTGACATAAAACAGGCAGATAAGAATAGAGAAAAATGAATAAATAATGAACAAAACCTCCAAGAAATATGGGATTATGTAGAGATTGAATTTTTTTTTTTTTTGAGAGGGACTTTCACTTTTGTTGCTCAGACTAGAGGGCAATGGCATGATCTTGGCTCATTGCAAACTCTGCCTCCTGAGTTTAAGCAATTCTCCTGCCTCAGCTTCCTGAGTAGATGAGATTACGGGCATGTGCCACCATGCCTGGCTAATTTTTGTATTTTTTGTAGAGATGAGGTTTCTTCATGTTGGTGAGGTTGGTCTTGAACTCCCAACCCCAGGTGATCCACATGCCTTGGCCTCCCAAAGTGCTGGGATTACAGGTGTGAGCCACCGTGTTTGGTGAGACTGAACTTAAGATTGATAGAGGTATGTGAAAAAGACAGGGAGAATGTAATCAAGTTGGAAAACACTTCAAAATATCATACAGGAGAAATTTCCCTACCTAGCAATATAGGTCAACATTCAAATTTAGGAAATGCAGAGAACTCCAGTAAAATACATCACAAAAGGACCAACCCCAATACACATAATCATTGATTCTCCAAGGTTGAAATGAAAGAAAAAATGTTAAAAGCAGCCAGAGAGAAAGAACAGCTCACCTACAAATGGAAGCCCATCAGATTATCAGTGAACGTGTCAGTGGAAATCTACAAGCCAGGAGAGATTGTGAGCCAGTATTCAACATTCTTAAAGAAAAAAATTCTCAACCTAGAATTTCAAATTCAGCCCAACTAAGCTTTATAAACAAAGAAGACATAAGATCCTTTAAGACAAACAAATGCTGAGGGAATTCATTACCAGCAGATGTGCTTTATAAAAGCTCATGAAGGAAGCACTAAATATAGAAGAAAAAAAAAATTAGCCACTACAAAAACATACTGAAGTACAAAAATCAATGGCACTATGAAGCAACCACATAAACAAGTCTGCAAAATTACCTGCTAAAAACATGATGACAGAATCAAATCTACACATAACAAGCCTCAAATTGAATTGGAAAAAAATGTCCCAATTAAAAGACACAGAATGACAAGCTGCATAAAGAGCCAAGACCAATCAGTATGCTGTCTTCAAGAGACCAATCTCACATGCAAAGATACACATAGGCTCAAAATAAAGGGATGGGGCTGGGTGTGGTAACTCATGTCTGTAATTCCAGCTCTTTGGGAGGCCAAGGTGGGTGGACCACCTAAGGTCAGGAGTTTGAGTCCAATCTGACCAACATGGTGAAATCCCATCTCTATTAAAAATACAAAAATTAACCAGGCATGGTGGCATGCACCTGTAGTCCCAGCTACTTGGGAGGCTGAAGTGGAAGAATCTCTTGAACTAGGGAGGCAGAGGTTGCAGTAAGCCAAGATCATGCCACTACACTTCAGCCTGGGCAACAGAGCAAGACACTCTCTCAAAAAAATAAAAATAAAATAAAAGGATGGAGAAAAATCTACCATGCAAATGGAAAATAGAAAAAAAATCAGGGGTTGCAATCCTAGTTTCTGACAAAGAAGACTTTAAACCAACAAAGATAAAAAAAGACAAAGAAGGGGGGAGACGGATCCAACATGGCCGATTAGAAGCAGCTTGGGATTGCAGCTCCCAGCAAGAGCATGGAGGATGAGTGGACGCTGCATTTCCAGATGGATTTTTATTGCCAATAGACCAGGAGATTCCCAGGTGAAGGAGCCCCACGGCTTGCCAGAGTGGCTGTTTTGGCCGGTGCGGCTGTTTTGACCAGTGCAGAAGGTGACTGCACAAAATATACGGGTCTTGGTTCATCTGAGCTCCTATAAAGGATAGATTGTCTCTTCAAACAGCTCCCTGAACCCTGAATATCCAAAGAGTCACCTCATAAAGGAGAGCTCAGACTGACAACTGGCAGGTATCCTTCTTGGACAAAGATAGCAGAAGAAGAAACTAGCAGCAACCCTTACTGTTCTGCAGCCATTGCAGGTGATCCCCAGGCAAGCAGGGCCTGGAGTGGACCTCAGCAGTCCTACAGCAGAGGGGCCAGACTGTTAGAAGGAAAACTAAGAAACAGAAAGAAATAACTTCATCATCAACAAACTGAACGTCTACTCAGAAACCCAATCGGAAAGTCAAGTTCTTAATGACTTACAAAGAGACTAAGACTCCCACACAATAATAGTGGGAGACATTAACACCCCATTGTCAATATTAGACAGATCAACCAGACAGAAAATTAACAAGGATACCCAGGACTTGAACTCAGACCTGGACCAAACAAACCTAATAGATATTTACAGAACTCTCCACCCCGAATCCACAGAATACACATTCTTCTCAGCACCACATTACACCTGCTCTAAAATTTACCACATAATTGGAAGTAAATCACTCCTCAGCAAATGCAAAAGGACGGAAATCATAAAAAACAGTCTCTCAGATCACAGTGCAATCAAGTTAGAACTCAGAAATCAGAAACTAACTCAGAACCACGCAGCTTCATGGAAATTGAACAACTGGCCCTTGAATGTTGACTGGATAAACAATGACATGAAGGCAGAAATAAAGATGTTCTTTGAAACCAATGAGAACGAAGACAGAACGTACCAGAATCGCTGGGACACATTTAAAGCAGTGTCTAGAGGAAAATATATAGCAACAAATGCCCACATGAGAAGCAAGGAAAGATCTAAAATTGACGCCCTATCATCAAAATTGAAGGAGCTTGAGGAGCAAAATCAAATAAACTCAAAACCTAACAGAAGACAAGAAATAACTAAGATCAGAGCAGAACTGAAAGAGATAGAGACACAAAAAACCCT
>NW_016107778.1:348498-356711 GCF_001604975.1 Cebus imitator
AAACGTCAGGCCAATATCCACGATGAACACAGATGCAAAAATCTTCAATAAAATACTGGCAAACCGTTTGCAACAGCACATCAAAAAGCTTATCCACCATGATCAAGTAGGCTTCATCCCAGGGCTGCAAGGCTGGTTCCACATATTCAAGTCTATGAACGTAATTCACCACATAAACAGAACCAAAGACAAAAACCACTTGATTATCTCAATTGATGCAGAGAAGGCTTTTGACAAAATTCAGCAGCCCTTTATGCTAAAAACCATCAATAAACTAGGTATTGATGGAACGTATCTCAAAATAATAAAAGCTATTTAGGACAAACCAACAGCCAGTATCATACTGAATGGGCAAAAACTGGAAGCATTCCGTTTGAAATCTGGCACTAGACAAGGATTCCCTCTTTCACCACTACTATTCAATATAGTATTGGAAGTTCTTACCAGAGCAATCAGGCAAGAAAAAGAAATAAAGGATATTCAAATAGGAAAGGAGGAAGTCAAATTGTCTCTATTTGCAGATGACTTGACTGTATATTTACAAGACCCCATCATCTCAGCCCAAAATCTCCTTAAACTAATAAGCAACTTCAGCAAAGTCTCAGGATACAAAATCAATGTGCAAAAATCACAAGCATTTCTATATACCAATCACAGACTTAAAGAGAGCCAAATCAAGAATGAACTGCCATTCACGATTGCTACAAAGAGAATAAAATACCTAGGAATACAACTAACAGGGAATGTAAAGGACCTCTTCAAGGAGAACTACAAAGCACTGCTCAACGAAATAAGAGAGGACACAAACAGATGGAGAAACATTCCACGTTCATGGTTAGGAAGAATCAATATTATGAAAATGGCCATACTGCCCAAAGCAATTTACAGATTCAACGCTATTCCCATCAAGCTACCAATGACCTTCTTCGCAGAACTGGAAAAAAACACCTTAAATTTCATATGGAACCAAAAGAGAGCCCACAAAGCCAAGTCAATTCTAAGCAAAAAGAACAAAGCGGGAGGCATCACACTAGCTGACTTCAAATTATGCTACAAGGCTACAGTAATCAAAACAGCATGGTACTGGTACCAAAACAGAGATATAGATCAATGGAACAGAACAGAGGCCTCAGAGGCAGCACAACATATCTACAACCATCCGATCTTTGACAAACCTGACAAAAATAAGCAATGGGGAGAGGGTTTCCTGTTTAATAAATGGTGTTGGGAAAACTGGCTAGCCATGTGCAGAAAGCAGAAACTGGATTCCTTCCTGACACCTTACACTAAAATTAACTCCAGATGGATTAAAGACTTAAACATAAGACCTAACACCATAAGAACCCTAGAAAAAACTCTAGGCAAAACTATTCAGGACATATGTGTAGGCAAGGACTTCATGACCAAAACAACAAAAGCATTGGCAACAAAAGCCAAAATAGATAAATGGGACCTAATCAAACTCTACAGCTTCTGCACGGCAAAAGAAACAGTCATTAGAGTGAATTGGCAATCAACAGAATGGGAAAAAATTTTGCAGTCTACCCATGCGACAAAGGGCTTATATTCAGAATTTACAAAGAACTAAAACAGATTTACAAGAAAAAAAACAAACAAGCCCATTCAAAAGTGGGAAAAGGATATGAACAGACACTTTATAAAAGAAGACATATGTGAGGCCAACAAACATCAAAAAATGCTCATCATCACTGGTCATTAGAGAAATGCAAATCAAAACTACATTGAGATACCATGTCACGCCAGTTCAAATGGTGATCATTAAAAAATCTGGAGGCAACGGATGCTGGAGAGAATGTGAAGAAAAAGGAACACTTTTACACTGTTGGTGGGAGTGTAAATTAGTTCAACCATTGTGGAAGACAGTGTGGCAATTCCTCAGGGACCTAGAAATAGAAATTCCATTTGACCCAGCAATCCCATTACTGGGTATATATCCAAAGGATTATAAATCATTCTACTTTAAGAAAACATGCACATGAATGTTCATTGCAGCACTGTTTACAATAGCAAAGACCTGGAACCAACCCAAATGCCCATCGATGATAGACTGGTCAGGGAAAATGTGGCACATGTACACCATGCAATATTATGCAGCCATCAAAAACGATGAGTTCGTGTCCTTTGTAGGGACATGGATGAGCCTGGAAACCATCATTCTCAGCAAACTGACACAAGAGCAGAAAATCAAACACCGCATGTTCTCACAAATAGGTGGGTGTTGAACAATGAGAACACATGGACACAGGGAGGGGAGCACTACACACTGGAGTCTGTTGGGGGGAAATGGGGGAGGGACAGTGGGGGGCGGGGAGTTGGGGAGAGATAGCATGGGGAGAAATTCCAGATATAGGTGAAGGGGAGGAAGGCAGCAAATCACACTGCCATGTGTGTACCTATGCAACTATCTTGCATGTTCTTCACATGTACCCCAAAACCTAAATTGCAATAAAAAAGTACAAAAATTTAAAAAAATTAAAATTATAAATAAATAAATAAATATATATATAAATAAAACAAGCTGTAGCCTGATCACCTTGGGCACATGTTCTCCGATTTTCCTGAGGCTGCATCACAGGCCACTGACCACTCATATTTGGCTCAAAATAATTCTCTTCAAATGTTTTACAAGTTTGACTCTTTTTGTCAACAACTTGCTTATGTACTCCATAAGTATATACACCTACTATATTGCTGAAGATCACACCACTAGCTAACTAGTGGCAGGTCCCAGATTTCAATTTAGATCTATCTGAGTCCATCTCTATGTCATTCTTCTTTATTTAAAGTGAAAAAAGAAGCTAAGGCAGAGAATCTGGATATGTACAAAACTCTCTGAAGGCCAAACTCCTTGTGGAGCTTCCTGTAAGACAGACATCCAAAATGTATTAACATGAGCAGTTTTTCTCACTTACAGAGGAACGACCAACAAAGAAACCACACGAAATCCCCTAATATTTCTGTGTGTCATAAGCTACAATACATCTTCTTCCTACTTTATCTTTACAGAATCATTAGAAATAGATAGTTCTATATTCTACACTCTATAACAAACATACAAATTAGAAAAAAATCAAGAAGGCAATAGAGAACTTGAGCAACAGTATACACTAATTATAAACCTAATAGAAAATCATAGAACACTTTCAGCAAAGAAAAGCTCAGAACCAGATGACTTCACTGGGGAGATGTAACAAAAATTCAAAGAAGAATTAATACCAATACTTCTCAAACCATTCCCTCTAAAACAGAAGAAGAGTAAACACTTCACAATGTATTCTATGAGGCCAGTATTATCCTGATTCCAAAGCTTGCTCACAACATCACAAGAAAAGTAAACACCAATATTCCTTGTTTCTATGGATGAAAAATCCCTCAACAAAATTCTAGAAAATCAAATCCAATGGCATAATAAAAGGGTTACACACCAGCAATAAACATCTGAAAAAGAAATGAATAAAATAATTCAATTTACAATAGCACCCAAAAATGAATAAAATACCTAGAAATAAATGTAACCAAGGAGGTAAAAGACTTGTAAACTAAAAACTGGTAATTAAAGAAGACCAAAATAAATGAAAGGACATACTATGTTCATAAAATGGAAGAATTAATGCTGTTAAGATGGTAACAATACCCACCTAAAGTGATCTTCAGATTCAGTGGAATGTTTACCAAATTTCCAATGATGCTTTCTGCAATGTGGAAAAGCTGAACGTCAAGTTCATATGGAATCACAAGGGGCCTTGAATAGACACACACACACACACACACACACACACACACACACACACACACACTTTAAAAAGTAAGAAAAAATTTGGATGACTCACACTTCCTGAATTCAAACTTTACTATAAAGTTGCAATAGTCATATCAGTATGATACCTTATAAAATTAAGCATATTGACCAATGTAACAGAATTGGGAGTGCAGGGATAAACTCATAAATCCATAGTCAATTGATGTTTGACACAGGTGCCAAGACTATTTGAAGGGTAAAAACAATTGCTTTAACAAATACTGTTAGGACAACTGCATAAGAACATGGAAAAGTTTGACCCCCTACTTCACACCATAAACAAAAATAACTTAAATGGTTCCATGACTTATATGTGAGTGAAAACCATAAAACTCTTAGAAGAAAACAGGGGTAAAAGTAAGATTTATTGATACAGTGAATTTTCTAAGCTCATCCTAGGACTTTGTACCTTTTCAGACGTGTCCTATATCCCCCTCCAATTAACAGAATATCTATCTTGTCTACCTACTTCATGGCTTTTTCAACATAAAAAGGTTATAAAATCTATACCTTATTTATTTTTTTGTTTAATATACTGTGTGTAAAAAAGATGAAGACAAATATAATTTTCTAAGTTATAAAACATTTAAGCTATTACAGGCGCATTTATTGTTCCATTCTAAAAACAGCTCAGTTTCACAAGTTGATTATTCAGCAGCTGTGTCGTTTTTAAGAGGTTCTTTGATTTTGAGAAAACTAATATCTCTCTTTTTTGGGCAGATTTTGATTTATGACAATGGTGTGGTTATGCAAATTATGTTGAATTATACTGCGATAATTCATGGAAGCTTGCATCACAGAGTGGCTTCTCCTCAGGTGGTGCCTCATTACCATGCTCTTCCAAGGATGCCAGGTCTCTTGGTGACTGATGCTTTGAGGCAAGTATATAGGGCCCAATAGAATGGAAAGCAATGGTTGCTGGTCTGCCGGGCCTGGAGAAACTGGACTCTAGCTATGGGGCTAGGAGAGAACAAGGTAGTTGCTCCATGGAAATGGCTGGACTGTATCCTGTAATTGATGTTGTAAAATTCAACATCCCTGCTTTCTTTAAATGTTTAATTTTATTTTACTTTAAGTTCTGGAATACATGTGCTTAACATGCAGGTTTGTTACGTAAGTATACATATGCCATGGTGGTTTGCTGCACCTATCAACCCATTATCCAGGTTTTAAGCCCTGCATGCATTAGGTATTTGTCCTGATGATCTCCCTTCCATTGCCCCAAACCCCCTGACAAGCCCCAGTGTGTGATGTCCCCTCCCTTTGTCTATCTGTTCTTATTGTTCAACTCTCACTTATAAGCGAGAACATGCGGTGTTTGGTTTACTGTTCCTGTGTAAGTTTGCTGAGAATAATGGTTTCCAGCTTCATCCATATCTCTGCAAAGGACATGAACTCATTCTTTTCATGGCTTCATAGTATTTTATGGTGTATATGAGCTATATATGCAATAAATACATCTGTGCATGTGTCTTTAGAGTAGAATGATTTATAATTCTTTGGGTATATGTGCAGTAATGGGATTAGTGGGTCAAGTGATATTTCTGCTTCTAGGTCCTTGAGGGATCATCTCACTATCTAACAAAACGGTTGAGATAATCTACACTAACACCAATAGTGTAAAAGCATCCCTATTTCTCTGCATCCTCTCCAGCATCTGTTGTTTCCAGACTTTTAATCATCTCCATTCTAACTGGTGTGTGATGGTGTCTCATTGTAGTTTTGATTTGCATTTTTCTAATGACTAGAGATGATTAGCTTTTTTCACATTTTTGTTGGTTGCATAAATGTCTTCTTTTGAGAAGTGTCTATTCATATCCTTTGCCCACTTTTTGATGGGGTTGTTTTTTTCTTATGAATTAAAAAATTATTTATTATACTTTAAGTTGTGGGGTACATGTGCAGATTGTGCAGGTTTTTTATATAGGTATACACATGCCATGGTGGTGGTTTGCTGCATCCATCACCCCATCATCTACATTAAGTATTTTTCCTGATGCTATCCCGCCTCACTCCCTCCACCTCCTACTATTCCTCTCCTAGCCCCCCACCACCCAGGCAGCGGTGTGTGATGTTCCCCTCCCTGTGTCCATGTGTTCTCATTGTTCAACACCTCTTATGAGTGAGAATATGTGGTGTTTGGTTTTCTGTTCTTGTGTCAGTTTGCTGAGAATGATGGTTACCAGTTTCATCCATGTTTCTGCAAAGCACACAAACTCATCCATTTTTATGGCTGCATAGTATTCCACAGTACATATGTGCCACATTTTCTTTATCCAGTCCATCACTGATGGGTATTTGGATTGGTTCCAAGTCTTTGCTATTGTGAACAGTGCTGTAATAAACATACAAGTGCATGCATCTTTATAATAGAATGATTTATAATCCTTTGGGTATATACCCATTAATGGGATTGCTGGGTCAAATGGTATTTCTAGTTCTAGATGCTTAAGGAATTGCCACGCTGTCTTCCACAATGGTAAAATTAATTTACACTCCCACCAACAGTGTAAAAGTGTACCTATTTCTCCACATCCTCTCCAGCATCTGTTGTTTCCTGATTTTTTTTCATGATTGCCATTCTAACTGGTGTGAGGTGGTATCTCAATGTAGTTTTGATTTGCATTTCTCTAATAACCAGTGATAAAGATATTTTTTTTCATATGTTTGTTGGCTGCATAAATGTCTTCTATTGAAAAGTATCTGTTCATATTCTTCACCCACTTTTTTATTGGGTGGTTTGTTTATTTTCTTGTACATTTGTGTAAGTTCTCCATAGATTCTGAATATCAACCCTTTGTCAGATGGGTAGATTGCAAAACTTTTTTCCCATTCTGTTGGTTGCCAGTTCACTGTATTGATACTTTGATCACTTTAGCATTATGTAATCCCCTTTTTTGATCTTTTTTGGTTTAAATACTGTTTTACAACGTCTGCTTTTTTTTTCTTTCCATTTGCTTTGGAAATGTTCCTCCATTCCTTTATTTTGAGCTTATGTGTGTCTTTGCACGTGAGATGAGTCTAGTGAATACAGCATACTAGTGGGTCTTGACTCTTTTTTTAACTTACCAGTCTGAGTCTTTTAATTGAGGTATTCAGCCCATATACATTTAAGATTAATATTGTTATGTGTGTATTTGATCCTGTCATCATGATGCTAGCTGATTATTTTCTACATTAGTTGATGCAGTTTCTTCACAGTGTCACTGGTCTTTATATTTCGGTGTGGCTTTGCAGTGGCTGGTACCAGTCTTCTTTTCCATATTTAGTGTTTCCTTCAGGAGCACTTGTAACACAGACTTGGTGGCACAGAATCTCTCACCAGTTACTTATCTGTAAAGGATTTTATTTCTCCTTTACTTATGAAACTTAGTTTGGCTGAATATAAAATTCGGTGTTGAAAATTCTTTAAGAATATTGAATATTGGGCACCATTCTTATTTATTTATATTTATTTTTTTATACATATATTTTATTGCACTTTAGGTTCTGGGGTACATGTGCAGAACATACAGGATTGTTGCATAGGTACATACATGGCAATGTGGTTTGCTGACTCCATTTCCCTGTCACCTATATCTGGCATTTCTTTCCATGCTATCTCTCCCCAACTCCCCACCCTCCGCTGTCCCTCCCGTATTTCCCCCCGACAGACCCCAGTGTATGATTCTCCCCTCCCTGTTTCCATGTGTTCTCATTGTTCAGCACCCACCTATGAGTGAGAGCATGCAGTATTTGATTTTCTGTTCCTATGTCAGTTTGCTAAGAATGATGATTTCCAGGTTCATCCATGTCCCTACAAATGACACAAACTCATCATTTTTTTATGACTGCATAATATTCCATGGTGTATATGTGCCACATTTTCCTCCTCCAGTCTATCATCGATGGGCATTTGGTTTGGTTCCAGGTGTTTGCTATTGTAAACAGTGCTGCAATGAACATATGTGTGCATGTGTCTTTATAATAAAACAATTTTTAATCCTTTGAGTATATACTCAGTAATGGGATTGCTGGGTCAAATGGAATTTCTATTTCTAGGTCCTTGAGGAATCGCCACACTGTATTCCACAATGGTTGAACAAATTTACACTCTCTCCAACAGTGTAAAAATGTTCCTATTTCTCCACATCATTTCCAGCATTTGTTGTCTCCAGATTTTTTAAGGAACACCATTCTAACTGGCATGAGATGGTATCTCAATGTAGTTTTAATTTGCATTTCTCTAATGACCAGTGATGATGAGCATTTTTTCATATGTTTGTTGGCCTCATATATGTCTTCTTTTGCAAAGTGTCTGTTCATATCCTTTTCCCACTTTTGAATGGGTTTGTTTGCTTTTTACTTGTAAATGTGTTTTAGTTCTTTGTAGATTCTGGATATTAGCCCGTTG
>NW_016107778.1:357306-371591 GCF_001604975.1 Cebus imitator
ACGGGGTTTCACCATGTTGACCAGGATGGTCTCGATCTCTTGACCTCGTGATCCACCCGCCTCGGCCTCCCAAAGTGCTGGGATTACAGGCTTGAGCCACCGTGCCCGGCTTATTCTTTATGCTTAGAATTGTCTTGGCTATGCGGGCTCTCTTTTGGTTCTATTTGATGTTTAAGGTGGTATTTTCCATTCTGTGAAGTGGGTCATAGGTAGCTTGATGAGGATAGCATCAAATCTATAAATTACTTTGGGCAATATGGCCATTTTCACAATACTGATTCTTCCTAACCATGAGCATGGAATGTTTTTCATCTGTTGTTGTCCTCTCTTATTTCCTTGAGCAGTGGATTGTAGTTGTCCTTAAGGAGGTCCTTTACATCCCTTATTAGTTGTATTCCTAGGTATTTTATTTTCTTTGCAGCAATTGTGAATGAGAATTCACTCTTGATTTGGCTCTCTGTTTCTCTGTAATTTGCATATAGGAATGCTTGTGATTTCTGCACATTGATTTTGTATCCTGAGACATTGCTGAAGTCGCTTATAAGTTTAAGGAGATTTTGGGCTGAGACAATGGGGTCTTCTAAATATACAATCTTGTCGTCTGCAAATAGAGACAATTTGACTTCCTCCTTTCCTAATTGAATACCCTTTATTACTTTATCTTGCCTGATTGCTCTGGCTAGAACTTTGAATACTATATTGAATAGGAGTGGTGAGAGAGGGCATCCTTATATACTGCCAGATTTCAAAGGAAATGCTTCCAGTGTTTGCCCATTCAGTATAATATTGGCTATGGGTTTGTCATAAATAGCTTTTATTACTTTGAGATAAATTTCATTAATACCCAGTTTTGAGAGTTTTTAGCATAAAGTGCTGTTGAATTTTGTCGAAGACCTTCTCTGTATCTATCGAGATAATCATGTGGATTTTGTCTTTGGTTCTGTTTATGTGGTGAATTACGTTTATAGACTTGCATATGTTGAACCAGTCTTGCATCCCCAGGATGAAGCCTACTTGATCGTGATGGAAAAACTTTTTGATGTGCTGTTGCAATCGGTTTGCCAGTATTTTATTGAAGATTTTTGCATCTATGTTCATCATGAATATTGGCCTGAAATTTTCCTTTCTTGTAGAGTCTCTTCTGGGTTTTGGTATCAGGATGATGTTGGTCTCATTAAATGATTTGGGAAGGAATCCCTCTTTTTGCATTGTTTGGAATAGTTTCAGAAGGAATGGTACCAGCTCCTCTTTGTATGTCTGGTAGAATTCGGCTGTGAACCCATCTGGACCTGGGATTTTTTTGATTGCCAGGCTCGTAATTTCTGTCTCAACTTCGGCCCTTGTTATTGATCTATTCAGGGTTTCAATTTCTTCCTGGTTTAGGATTGGGAAGGTGCAAGTCTCCAGGAATTTATCCATTTCTTCCTGGTTTACTGGTTTATGTGCATAGAGTTGTTTGTAGTAATCTCTGATGGTAGTTTGTATCTCTCATCAGATTCTATTTATGTGGAATCCGTGCTGGTATCCCCTTTATCATTTTTTAGTGCATCTATTTGATTATTCTCTTTTCTTTTTTATTAATCTGGCTAGCGGTCTATTTTGTTGATCTTTTCAAAAAACCAGCTCCTGGATTTATTGATTTTTTGAAAGGTTTTTTTGTGTCTCTGTCTCCTTCAGTTCTGCTCTGATCTTAGTTATTTCTTTTCTTTGGCTAGCTTCTGAGTTTTTTACATCTTGCTCCTCTAGCTCTTTCAATTTTGATGATAGGGTGTCGATTTTGATCTTTCCTTACTTCTCATGTGGGCATTTATTGCTATAAATTTCCCTCTAGACACTGCTTTAAATGTGTCCCAGAGATTCTTGTATGTTGTCTTCATTCTCATTGGTTTTGAAGAATATCTTTATTTCTGCCTTCATTTCATTGTTTACCCAGTCAACATTCAAGAGCCAGTTGATCAGTTTCCATGAAGTTGTGCTGTTCTGAGTTGGTTTCTTAATTCTGAGATCTAATTTGTTTGCCCTGTGGTCTGAGATACTGTTTGTCATGATTTCCACTCTTTGACATTTGGTGAGAAGCGATTTACTTCCAATTATGTGGTCAATTTTAGATTAGATGTGATATGGTGCTGAGAAGAATGTATATTCTGTGGATTTAGGGTGGAGAGTTCTGTAAATGTCTATTAGATTTGCTTGGTGCAGATCTGAGTTCAAGTCCTGGATATCTTTGTTAACTTTCTGTCTCATTGATCTAATATTGACACTGGGGTATTAAAGTCTCCCAGTATTATTGTGTGGGAGTCTAAGTCTCTTTATAGGTCATTAAGAACTTGCTTTATATATCTAAGTGCTCCTGTATTGTGTGTGTATATATGTAGGATCATTACCTCTTCTCGTTGCATTGCTCTTTTTACCATTATGTAATGTCCTTGTTTTTCTCTTTCGATCTAGGTTGAAAGTTCTTTTCTTTAAGGATGTTGAATATTGGCACCCTCTCTTCTGGCTTGTAGGGTGATGGGCTTCCCTTTGTGGGTAACCCATCCTTTGTATGTCTGGAAGAATTCTGCTGTGAAAGGGTAACCAACCTTTCTCTCTGTCTGCCCTTAGCATTTTTACCTTCATTTCAATGATGGTGAATCTGATGATTGTGTGCCTTGGGGTTGTTCTTCTTGAGTAATATCTTTGTGGTGTTCTCTGTATTTCCTGTACTTGAATATTGGCCTGCCTTGTTAGGTTGGGGAAGTTCTCCTGGAGGGTATTCTGAAGAGTGTTTTCCAGCTCGGATTCATTCTCTCCATCACATTCAGGTACACCTATCAAACGTAGATTAGGTCTTTTCACATAATCCCATATTTCTTGTAGGCTTTGTTCATTACTTTTCACTGTTTATTTCTCTAATCTTGCCTTCTTGTTTTATTTCATTAAGTTGATCTTCAATCCCTGATATCCTTTCTTTTACTTGGTCTATTCGACTATTGAAATGTGTGTATGCTTTGCAAAGTTCTCATGTTGTGTTTTTCAGCTCTATCTGGTCATTTATATTCTTCTCTAAGCTGTTTATTCTCATTAGCATTTCATCAAACCTTTTTTCAAGATTCTTAGTTTCTTTGCATTGGGTTAGAACATGTTCTTTTAGCTCAGAGAAGTTTGTTATTATCCGCCCCCTGAAGACTGTTTCTGTCAATTCATCAGACTCATTCTCCATCCAGCTTTGTTCCCTTGCTGGTGAGGAATTGTGATCCCTTGGTGGAGGAGAGATGTTCTGGTTTTTGGTGTTTTTATCCTTTTTGTGCTGCTTTATTCCCATCTTTGTGGATTTATCTACCTGTGGTCTTTGTAGTTGGTGACTTTCAGATGGGGTCTCTGAGTGGACATCCTTTTTGTTTATGATGAAGTTACTTCATTCTGTTTTTTAGTTTTCCTTCTAACAGTCAGGCCCCTCTGCTGTAGGACTGCTGGAGGTGCACTCCAGACCCTGCTTGCCTGGGGCTCACCTGCATCAGCTGCTGAATAGTAAGGGTTGCTGCCAGTTTCTTCTTCTTCAACCCAGAAGGATACCCACTAGATGTGAATCTGAACTCTCTTTTATGAGGTGTCTCTTTCGATATATGGGGGTTGGGGAGCTGCTTGAGGAGACAGTCTGTCCCTTATAGGAGATCAAGTGCTGAGCTGTGATCTCCATTGTTCTTTTCAGAGCTGCTGGTTAGGTACATTTATGTCTGCTGCAGCAGAACTCATAACCAACTTTTTTTCCCAGGTGCTCTGTCCTGGGAAGCTGGGGTTTTATTTATAAGTTCTTGATGTTCTGCTGCCTTTTTTTCAGAGATGCCCTGCCCAGCATGGAGGTAGCCTAGTCACAGTCTGCCAGCAGAGGTGTTGTTGAGCTGCCATGGGCTCTACCCTACTGCTTTGTGAACTTCCTTGTGGTTTTGTTTATAGAGGTATAGTTAGAACTGCGTTGGTAATAAGGGTCTGCCTCACTAATGGCAGACTGCCTCTGTAATGGCAGACTGCCACAGTGATGGTGGATTTCCTCACCTCCTTAATGGTGGACTGCCTTGGTAATGGTGGACTGTCTCAGTAGTGATGGACTGCTTCGGTTATGGTGGATGCACTTTTCCCCACAGAGCTGGACCATCCCAGGTCCAGTTTAGCTTGCTGTGAAACTCTCAGTTCAGAGCATTTCAGATTGCTGGTCTTTGTGGGGGTGGTTCGGCCCTACTTTTTTATGGCTTATAGGATTTCTGCAGAGAGATTCACTGAATTTAACATGTTTCCTAATAGTAAAGCACCCTCAAAAAGCTACCTACAGAAGAAACATATCTCAATGTGATAAAAGTCATATCCAGTAGGCTCATTGCTAGTATTATACTGAATGGGAAAAACCTGAAAGCCTTTCCTCTATGGTCAGGAATACAACAAGTATGCTTACTTTCACTGCTGTTATTCAACATAGTACTAGTAGTCAAAGCTAGAGCAATCAGACAAGAGAAAGAAATGGAGAACAACCAAATTGGAATGAAAGAAGTCAACCTATTTTTGTTTGCAGATGATATCATTTTATACTTCACATAACCCAGAGACTTTACCAAAAATCCGTAAGAACTGATAAATGAATTCAACAAATTTTCAGCATACAAAGTTAACATAAAAATCAGTAGCATTTCTATATGCCCACATAGATAAATCTGAAAAAGAAATCAAGAAGGTAATCCCATTTACAATAGCTACAAATGAAATAAAATCATAGAATTAGTTAACCAAAGAAGTAAAAGATTTTTACAATTAAAACTATTAAATACGGATGCAAGAATTTAAAAAGAACACAAAAAACAGAAATATATTCTGTTTGTGGATTGGAAAAATCAATATTTTTTAAATGTCCATTCTACGCAGAGCAAGCTACAGATTTAGTGCAATCCCTATCCAAATACCATTGATATTTTTTACAGAAAGAGAAAAAAATTTTCAAAATTTATAGGAACCATAACAGACCCAGGATAGCCAAAACTATCCTGAGCAAAAAGAAGAAAACTGGAGTAATTACATTACCTTATTTCAAATTATACTACAGAGCTATAATGATTATATCATTGGGGCGGATTTCCCCCATGCAGTTCTCATGATAGTGAGTGAGTTCACACAAGATCTGATGGTTTAAATGTGTGACACTTCCACCCTCACTTTCTCTCCTACCCTGCCATTGTGAAGATGATGTGCATGCTTCCACCATTGTAAAGATGTGTGTGCTTTTCTGTCACTTTCCACTATGATTGTAAGTTTCCTGAGGCTGCCCAGTCAACCTTCCTGAACTGTGAGTCAATTTTAACATTTTTTCTTTATAAATTATTCATTTTAAGTTAGTTCTTTATAGCAGCATGAAAAGGTACTAATACTTATAGTAACCAAAATGACATGGCACAGGCACAAAAACACAGATAGACCAGTGAAACAGAATAGAGAACTCAGGGTAAGTCTATTCATCTGCAGTGGATCCATTTTTGACAAAGGTGCCAAGAACACACTTTGCAGAAAGGACTGTCTCTTCAATAAGTTGTGCTAAGAAAACTGGATATCCATATGCAGAAGAATGAAACTGGATTTCTGTCTCTCACCATATACAAAAATCAAATCCAAATGTATTAAAGACTCAAATATAAGACCTCAAATTATGAAACTACTAAAAATACACACTGGGGAAATTCACCAGGACATTTGTCTGGGTGAAGATTTCTTGAATAATACACTATTAAGTAATAATTCTTAGCGCTATTTATTGCACCAACAACCAACACAAAAAATGGGCAAATGCAATTACAACAAGTTTTGCACAGCAAAGAAGACAATCAACAAAATGAAAAGTATAATAAGCAGTTTTTAAAATTGGCAAAATTCCTGAATAGGCATTTCTCAAAAAAAGTCATACAAATGGCAAACAGGCATATTAAAATGTGTAAAATATTGATCTTCTGAGAAATGCACATCAAAACTGCAATAAAATATCATCTCACCTCAGTCAAAATGACTTTTATTCAAAAGACAGGCAATAACAAATGCTGGCAAGAATGTGGAGAAAAAGGAAACCTCATACTCTGTTGGTGGTAATGTAAATTTGTACAACCACTGTGGAAAACAGTTTAGAAGCTGCTCAAAAAAAGGAAAAGTAGAACTACCATCTGATCCAGCAATCCCACTGTTAGATATATACCCAAAGAAAGTAAATCAGTGTATCAAAAATATATCTGCAATCCCACATTTATTGTAGCTCTATGCACAACAGCCAAGATTGGGAAGCAACTTAAGTGTTTATCAACAGATGACTAAAGACAATGTAATACATATAAATAATGGAGTACTACTGAGCCATAAGAATAGAATGAAAAAACATCACATGTTCTCACTTATTTGTGGGATCTAAAACTCAAAATAATAGAAATGATGGGAATAGAAAATAGAAAATTAGGTACAAGAAGCTGGGAATGGTAGTTGGGGGATAGGTAAAATGGGGATGGTTAATGGGTACAAAAAAACCCCAGACAGAATAAATGACACCTAGTATTTGCTAGCACAACAGGGTGAATATAGTAAAAAGTAAACAATATTTTTAAATAAAAATTATTTAAAATAAACAAAAAACACCAAAGCATCCATCAACAGCATTGATTATAAGTATCCATAGAGCTGGCTGTGAGAAATTAGTTTATGGATTGACAATTCAGAGAATTAGAGTCTGGAACCTCTTAAGGGAACTTATCTATATCTTGTTGTTGTCATACTCTTCCCAAATTCTGTTAATTTTAGACAGTAATGCTGCAGAGGTTTTTCATCAGTCTAACAAATTGTATTGAATTCACCTTTTTTATGCTTGTAAGGATTTTAATAATGTTGACTAAAATCAAAGTGTTACAATCATTTCAATCCAGAATCTTCAAAAAATTTGTAAGTAGGAGATGGGAAAGCAATCTGCTTAATTCTTCTACTCATTGTTACTGAATTATACTCCTAAAAGTGAAGTCAAGAGTCCTTTTATTTCTAAATAAAAACCCTGACTCTTTGGGGAGATGTTCTAACACAAAGCACAGAAAATGAAAAGAAGATTCATCAGCTTCATTTTTCAGTTTACTTAATCTGTATAATAATCTCTACCTACATGCTAATTCATCTCAGAGAAGGGCTTACCACTATTTCGGATCAGACTGTACTTCATAATAGGTACTCATTTCAAGGCATTACTCAGTATAGATGTTTAATCTAAAGGTAATGTTAGTTATTTTTCAGCAGCTGCCAATATATTTTCCAAGGAAACAACAATATTACAAAATGCACTTTCAGAGAGAACCAAGATGGCAAAATAGAAGGCTCCACACCAATTTAATTACTATCTACACAGAAAAAAAAAACCCAAACATTTCATTATAACCAAAAATTAGGTGAGCCCTTATAATATCAGGTTTTAACTCTATACTGCTGAAAGACACACTGAAGAGACAGAAAAAACAGTTCTCAACCTCGAATGTCACCCCTTCCCCACCCTTGGCAGCAGCAGTGTCGAGCAGCAGTGTGATCCAGAGAACTTCTCTGGATGCTGGGGGAAGGTGAGCACAGCAATTGTGAGGTATTAATCTCAGTGCTATCCTTTAGAGCAGAAAGGAAAACTATACCAAACTCATCTGATGCATGACCAGCAAATGGTGGGAGCATTTAAAGCAGACTTAGCCAGAGGGGAATTGCCTAGCCTGGTGATCTGAACTTGACTTCCTTCACATCTAGTTACTGGGGGCCAAAGTGCTCTGCATCTCTAAGTAAACTTGAAAAGCATTCTGGGTCATCAGGACTGCAACTCTTAGGAAAGTCTTAGGGCTAAGCTAAGCCCAGAGACAGTGGACTGGGGGACCCTGTGATCTACTAAAACACCAGCAAGGGAAGCTATGGAAGTTCTGGGATCACCACATTTCTAACCCCAGGCTGCACAGCTTGAAGCTCCAAAACAGATCCCTTCCTTCTGCTTTAGGAGAGTAATGGGAAGAGTGGGGAGGACTTTGTCTTGTATCTTGGATACCAGCTCAGCAACAGCAAGATAGGGCAATGACCAGAGTCATGAGGCCCCCATTTCAGGCTCTAGCTTCCTGATGACATCTGAAGACACACCCTGAGCCAGAGGGAACGCACTGCCTTGAAAGGAACTACCCAGTCTTGGCAGCATTTATCACCTGATAACAGAAGAGACCTTGGGCCCTGAGCTACATCAAGGGGCTTGAGCAAGCCTCTGAGATTTGCTGGCTTCAGATATCAGCATGACTACAGGAGAATATAACACCAAGTGGGCTTTTTGGGTCCTCAATTTCAGGACTTGACTCTTGGATGGCATCTCTGGACCTGCCCTGGGCCAGAGAGGAGCTGTCATTCCTGAAGGTAAAAATCCAGGCCAGACAGCATTCACCACAAGCTTATGTCAGAGCTCTAGGGCCTTAAGGGAACATTGGTGGTAGTCTGGCAGAACTTCTCATGGCCTAAGGTGATGGTTGCTACAGAGGGAATGTTCCCTTCCTTTGTGAAGGGAAAGGAAGAGTTGAAAAAAACTGTGTGTCATGGTTTTGGTGCCAGCTCAGCCACAATACAATAGAACACAAGGTAGACTTCTTAGATTTGTCACTCTATTTCATGACTCCAAGATGACACCTATAAACCCACCTGGGACCTGAGAGAACTCACTTCCCAGAAGGGAACTACACAGGCCTGCCTGCTGATTATAGAGTCCCATGGCTTTGAATGAACATAGGCAGTAGCCAGGGAGTGGTTACAATGGGCCTTGAGTGAGACCCAGTGCTGTGCTGGCTTCAGGTCTGACCCAACAACGTTCTACTGGTGGTGTCTACAGAGATGCTTGTGTACATCCAAACTCAGGTTTAAGTGGCTCAGAACAGAGAAAGAGACTCTATATGTTTAGGAGAAAATAAGAGGAAAGAACAGAGTCTCTGCTGGTAATAATGAAAATCTTGTTTATGACCATCAAGGTGCAACCTCCATAAGTCTGCAAGAACTGCAACATTGCTGGGATTTGAGTGTTCCCTAAAGCAGACACGGCTTAGATCAAAACACCCAAGTTCTTTTTAATTTCTGGAAAGCTTTTCTAAGGACAGGTGTAAACAAGTTCAGATTGTGAAAACTAAAATAAACATCAATCACTTCAATGTCCAGACATCAAAGAATATTTACTAGCATCAACACCACCCAGGAAAACATGACCTCACCAAATGAAGTAAATAAGGCACCACGGACCAATCTTGGAGAAACAGAGACATGTGACCTTTCAGACAGGGAATTCAAAATAGCTGTGTTGAGGAATCACAAAGAAATTCAAGATAACACAGAGAAGTAATTCAGAATTTTATCAGATAAATTTTTCAAAGAGATTGAAATAATTTTAAAAATCAAGCAGAAATTCTGGATCTGAAAAGTGCAATTGGCATACTGAAGAATGCAAGAAAGTTTCTTGATAGCAGAATTGATTAAGAAGAAGAAAGAGTGAGCTTGATGACAGACTATTTGAAAATACAGTCAGGGTAGACAAAAGAAAAAAGAATAGGAAACAATAAAGCATGCCTTCAGGATCTAGAAAACAGCCTCAAAATGGGCAAATTTAAGAGTTATTGGCCTTAAAAAGGAGATAAAAAAATAGATAGGGGTAAAAATTTTATTCAATGGGATAACAACAGAGATCTTTCGAAATCTAGAGAAAGTTAATAAAATCCAGATACAAGAAGGTTATATAACTCCAAGCACATTTAACTCAAAGAATACTACCTCAAGGCATTTAATAATCAAACTTTCAAAGACCAAGGATAAACAAAGGACCCTAAAAGCAGCAAGAAAAAGACACAAATACAATGAAGCTGCAATATGTCTGAACACAGACTTTTCAGTGAAAACCTTGCAGGCCAAGAGAGTGTGGCATGACATATTTAAACTGCTGAAGGGAAAAAAACTGTTACCCTAGAATAGTATACATGGCAAAAATTCCCTTTAAACATGAAGGAGAAATAAAGACTTCCATTAGACTAACAAAAGCTGAGGAATTTCATTTATATGAGACCTGTCCTATGGGAAATGTTTAAGGGAGTACATCAATCAGAAAGAAAAGGACAGTACCTTTGCAGGGACATGGACGAAACTGGAAACCATCATTCTTAGCAAACTGACACAAGAACAGAAAACCAAACACCACATGTTCTCACTCATAAGTGGATGTTGGACAATGAGAACATACGGACACAGGGAGGGGAACATCACACACTGGGGCCTGGGGAGTTGGGGGCTAGGGAAGGAATAGCAGGGGGTGGGATGATTGGGGAGGGATAGCATTGGGAGAAATACTTAATGAAGATGACAGGGCAATGGATGCAACAAACCACCACCATGGCACATGTATACCTATATAGCAAACATGCACAATCTGCACATGTACCCCAGAACTTAAAGTATAATTAAAAAAAATAGAAAAGAACAGCAGTGAGCAATAAGAAATCATCTGAAGGCACAAAACTCATGGGTAATAGTAAGTGCACAGAAAAAAAACACAGAATACTTCAGTGTTATAATGCTGCAACTGTGATATGTAATCAACTAAAATGCTAACTAGAATAAATGATGAACCAAACAAAAATAATAACTACAACAATTTCTTAAGACATAGACAGTACAATAAGATCTAAATAGGAAAAAAAATGTTAGAAATCTTGAAAATAAAGTTATGGCATACAATTTATATTAGTTTTCTTTTTGTTTCTTATTTGTTTATAAAAACAGAGTTAAGTAGTTATCAGGTTATAAGATAGCATGTGCAAGCTTCATGGCAACCTGAAACAAACAAATAAAAAAATACAATGGAAACAGAAAAACATAAAGCAAGATAAATTATATCACCAGGGAAAATCACTTTCACCAAAGGAAGAAAAAGGAAGAAAATAAAGATATAACACCACAAAACAACCAGAAAAGAAATAACAAAATGGCAGGAGTAAGTCTTTACTTATCAATAATAACATTCACTGTAAATGAACTAAAGTCTACAATCAAAAGATATAGAGTGGCTGAGTGTATTAAAATCAAGATTCGTTAATCTGTTGCCTACTAGAAACACACTTTACCCATAAAGACACAAATAGATTAAATAAAAAGTCATGGAAAAAACATTCCACACCAATGGAAATAAAAAAGGATCAGGAGTAGCATACTTATATCAAACAAAATAGGTTTCAAGACAAAAACTATAAGAAGAGACAAAGAAAGTTACTATATAATGATAAAGTGGTAAATTCAGTAAGAGGATATATCAATTTTAAATATATATGCACCCAACACTGGAGAACCCAGATAAATAAAGAAAATATTATTAGAGCTAAAGAGAGAGATAGGTCCCAATACAATAATATCTGGAGACTTCAACACCATACTTTCAGCATTGGACTGTTCTTCAAGAAAGAAAATCAACAAAGAAATATCGGACTTAATTTGCAGTATAGACCAAATGAATCTAATTGATATTTATAGAACATTTCATCCAATAGCAGCAGAATACACATTCTTTTCTTCAGCATATGGTAATTGTGAGGCATTAATCTCAGTGCTATCCTTTTACAGCAGAGGAAATCCAGGCCAAACTCACCTGATGCATGCACAGCCAATGTTGGGAGCATTCAAAACAGTGTTAGCCAGAGGGGAGTTGCCTAGCCTGGCAGTCTGAACTTGAGTTCCCTCACACCTTTCTACTGGGGGTCGTGGATTATTCTTAACAATAGACCATATGACAGGTCAAAAAAAAGTCTGAAAACATTCAACAAAGTTGAGATAACATCAAGCGTCTTCTCGGACTACAATATATAGAATAAAATTAGAAATTAATAACAAGATACATTTGGGAAACTATACCAACACATGGAAGTTAAACAATATGCTCCTGAATGACAAGTGGATAAATGAAACCGTTTTTGTAAAGTTCTTGAAACAAAAGACAATGGAAATACAACATACCAAAACCTATGGGATGCAGCAAAAGCAGTACTAAGAGAGAATTTTATAGCTGTAATTCCCTACATAAAAAAAAGTAACTTCAAATAAACAATCTAACAAGACATCTTAAAGAACTAGAAAAGCAAAAGCAAACGAAACCTAAAATTAGTAGGAGAAAAGAAGTAATAGGTTGGGTGTGGTGGCTCACACCTGTAATCCCAGCAGTTGGGAAGGACAAGGAGGGTGGATCACTTGAGGTCAGGTCTTTGAGACCACCCTTGCCAACATGGTGAAACCCTGTCCCTACTAAAAATACAAAAATTAGCCAGGCATGGTGGCAGGCACCTGTAATCCCAACTACCCGGGAGGCTGAGGCAAGAGAATTGCTCAATCCCAGGAGACACAGGCTACAGTGAGCCAAGATGGCAGCACTGCACTCCTGCCTCAGCAACAGAGGGAGATTCCATCTCAAAAAAATCTAATAAAGATTAGAACGAAATAAATAAATTTAAAATGAGGAAACAATACAAAAGATCAATGAAACAAAAAGTTGGTTTTTTGAAAAGTAAAACAAAATTGACAAACCTTTATACAAACTTAGTAACAAATAAGAGAAAAGATTCAAATGAAAACATTAGAAATGAAAAAGGAGACATTAAAACTAATACCGCAGAAATTCAAAGATCATTAGTGGCTACAATGAGCAGCTATATGCCAATAAGTTGGAAAATCTAGAAGAAATAGACAAATTTCTAGATTCATACAACCTATCAAGATTGAACCAGAAAGAAATCCAAAACCTGAACAGGCCGATCACAAGCAATAATATCAAAGCCATATTAAAAAGTTTCTCAGTAAAGAAAAAACAGGGACCCAATAGCTTAACTGCTAATTTCTACAAACATTTAAAGAACTGATGCAAATCCTACTAAAACTATTGCAAAAAATAGAAGAGAGAATACTTCTAAATTCATTATATGAGGTCAGCATTACTCTGAAACCAAAATCAGACAGACTCATGAAAAAAACAGAACTACAATCCAATATCTCTGATGAATATTGATGCAAAAATCCTCAACAAAATACTAGCAAAACCGAATTCAATGTTACATTAAAAAAATTCCTAATGACTAAAGATGTTGATCATGTTTTCATGTGCTTGTTTGTCATATCTATTTCAAATCCTTTGCCCATTTTTTTTTTAAAATGAGACTGTCCTTTGGTGCTGAGTTTTAAACATTTAAAAATATATTCTGGATACTAGCCTCTTATCAGACATATTATTTGCAAATGATTTCTCTCATTCTATGGGTTGCCTTTTCACTTTTTAAAATCATGTTCATTAAAGTACAAAAGGTACATGTGCATGATCTGCACATGTACCCTAGACCTTAAAGTATAATAAATAAATTTATATAAAAAAAGAAAAGTTGTAGTTATTTTTGATTGGTTCATCTTTTAGTCTTTCTATTTAAGAAATGGGGAGTTTACATGCCACAGTTATAGTGTTAACAATATTTTCACTTTTCCTGTGTGCTTATTGTTACCAGTGAGTGTTGTCAGTTCAGATGATTTCTTATTGCCCATTAACATCCTTTCATTCTGATTGAAGTAATTCCTGTAGCATTTTACATAGTGTTAAGTCTGGTGTTGATAAAATTCCTCAGCTTTCATCTGGGAAAATTTTTATTTTCTCATCATTTTTGAAGAATATTTTTGATTTGATAACGGTTTTTTCCCCAAAGACCTTTACACATGTCATTGTCACTCTTTTGCTGCTTGTAAGGTGTCCACTGAAAAGCATGGGGCTAGATTTACTGAAGCTCCACTGTATATTATTTGTTTATTTTCTCTTGATGCTTTTAGAATTCTTTCTTTAGAATTGACCTTTAGGAGTTTGATTAAGTGCTTTGGGGTAGACTTCTTTGGGTTAAATCTGCTTGGGATTCTATTCTTGTATTTAGATATTGGTATTTTTCTCCAGACTTGGTAAGTTCTGTGTTATTATTCTCTTGAATAATCTCTCTACTCTTATCTCTTTCTCTACCTCCTCTTTAAGGACAATAACTCTTAGATTTGGTCTTTTGAGGCCGTTTTCTAGCTATTCTAAGTGTGCTTCATTGTTTTTCATTCCTTTTTGTCTCTTCTGACTGTGCATTTTCAAGTTGACTGCCTTGAAGCCCACTAATTTCTTCTGCTGCTTGATCAATTCTGCTATTAAAAGACTTTGATGCATTCTTCAGTATGCCAATTGCATTTTTCAGCTCCACAATTTCTAC
>NW_016107778.1:371761-381186 GCF_001604975.1 Cebus imitator
GCCTGGCTCATTTTTGTATTTTTAGTAGAGACAAGGTTTCACCATATTGGTCAGGCTGATCTGAAACTCCTGACTTCAGGTGATCTACCCACCTTGGCCTCCAAAGTGCTGGGATTACAAGCATGAGCCACCAGGCCCGGCCAATTCTTTTTAATTATTTCAGTCTTTTAATTAAATTTATCTGATAGAATTTTGAATTCCTTTTCTGTGATATCTTGAACTTCTCCATTTCCTCAAAACAGCTATCTTGAATTCTCTATCTGAAAGGTCACATATCTCTATTTCTCTGGGATTGGCTCCTGGTGCCTTTTTTAGTTTGGTGAAGTCATGTTTTCCTATATGGTCTTGATGCTTTCAGATATTCTTTGGTGTCTGGGCATTGAAAAGTTATGTATTTATTGTAGTCTTCACAACCGGGGTTTGTTTGTACTCAACTCATCTTGAGAAACCTTTCTGGGTATATGAAAGGACTTGGGTGTTGTGATCTTACCTGTATCTGCATTAGAGGGCAACACAAGCCCAGTGATACTGTGGTTCTTGCAAACTCATAGAGGTACATGGACCAGTTTGGTGGTCTTGGATAAAATCTGGAAGAATTCTCTGTATTAAGGCAGAAACACTTGTTTTCTCCCCTTACTTTTCCCAAACAAGCAGAATATCTCTCTTTGCTGAGCTGCCTGAAACTAGGTGTGGGGTGGCTTAAGCCGCCTTGTGAGTGCTACCACTGGATATGTGCTGGGTCATAGCTGAGGCCAGCACAAGACTGGGTTTCACCCAAGGGCCAGTGTAACCACTGTCTGACTACCACCTATTTTCACCCAAAGCCCTAGGGCACTACAATCAGCAGGTCATGAAGCCAGCCAGGGTTGCATCTTCCCCTTCAGGGCAGCAAGTTTTCCCCAGGGCAGGTCCAGAAATTCTGTTCACGCACCAAAGACTAGAGTCAAAAACCTTAGAAATCTACCTGTGCTATTGTACTGTGGCTGAGTTGGTGCTCAAACAATGAGATGCTGTCCATACACTCTCCACAGGAAGCAGAGCCTCAGCATGTAACCACCACCACAGGCTCACTGGAAATATTTTCAAGCTACCACTGATGTTCACTTAATGCCCAATGGATCTTTAGCATGTAGTGAATGCTGGCAGGCCTGAGACTCACCCTTTAGGGAAGTGGGCTCCCTTTTGGCCCAACGCATGTACAGAAATTCTGTCTAAGAGCTGAGGTCTGGAATCAGAGACCCCAAGAGCCCACTTGGTACTCTACTCTCCTGTGGCCAAACTAGTACTTAAGGTACAAGAAAGTCCCCTTTACTTTTCCCTCTGCTTTTCTCAAGTAGAAGGGGTCTCTTACTGTAGCTACTACAGCTGGAAATGTGCTGGATCTCACCTGAAGCCAGCATGTCTCAGTCTCACCCAAGGCCTATGGCATACTACCTGGGCATTGCTGTGGGTTATTCAGGGGCCAATGTGTCTTTAGGCAGCAGGTTCTGGATCCTGCCTGGACTGGGTTCTTTCCTTCAAGGTAGTGGGTTCCCCCTGGCTCAGTGTGTGTCTATAAATGTCATCCAGGAGCTAAGGCATACAATGGGGGACTCAAAACTTTGATCAGCACTCCATCATACTGTGGCTGAACTGGTATTCAAGGTGCAAGAAAAATTCCTTTTTACTCTTCCCTCTCAACTCCACAAGTGGAAGGAATGTGTCTCTTTTGGTACCATGAGCTGTGCTGCCAAGGGTTGGAGGTGGTGTGGCACAAGTTCCCTTAGCCACTATGGCTGGTGTCTTAGTAGGTCGACATGCACTGGCTCTTTGCCCAGCATAGCACTAGGACTCAGCTAGGAGTTGCAGTCCCTGTGACCTACACTGCCTTTAAAGTTTATTTAGAATCCCAAAGCACTTTAGTTTGCAGTGAACTCAAATTCCAGCTGCTGGGAATGGGTAAGTCCCCTGTGTCTACGGCTGGTCTGAATGCTTCCTCCATTGGTAGGCATCAGCTGAGTTCCATCCTGTTTTGCCTTTTGCTGTGACAGGGCAGCAAAACTCAAGTTTCACTGTGGAACTTGAGTTCAATGCAAGGCTTCACACACGTTGTGCCCTCCCTTTCCCAAGAGCACTGATTCTTTTCTTACACCACAGGTCTACTGCTAGAGGATAGTGGAGAGGAGGTGACATTAGGGATTCAAGACTGTCTTTCCTACCCACTACAGTGCCTGATATGGTTTGGCTGTGTCTCCACTCAAATATCTTGAACTATAATTCCCATAAACCCCATGTGTTATGGGAAGGAGGTAATTGGATCATGGGGGCAGTCACCCTCATGCTTTTCTCATGATAGTGAGTGAGTTTTCATGAGATCTGATGGTTTTATAAGAGGCTTTTCCCCCTTTTGCTGGGCACTTCTCCTTGCTGCTTCCATGTGAAAAAAGGACGTGACTGCTTCCATCAAGACTGTAAGTTTCCTGTGGCCTCCCCAGCTCTGCAGAACTATGAGTCAATTAAACCTCTTTTCTTTCTAAATTATCCAGTTTCCAGCAGTTTTTTATAGCAGTATGAGTAGGGACTAATACAGTGTCTATTTCAGTGATAGGAATTTAAAGCCAAGGACTATGAATGCTCACTTGATTTTTTCTTCTTATGAAGGTGCTACTTTTGTTTAGATAGTTATTAAATTTGGTGTTCCTGTAGGAAGGATGCTCAGTGGAACTTTCTATTTGGCCATTTTTCTCCATCCCTAATCAATTAATGCTTTGTAATTTACAAAATGGTTTTACATATGCTATCTCCTTCAATCCTAACAATGGTGCTACAAAGTGAATGGCATAATTCCTATTGTATAGATGAAGAAACAGACTCAGTGACATTATTCTTTTCTCCTTTTTCTCTATTTAGACAATCTACAAGGTCCACCATAGGAGCTATATTCTTCACAAGAAAAACGTGGACTGATTAACTCCAGCTTGAATTCAGTTCACCCTTCTCTGAATTCCTATTGTAATTAAATTCAGTTTTATGTATTCTACTGCTAAAATGATATTTTTTTCTTTTTCAATCTTTTCCTGTTGTATTGTAATTTAGTGATGTAAAAGACAAGCATAAATTTTACAATTAATGAATTTGAATTTTGACTGACTTTTATGCATTGTGTGATTTTATACAGGTTATCTAGCTCTACAAACCTCAGTTTCCTTACCTGTGAAATGAGGATAACAATCCTTACCTCACAATCTCATTTGGTTTATCAAATAAGAAAATTGATATAAAGTTTTCCTCCCTCTCTCCCTCCCTTCCTTCCTTCCTTCTTTCCTTCCTTCCTTCCTTTCTTTCTTCCTTCCTTCCTTCCCCCTTCCTGTCTCCTTTCCTATCTTCTTCCCTCCCTTCATTTCTTAAAATATGTCTGCAATCAGGCTGAAAGCTCTATGATGTCAGTGCACATATCTTAAACCTCCATTGCTTTCCCAACAGAGTTGGATTCATAATATTTGACACCTACATTTACTTGGAATGGAAAGATTTGGAATGCATACTCTTGGAGTACTAGGCTTCTACATATAGTCTCATCATCTGAGCTCACATTCCAGAGCCTTTGAATCTAATATACTCAAATCTCCTAATACTTTTGCTGGATCTAATTAAAACTTCAGCATGCTAATAAGCGAGTTAATGGCTTTTATTTTACAAATCATTTATTTGTCAAAAAGAGAAATGTCGTTTTGATTTAAATGAATAGGCTTCTCCAGAGACTACACATTTTTTGAAATCATTATTAATAACAACTTTAAACACAAACTCTCCATTGGTGGCTTTTGTTGTTGCTACGACACCAATAGCAAGCAGTCACTACCCTCATTGACAGAGATAACTAACTCACTTTAAACTCCTTAAAGTTTTCAATTACTTTTGGTTGGAGGTTAGTGAAAGAAGTGTGAGATACACTTCTTCAGCAGTCTCTAAAAAGTCTATACTAACACAAGGACTGTGATAGACAATCCCTAGAAAAATTAACATCTTCTTATATCCCATTTTTTATTCTTTCTTTTTCTGTTGTACGCCTGAGGGTTATAGCTCTAAATATGATATTTAAATAGCCACTTTAGTCAAATGATACTAAAGTGCTTTACAAATACTGTTCCTTTAATCTTTCATAATGTCTAGCACTCTGAAAGATACATTTATATTTTGTTTGTATATTTGCTTTCATCTTGTTCAGAGCTTCAGTCTCAAGTCCGAAGAATTTTTTAAAAGAATATAAAGCATTGACCTGTTCATACTTTTAACATATATAAAACACAGTGACTCTTCCCTTTTTAATTTATTTTCCAGATGAGTTATTCTTATTCTAAATCTGGATAAAATCATCTCCAGCTTGAGGTAGTGGGAAAAAAACTGGGCTTAGAAATAGACTGCAACTGGATTTCTGAATCCATCATGTACTGGCTATGTGACTTTGTGCAAATCTTAAACATCCTTGAGACTCAATTACTTAATTTACTATGTAAAGATAAATAATAAAATATTGTCCTTTTAAAATTTATTTTATTTTATTTCATTTTTTGGCTCTTTCACCAGGCTGGAGTACAGTGGTGGGATCTTGGCACACTGCAACCTCCGTATCCTGGATTCAAGCAATTCTCCTGCCTTAGCCTCCCAGGTAGCTGGGATTACAGGTGCACACCACCATGCCCAGCTAATTTTTTTGTGTTTTTAGTAGAGACGGGGATTCACCATGTTGGCCAGGATGGTCTCGATCTCTTGCCCTCGTGATCCACCCAGCTCAGCCTCCCAAAGTGCTGGGATTACAGGCGTGAGCCACTGCATCTGGCCAAAATATTGTCATTATTATGAGACTCAAATGAGATGCTGGATCTTTAAAATACTTTGAGAATGTAAATGATTATGCTAATTCTACTCCAATAAAGCTATTAATGTGAGTGTTTATTATAATTCACAACACAGAAATAATTTGTACATTTTTTTTCTTTTTCCTTTTGAGGTATAAAATAGCATCCTAAATTTACATATATATATATGTGTGTGTGTGTGTGTGTGTGTGTGTGTGTGTGTGTGTGTGTGTGTGATTTAAATCTTTCTATTAAAATTAAGAAAAGCATATTAGAATATCAATGTTGGAATAGGCCTTAGAGATAATCCAGTACATCCCACATTACTGTATAAAAAAGGACTTTGAGGTCAAGAGGAAAAATAAACTTTTTTTAGGTTATACAATTAGGCAGTGGCAAAATCAGGATTAGAACTCTGGTTCCCTTTCTTCCCATTCAGGGCCTTTCCTATTCTACTACAATGTCTTACCGAAATGGTTCTGTTGGGCTTTGCTATAAAACTATGAAACTCATCTGCAACTTTTCATTCACTGCTTTGAACCAAGATTTTAATATGAACTGTTAAGCAGACTTCTCCTTGGTGGGGGATCACTTTTCTCAAAGAGAATGACCTACAAGACAATCCTTCCACACATTTTACCTTCCTGCCACTAGGCTGTAAACTATTGCATGGCTACTGAAGCAATAGGTAGTAAAATAAGAAAATGTGACCCAAGGCTCGTGGTCATGTTTTTTTTCCTTAGGGATATACAGATATTGGTCTTGCTAGGAGCAACAAGTAGAAAATAAGTTAATGACTAGCATATGGTAAATATTCCTTTAGTGTTTATTTTATTCCCTTTATCCTCACATTATGATGAAATCTTATTGTTGACATAGTACTTTTTTAAAATTTCAAGTTATTTTCCCAACAAGTATATGAGGTAAGGATTATTTTCATATTACAGATGAGAAAACTGAGGCTCTGAGAGAGTAAATTAATAGCTAAACTTTACACAGCAAACGAGAGCTGAGATTACAACCTAGATTCTCTGACCTCAAATGAAGGGATATTTCCTTTGTACCATAATGGCCTATGATTTTGCCATACTTAATGAATTCTGAAAACTATTACTAAACAAAAATAGACTTATATCTCAACCTTTCTTTGAAACTATCTAAATACTTCTTCTTCCTCTTCTTCTTCTTCTTTTTCTTTTATACCAATGAGTTCTCACTATGTTGCCCAGGCTGATCTCAAACTCTGAGCTTTCGCTTTGGCCTCCCAAAATGCTGAGATTGCAGACATGAGCCACCATGCCCAGTCAGCCACCATGCTTGGCTAACTACCTAAATACTCCTAAATTATAAGAAGAGGCTTGGCTTTCCAAGGGGAAACTGTGTAATGAGTGGGGAAACTTAAAATTTGGATGCTGCAGACCCGGCTTACGGGATAAAAGCACAGAGGTCTGCTGATTTCTCACCAGCATTCTTATCTACTACCCTTTCTGCTTTGGATGAAGCCCTGCATGGTGGTGTGGCTTGTGGATCCCTCACAGAGATTACAGGTCCACCAGGTTGTGGAAAAACTCAGTTTTGTATAATGATGAGCATTTTAGCTACATTATCCATCAATATGGGAGGATTAGAAGGAGCTGTCGTGTACATTGACACAGAGTCAGCATTTAGTGCTGAAAGACTGGTTGAGATAGCAGAATCCCATTTTCCCAGATATTTTAACACTGAAGAAAAACTACTTTTGACAAGTAGTAAAGTTCATCTTTATCGGGAGCTCACCTGTGATGAAGTTTTACAAAGGATTGAATCTTTGGAAGAAGAAATTATCTCAAAAGGAATTAAACTTGTGATTATTGACGCTCTTGCTTCTGTGGTCAATAAGGAGTTTGATACACAACTTCCAGGCAATCTCAAAGAAAGAAACAAATTCTTGGCAAGAGAAGCATCTTCCTTGAAGTATTTGACTGAGGAGTTTTCAATCCCAGCTGTATAGGAAGTATGGCGCCAGCATCTGCTCAACTTCTGCGGAGGCCTCAGAAGAGCTTTTACTTACAGTGGACAGGGAAGCAGGAGCAGGCCCATCACATGACAAGAGCAAGAGAAAGAGTAAAAGGTGAAGTCTCCAACATTTTTGAACCATCAGATCTCTTGAGAACTCACTCACTAGCATGAACACAGCACCAAGCCATGAGGGATCTGCCCCTGTGACCCAAACACCTTGCACTAGGCCCCATTTCCCACATTGGGGATTAATATTCAAAAGGAGATTTGGGTGGGAGAATATTCAAACTATATCAAAGGTGATGATAAAGAGTAGTATCAATGAAAATATTGAGGAATGATTGAATTTTGCATATA
Source organism: Cebus imitator (assembly GCF_001604975.1). Taxonomy (NCBI): domain Eukaryota; kingdom Metazoa; phylum Chordata; class Mammalia; order Primates; family Cebidae; genus Cebus; species Cebus imitator. The sequence continues at coordinate 378,955 of NW_016107778.1, forward strand.
TTTTTGAGATTGAGACAACAGGATTTCCTGATGATTTGAATATGTTGTGTGACACAAAAAGGAGCCTATGTTTTTGGCTCAGGAACTGAATGGATGGGACTGTTATCAACTGACAAGAGGAACACTGTGGACAGCGCAGATTTTAGGGGGATGATCAGGAGTTCAGTCCTATATATTGAGTTTGAGATGTCTGTTAGGCATTCTTGCAGGGATAATGACATCTACACATAGGATGGTTGTGATGATTAAATATGGTGAATGCAAATCACTGAACATAGTATCTGACATAATTATCTCCGTGAGATCAGAGAATATATTGCTATATGAAAAAAGAATAAGAGATTGCAAAAGGGAGATATTTAGGGAAAAAGAGCTCACAGAATATGATAGAAGAAAATTTTAAAATGATGGATGGAAAGATAAGGTTGAATAAATCTCCCAGAATATAAAAGCCAAAGAGATGTAAAAATATTACAGAAATATTAAAAACAATAGAAAATCTAGTCAGGAGGTCCACCTCCTTTCTAGAAAGACTTTCAAAGAGACAGACAAAAGAAAATGGAAGGGAAATAATTATCAGTGAAACAATGTAAGAAAAATTTCCAGAGCTGAACGCCATCTGTTTCTAAATTGAAAGTGCTCAGCACCATTAATGAGGGGGATAAAAGACCTATTGTGAGGACATTTCAGAGTGCCAGAGAGTTAAAAACAAGCCACAAGGAAAGGAATAGGAATTAGTGGAATGTCCGTCTTAACTTAAAAGTAACATTGGAAGCTAGTAGACAAGGAAGCAATACCTTCAAAGTTTTGAGGAAAAATTATGACAAACATAGATTTCTAATTCCAACCAAATAGTCAATCAATTATGAGGATGACCTAAAAATATTTTTTTAACATGCAAGATACCAAAAAATTTATCTCCTACATATCTTCACACAGGAAGCTATTGAAGTATGTGAAAGAAGGCATGATATCTAGGAAAATGGGGAATGTAACACTGGAGAGAGGGGAAATTTGCCAGATGATGGTGAACAAAAGTTCAGGATGACAGCTGAGTAACAGGCCTAGAGATGACTAGTACGGATTGGAGCAGGAAAGTGGAAACTCCAGGGAAGATGTCTCTCTAAACCAAATTAAACTGATGCATGTGTTTGATTATTCTCAAAGCGTTTGATAGTTTGTTCAGAGAGTTAGAGAGTAAACTGTCCCTAACTTAAGGGAGCTTACACTGTAATAAGGGGTACATGCAAGTAGGCAGGCAATTATAGTATTCTGTGAAGGTGTATAAAGTTTAGTACTGTAGGAAACTAGAATGTACCTCCCCAAAATATGAAGGATTCTTGAGCTGAAGACAGTTAAGATGCTAGTAGATCTCTCTGCCTAAAAGCAGGACACACATTTACAGAGAAAAAAGGTCTTGCTGTCCTCCCTCCTCCTTTTTCCTCTATGGACAGGATGTAAATTCTTCTTTACTGGAAAAAATCCTTTATCATCTCAGAGACGGCACCAGAGGAATCTGCAAGCTGACTTTACTCCATTAGAGCCTTCCATATACTTACCTTTCAATGTTTCCCACCTCTGGAAGTCTGGGACTGCTTTCCTTTGCCTTGTCACTTCTCTAAATTTATTGTTCTTTGTTGGTATGCGGTATAAACCAGACTTGTAAACCACTGCCTTGAGTTACTTTTCACTGAGAGCTTTTCCTGTGTGATATACACTGCACACATTAATAAACCTATCTGTTTTTCTCTTGTTAATCTGCCTTCTCTGATATAAGTCTGTGTTAAGTACATACTTATGAGGGTTGAGGAAAAAATGTTTTTTCTCCCCTTCAGTTCTCTGCTGTTAGATCACCCATAGTTGGAATAGAGGCTCAGAAACCTAGTATTTAGCTCCTTTGAGCATCTGTAATTGAACTGACAAACCAAGAGCTTGGGGTTGACTGTTGCATTAGCTGAAGAATAGTTTCTGCCACATTCTAGAAAACAAAGCTTTTTTTTTCTTTCTTTTTCTCCAGGGAATGAGTTGGGGGAAACCATTTATTTTAGTTTAAAGAATTTAAAGTTCATCTATATATTTATAAGCATTTATCAGTTTTAATTTTAGTATATATGGTGGTATCATGTTTATAAGAATATTTTGTTTTTAAAATGACTAGAGCAGTGCAAAGGAAAAAACTTGAGTTGTTAATTTTAGATACGAAAAGCAACTGAATTTCTTATGTAATATTTT
>NW_016107778.1:381216-382709 GCF_001604975.1 Cebus imitator
AAGAGACTTCAATTCCTTAGACTGATCAAGCGTCCAAAAGTATGCAACACAAGTCTAAAAGCAATCAGAACTAACCTTGCATTGCTGATTTAGCTAAACAAACAGATCTCAAAAGTTGGAAGGCTTCATTTCTTCACTTACAAAGGATACACATTCTGGAAATTTCGGGTCTCATTTATATATTTACGCATTAATAATTCATGGAAAAATGCAGAAGGAAAAAGAAAATAAAACACAAATGCTTTATTCCTGAGAATGGTTGCTTCTTTCTCTAGTGCTATTTTTTTTAAAAAAACTGCATATACAGGAGGCTGAGGTAAGAGAATTGCCTGAACCCAGGAGGCGGAGGTTGCGGTGAGCCGAGATCATGCCATTGCACTCCAGCCTGGGTAACAAGAGCGTAACTCCGTCTCAAAACAAAATAAAACAAAACAAAAACCTGCATATAGTGTGATTGTGAAGTATTTTTTGAATATACCCCGTGACAAACTTTACCCCAAAAACTAAATGAAGTAGAGGCATAACAAAGTACAGGTAGAATTCTTCATAAGAAAAGCATGAAATGGTATAATCATAATTTATTCTTAGATATTTAGTTCTTTCTAAGCAGAGTGTTAGAAGTCAGGGAGATCTGGATATAAAACACAACCCTAAAATTTATAGCTACATGATCTTAGGCAAGTTAAATAACCTGCTTAAGACAGTTTTTTTTATTTGCAAAATGGAGATGATAATACCTACATCATAGGATTGCTATGAAGATTAAATGTGGTAACACATGTAAAGGTCTTGGTACTTGATTTGCAAAGTTCAATAAATAATAATCTCTTTCCTCTCATCCACTCCTATGATGATTTCCTGTTAACTCCAAAAGCCTACATATTTTCAACCTAATAAGATAATTTAATTAGCTGTCTTGTTCAGATTTTCACCACTGCTTTTATGCCTCAAACTTTATGGAAGAAAGTTTCACTTTCTTATAAATAAAATGCCTTAACTTTTCATATTACACAGGTCATCTTACTATTTACTTTTTCAAACACAAAAAGGTAAATTTTATCTTTGTGTTTACCCTTTCAAACGCAAAACAATGACAACAACAATAACCACAAAAATACTCACCTCCTAACACCTCATAAATGTCCAATGTCTGTCATAGATCCTCAGCATGCTCAGTTCTTCTTTAGAGGCCTGTAGTCCACGTCTGTATTTCTTACTTTTGTGACTTATCCATCACAGCTTGGCTTTTATCCTCTGCTGCTGAGGCAGAAATGTCAAAAGGAGTCCATAGCCTTGGGTAAAATAGATTTAATTAGAAGAATGGCAAACCTCTGATGAGAACTTGATAAATCGACCACTGAAACACCGTTTACCCATTTAAAGTTCAGTATTATAGTTAGGACAGAAAGATATTTGGATCTCAAAGGCTGAGATAATTGCGCTAATTATTCAATAATTGTATTTATTCCAGATGTAGCACTTTTTTTTTTTTT
>NW_016107778.1:383244-385227 GCF_001604975.1 Cebus imitator
GAAATTCAAGAAAAATCTACAGAAATTAGAAAATTATTCCTTCTAAATTCCAAAATGAATCAAATTTTTATTTTTATAGAGAAAGGGTCTCATTTTGTTGCTTAGACTGGAGTGCAGGGGCACCATCATGACTCACTACAGCCTCCACCTCCCAAGTTCAAGTGATTCTCCTGCCTCAGCCTCCTGAGTAGCTGGGATGACAGGTGTGCATCCCCATGCCTGGCTAATTTTTGTATTTTAGCAGAGATGGGGTTTCACCATGGCCAGGATGGTTTTGATCTCCTAATCTCATAATCTGCCGGCCTCAGCCACCCAAAGTGTTGGGTTTATAGGCTTGAGCTGCCACACTCAGCGTTTTTAGTCTTTTATACGTATTGACCCTAAGAATATTCTGCAGGCCTATGAAAACTTATTTTGCGACTGTAAGATTCAGTCTAAAAGAATAATAGCTGAACTAAATGTATAATATTGAGTTATATTTACATAAATTATAAAAAAACACAATTTTTTTAAAAAAGGGAACCATGGATGAACAGTGAATTTAGTAACTATTATTTAAACTGTATTAAATATCAAAATGTTTTTATATAGACCCTATCCGCAATTTACAGATTAGGTATGACTACTTCCTCTTGTTGATCTTTTATGCAAAACAAAATAAGATTAAATCTCAGAAGACCACAATTTAGAATAAACATGAATTCCTAACCACTTGAAATACATCAGATTTTCACTCTGAGGAGGCTTTTCTTCTCTGATTAAATAAAAGGTGGTATGTGCAGTTTACAAAGTTGACGGAAACATACAAAGAAAAAAAACACTTGAAGAAGAATAGCTGTCTCTTTCTACCTAACTCCAAAATAAAAGAAGTGATCATTTTGAGAACATTAAAATTAAAATGTTAAACATTACACTAATAACCAGTTGACATTTTATAACTTTAGGTGGTTCAAAAAATGTTTTCCATCTAGAAGTCAGATTACTAAACTATGGTTCAAAAGCTAAGTGTGGCCTAACAAAGGCTTCTATGACGGGTCTTATTATTCTTCCCACTCCCCAGCTTTGGGAATTTTTCCATTCTTTAAATATCACTTTTAGTAGTATAGTGACTGTATTTTCCAAACTTCAAATCAGGCCATAAGTTCTGGCACTTGAGTGTTTTGTGTTGTTTCTTGGTGCCAGGTGCACTCTAGGAAGTGTGACTTAGATATCAAAAAATTAGAATAGCAGAGCAGAACTGAAGGAGATAGAGACACAAAAAACCCTTCAAAAAATCAATTAATCCAGGAGCTGGTTTTTCGAAAAGATCAACAAAATAGACAGACCACTAGCCAGGCTAATAAAAAAGAAAAGAGAGAATAACCAAATTGATGCAATAAAAAACGGTAAAGGGGATATCACCAGAGATTCCACAGAAATTCAAACCATCATCAGAGATTATTACAAACAACTCTATGCACGTAAACTAGTAAACCTGGAAGAAACGGATAAATTCCTGGACACTTGCCTCCTTCCAAGCCTAAACCAGGAAGAAGTTGAAACCCTGAATATACCCATAACAAGGTCTGAAGTTGAGGCAGCTATTAAGAGCCTTCCACCCAAAAAAAGCCCAGGTCCAGATGGGTTCACAGCTGAATTCTACCAGACATACAAAGAGGAGCTGGTACCTTTCCTTCTGAAACTATTCCAAATAATCCAAAAAGAGGGAATCCTTCCCAAATCATTTTGTGAGACAAACGTCATCCTGATACCAAAACCCAGCAGAGACTCAACAAGAAAAGAAAACATCAGCCAATATCCATGATGAACATAGATGCAAAAATCTTCAGTAAAATACTGGCAAGCCGACTGCAACAGCGCATCAAAAAGCTTATCCATTGTCATCAAGTAGGCTTCATCCCAGGCATGCAAGGCTGGTTCCACATATGCAAGTCTATAAATGTAATTCGCCACATAAACAGAACCAAAGAACAAAACCACATG
>NW_016107778.1:387167-390372 GCF_001604975.1 Cebus imitator
GGGTGTTGAACAATGAGAACACATGGACACAGGGAGGGGAGCAGTACACACTGGAGTCTGTAAGGAGGAAATGGGGGAGGGATGGGTGGGTGGGAAGGTGGAGAGAGACAGCATGGGGAGAAATGCCAGATGTAGGTGAAGGGGAGGAAGGCAGGAAATCACACTGCCATGTGTGTACCTATGCAACAATCTTGCATGTTCTTCACATGTACCCCAAAACCTAAAATGCAATAAAAAAATTAAAAAAAATTAGAATTTCAGAGCACATGTCATCAGGACCTCTTGAGGGTGTGTCAAGGAAAAAAATAGGTAAAACAAAAGAAAAAAAATTAGACTTTTTTGGATATGTTGAAGATTTGGAAAGATAATGAAAAAGAATGTTTGAAATTAATAATGCCTTGGAAATTTTGATTACTGTGTGAATAAAACATCTGAATCAAGGTTACTGGATAGGTGAAAAAAAATCAGTTAAAAATCTAGAAGAAACTGGAAATCTTATTTAATCTGAAATTATTAGAAAGTATATTCCACAGTTCATTTAGACATAAGAAAATTTCAAAAAAGCTATGCAACCTTATGCAAATATACTCATAACTCTCTATTAAATGTGTGACATGTTCAAGAGTGAGGTACTTTTCTGAAATTGTTATTGTAGGGATCTTAGGGTTAGTACCCAGCTTAGTATTACCAAGCTGTGGGGAAATCTATTCCCATGAGGCGCAGAGATTTGAGCTGGCCATACTACCAGACATGTTATTTGCAGCTCCTTGTTGCCACAACTATCATGATGAAAGAGCCAGTCTTGTGTACCTACATCTGCTCCTGAGATGTCCCCTTCTGATTTTACAGTTTTAATGATTTATAGATGCGATAATACTATCTTTGTGGGTAGCCAAGAAGAGGGTCACAAGTTGGCTCCAGAGTCAAGGAGGACACTGAGAAGGTTCTAACTACCTTTCATTCTGCTATAGTGAGCTTCATGAAGACAGGGTGAGTGTTATTCATCTCTGAGGCCCTGTGCTAAGCCTTACTTATAGTAGATGCTTAATAAATATCTGCTAAATAGCTTATAAGATCCTCAAGGAAGAAACCATTTTCCTCACCTTCCAAGTTTTTCATTTGTACTCATCACTGAATGGCAGCTATTTTCGTGAGTTGACTATCATTGCATAGACAAACAGAATAAGGAAGCAATGTTTTGAAGCAGCAGATAATGTCAGACACATAACTGCAAATGTAAATATGTATCCTAGAGAAGCTGCTACTCACCTACCTTCTTGTGTGACCAGGATGAAGGAGATAGTTGGTCATTATCTCTTCTTTCATGTATCACCTGGGAAACCCATCATTCTTAAAAGAAGCAGTGATATCTTGCAAGTTGACTATTTATTTCCTTGTAAAGGGGTAAAAAAGCAGAATTGGTGATTGTTAATTACATAACCCCCTCAGAGTTAAATCGTTATAGAAGACAGACATAGGGAAGAGGATTAAAAAAGAATATTAGTCTTTGCTAGTTTTTCAGAATTTAATCCTCACAATTGACTAGACAGAGATGGAAGCAAATTAAAATAAACATGGCATAGCAATAACAAAGAACAAATACATATACAAACACAACCTGATCCCAAGAATTTTCTAAAATTCATAAGCAGGTTAAAGGGCTGTCAGGACAGACAACTATCACAAAGAAGAAACAAACTTTTATTTCAAAAAATATTTTTCTTGATTACAAATGTGCATTATGGATCTCACCACCCAGAAAGTTGGCATCTGTTCTCAGACTTTTAAAAATGATTACATATGTATTTATCTATGACAAAGCTGAAATGGTTTTATGCATAATGTTCTTTCTGTAAGGTATTTATCTCCCCTCAAATGTAAACATTTTTTCATGTCCAAAAAATAAAATACCTTCTATAAAGAACTTGAGTGACTAAAAGGCAAATGACTCAAATACTTAAGTACAAAGATCCTAAATTATGCTTTGAGGGTAAAATGAGCCTACATGTAAAGGCAAGATAAATAAAATAAAATAAGAAGCCAAATAAGCCTACTTCCACCACTTGGAAAAAAGCACCATCTTCTGTAGAACTGAAAAACCAGAAAACATTTTTCCTCTGATGGGAAAAACGACCTCTCTTCTGCTTGGGCAATTTTTTTCAGTCTATATTTACCAAGAAATATATTGCTGCAATAGACAATTTGTGTATAGTAAATCATCGATATAGTTTAAGTCAATAAAAGCCAAATTGAGACCATTAAGTAGCCTAATGCTGTGTAACAGTTCAATGCTTGACTTACTTAAATATACATATATCCTTTGGTGAAATTAGCTTCATTCAGCTTTATGTTTTTACACAAAGAATGTTTTTAAGAGGGACAGTAAACCGGAGAGAAGAAACCTGCAGAACTTTGGAGGCTAACTTACATGTGTTATTAGTAATTATATTTTCTAACAATAAAGATATGTTCTGATTAAAAGGCCTTATTTAAGTTTGGCCATGTAAGAGTAACAAATGGACTGGATATTTGAGTGCCCAAAATCTTTTATTGGGGCAAGAACCCAAAACATAGAATTCAAAGACTGAGTATGAATCTTTGTTAATGTGCTAAAAAATCAACGATCAGTCATGATGATATCCTTTTCACCCCTTGTATTAGCCTTCTGTGTTTCACAGGAAGTAAATTATCACAAATGAACCTTCCAAGAATTTCAAAATGTATCATTTATTAGCTAAAGACTTAAAGAACAAGTTCTAAGGCCATAGCCTTCTTTGATGTGATAAAACATCAGAAGAAAGAAAAATTAAAATTTCAGAAAATATAATTCATAGATGCAATCAGAAAAAAATCAAGGAGTTAAAAACCGATAAAAGGGAGGAGATCCAAGATGGTCGTTTAGGAACAGCTCAGGATTGCAGCTCCCAGTGAAAGCGCAGAGGATGAGTGGATGCCACGTTTTTATTGCCCACAGACTAGGAAGTTCCCGGGTGGAGGAGCTCCACGGTCACCAGTGCGGCTGTTTCGGGCCAGCGCGGCTGTGCCGTCCGATGCTGCTGCTTTGCCCCACGCGGCTGCTTTGTCGGCGCCCCAGAGCCGCGGTTCTCCGTACAAAATACACCGGTCCGGGTGCCCTTTTGGCTGGCGATTGGAGCCACGGGAAGTCGCCCAGTCACCGGTTCAAAAAGGGGACTGAGCAGAGAAC
>NW_016107778.1:397239-409266 GCF_001604975.1 Cebus imitator
CTAGACTGCATATACCACAATGTGTTTATTTCTTCAGCTGTGATGAACCTTTGAGTTATTTCATGTTTTACAAATTAAGTTGCTATGATTATTTGTGTACAAACCTTTGTGTAGATATATTCTTTCATTTGCCTTGATTAAATATCTAAGAATGAAATGACTGACTTTTATGGTAGTTGTATGGTTAACTTAAGAAGCTGCCAAACTGTTTTTCAAAATAGTAGTATCAATTTACATTTTCATCTTCAGTGTATGTATTAGTTCTAATTGCTCTACATCCTTGCTATTATTTTATATGGTCCATTTTTTAAGCCATTGTATTAGGTGCCTGGTTGTATCCCATTGTGGTTTTGATTTGTGTTTCCCTAATAACTAATAATATTCAACTTCTTATCCTGTGTTTATTTACTATTGCTATCTCTTTCATGGTGAAGTGTCTATTCAAATATTTTGTGTGTATTTTTAAAATTGTTTTCTTATCATTGAATTTTCACAAAACAGGTTTATTGAGGTTTAATTCATATAACTTACAATTTATCCAGTTAAAGTACAAGAATACCTTGGAAGTATTAAGTTCAGTTCCAGACCATTACAGGAAAGCAAATATTTTAACAAAGTAAATATCACAATAAAGTGAGTCACATGAACTTTTTAGTTTCCTATTTCATATAAAAGTTATGTTTATACTATACTGTAGTCTATTAAGTGTGTAATAGCATTATGTCTAAAAACTGCACATTTTTAAAATTGAAAATATTTTATTGCATGCCCCAAAATGCTAACACTCATCTGAACCTTCAGTGAGTTGTAATCTTTTTACTCATGGAGGGTCTTGCCTTGATGTTTATGGCTGCTGAATGATGAGAGTGGTGGCTCCTGAAGAATGAGGTAGCTGTGGAAATTTCTTAAATTTAGAAAACAATGAAATTTGCCAAATTCATTGACTCTTTCTTTCATAACAGTTCTCTGCAGCATGTGATTCTGGTTGATAATATTTTATCTACAACAGGACTTCTTTTAAAATTAAAGGCTATCCTCTCAAACCCCACCACTGCTTTATCAAATAAGCTTATGTAATATTCTAAATCTTTTGCTGTCATTTCAACAGTGTTCACAGCATCTTCACCAGTAGATTCCATTCCAATAAACCACTTTCTTTGCTCATATATAAGAAGCATCTCCTCATCTATTCAAAAGTTTTATCATGAGACTGCAACAATTCTGTTACATCTTCCGGCTTCACTTATAATTCTAGTTTTCTTCCTGTTTTCACCAAATCTGCAGTTATTTTTTCCAGTAAAGTCTTGAATCCTCAAAATCAGTCATGGGGTTGGAATCAAGTTATTCCAAACTCCTGTTAATGTTGATATTTTGACCTCCTCCCATGAAGTACAAATATTCTTAATGGCATCAAGAATGGTGAATCATTTCCGGAAGGTTTTTAATTTACTTATCCCAGATACATCAGAGGAATCACTATCTCTGGCAACCATAGACTTATAAAATGTATTTCTTAAATAATAGGACTTGAAAATCAATATTACATCTTGATCTCTAGGCTGCAGGATGGATGCTGTGTTAGCAGGATAGAAAACAGCATCAATCTTCTTATACATCTCCATCAGAGCTCTTGCGTGACTAGATGCATTTTCAATGAAAAGTAGTACTTTGAAAGGATCTTTTATTACTGAGATGGTCTCAAGAGTAGGCCTAAAATATTCAGTAAACCATGCTGTAGAGCTGTAAAACAGACGTACTGTTATATGGGCCTTGTTTTTCAATTTATAGAAAATAAGCAGAGTAGATTTGGCAAAATTCTTAAGGGCACTAGAATTTTCAAAATGGAAAATGACCATTGGCTTAAAGTCACCAGCTGCATTATCCTCTAACAAAGAAGCCCTGTTTTTTGAAGCTTTAAAACCAGGCATTGACTTCTGTCTAGGTACAGAAGTCCTAGGTGGCAGCTTCTTTCAGTACAAGGCTGTTTTGTCTACATTGAAAATCTGTTGTTTATTGTAACCCCTTCATCAGTTATCTTAGCTAGATCTTCCGAGTAACTTGCAGCAGCTTCTACATTAGGGCTTGCTGTCTCACCTTGTACTTTTATGTTGTAAAGGTTGCTTCTTTACTTAAACCTCATGAACCAAAGTCTGCCAGCTTACAACTTTTTTCCTGCAGCTTCCTCACCTCTCTCAGTTCTTGCAGAATTGAGAGAAGTTGGGGCTTGCTCTGGATTAGGCTTTAGCTTAAGAAAATATTGTGGCTGGTTTGATTTTATATCCAGAACACTAAAACTTTCTCCCTAAAAGCAGTAATGTTGTTTTGCTTTCTTATCATTTGTGTGTCCATTGGAATAGCAGTTTTAATTTTTTTGTGTGTGTTCAGCATCTGTTTAATTTTATTGTTGTTAAGGAAGCTTAAAAACTGGATGATATAACTTTATCTGATTTATTTTTTTATTACTATACTTTATGTTCTTGGATACATGTGTGGAGTGTGCAGGATCATTACATAGGTATACATGTGCCATGGTGGTTTGTTTCACCCATCAACCCATCATCCACAATAGGTATTTCTCCTATTAGGTGTGCCCTAGCCCCTGACTCTCTGACAGGCCCTGGTGTATGGCGTTCCCCTCCCTGTGTCCATGTGTTTTTATTGTTCAACTCCCACTTACAAGTGAGAATATGTGATGTATGGTTTTCTGTTCCTATGTTAGTTTGCTGAGAATGGTGGTTTCCGGTTTTATCCATGTCCCTGCAAAGAACATGAACTCATCCTTTTTTAAGGCTGCATACTATTCCATGGTGAATATGTGCCACATTTTCTTTATCCAGTCTATCATTGATGGGCATTTGGGTTGGTTCCAAGTCTTTCCTTTTGTGAATAGTGCAGCAATAAACATACGTGTGCATGTCTTCATAGCAGAATGATATATAAACTTTTAGGTATATACCCAGTAATCAAATTGCAGGGTCAAATGGTATTTCTGGTTCTAGATCCTTGAGGAATTACCACACTGTCTTCCACAATGATTGAACTAATTTACCCTCCCACCAACAGTATAAAAGCATTCCTATTTCTCCACATCCTCTCCAGCATCTGTTGATTCCTGACATTCTAATGATCGCCATTCTAACTGTCATGAGATGGTATATCTTTGTGGTTTTGATATACAGTCCTCTAACGACTAGAGATGATGAGGTTTTTTTCATATGTTTGCTGGCTGCATAAATGTCATCTTTTGAGAAGCGTCTGTTCATATCCTTTGCCCACTTTTTGATGGGGTTTTTTGTTTGCTTGTTTTTGTAAATTTGTTTAAGTTCCTTGTAGATTCTGGATATTAGCCCTTTGTCATATGGATAGATTGCAAACATTTCCTCCCATTCTTTAGGTTGCCTGTTCACTCTGATGACAGTTTCTTTTGCTGTGCAGAAGCTCTTTAGTTTAATTAGATCTCATTTGTCAGTTTTGGCTTTTGTTGTCATTGCTTTTGGTGTTTCAGTCCTTAAGACTTTGCCCATGCCTATGTCCTGAATGATATTGCCTAGGTTTTCTTCTAGGGTTTTTATGGTTTTATGTTTTATGTTTCAGTCTTTAAACTATCTTGAGTTAATTTTTGTATAATGTATAAGGAAGGAGTCCAGTTTCTGTTTTCTGCGTATGGGTAGCCAGTTTTCCTTACACAATTTATTAAATAGGGAATCCTTTCTCCACTGCTTGTTTTTGTCAGGTTTGTCAAAGATCACATGGTTGTAGATGTGTGATGTTATTTATGAGGCGTCTGTTCTATTTCACTGGTCTATATATCTGTTTTGGTACTAGTACCATGCTATTTTGGTTACCAAACTATACTAGCCTTGTAGTATACTTTGATGTCAGGTAGCATGATGCCTCTAGCTTTGTTCTTTTTGCTTAGGATTGTCTTGGCTATATGGGCTCTTTTTAAGTTCCATATGAAATTAAAAGCAGTTTTTTTTTTTTTAATTCTGTGAAGAATGTCAATGATAGCTTGATGGGGATAGCATTGAATCTGTAAATTACTTTGGGCAGTATGGCCATTTTCACAATATTAATGTTTCCTATCCATTAGCATGGAATGTTTTTCCATCTGTTTGTGTCCTCTCTTATTTCCTCGAGCAGTGGTTTATAGTTCTCCTTGAAGAGGTCCTTCACATCTCTTGTAAGTTGTATTCCTAGGTATTCTATTCTTTTTGTAGCAATTGTGAATGGGAGGTCACTCATGATTTGGCTATTATTGGTGGGTAGGAATGCTTGTGATTTTTGCACATTGATTTTCTATCCTGAGGCTTTGCTGAAGTTGCTTATCAACTTAAGGAGTTTTTGGGCTGAGATGCTGGGGTTTTCTAAATATACAATCATATCGTCTGCAAACTGAGACAATTTGATTTCTTCTCTTCCTTTTGAATACCTTTTATTTAGTTATCTTAAGTGATTGCTCTGGCAAGAACTTCCAATACTATGTTGAGTAGGAGTGATAAGAAAAGGCACCCTTGTCTTGTGCTGGTTTTCAAAGGAATGCTTCTAGTTTTTGCCCATTCAGTATGATATTGGCTGTGGGTTTGCCATAAATAACTCTTATTATTTTGAGATATATTCCATGAATACCTAGTTTATTGAGAGTTTTTAGCAAGAACGGGTTGAATTTTATCTAAGGTCATTTCTGCATCTATTAAAATAATCATGTGGTTTTTGTCACTGGTTCTGTTTATGTGATGGATTACTGTTATTGATTTGTATACGTTGAATTAGCCTTGAATTCCAGCAATGAAGCCAACATGATCATGGTGGATCAGCTTTTTGATGTGCTACCGGGTTTGGTTTGCCAGTACTTTATTAAGGATTGCCACATTGATGTTCATCAGGGATATTGGTGTGAAATTTATTTTTTGTGTGTTGATATCAGGATGATGCTGGCCTCATAAAATGAGTTAGGGAGGGGTTCCTATTTTTCTGTTATTTGGAATAGTTTCAGAAGGAATGGTACCAGCTCCTCTCTGTACCTCTGGTAGAATTCTTCTGTCAATCCATCTGGTCCTGGGCTTTTTTTTGTTGTTGTTGGTAAGCTATTAATTCGTACCTCATTTTCAGAAATTGTCATTGATCTATTCCGGGATTTGACTTATTCCTGGTTTAGTCTTAGGAGGGTGTATGCATCCAGGAATTTATCAATTTTTTTTTCCAGATTTTATGGTTTACTTGCATAGAGGTGTTTATAGTATTCTCTGATGGTAGTTTATATATCTGTGGGATCAGTGGTGATACCCCCTTTATTATTTTTTAATATGTCTATTTGATTCTTTTCTCTTTTCTTTTTTATTAGACTGGCTAGTGGTGTATCTATTTGTTAATCTTTTCAGAAAACCAGCTCCAGGATTCATTGATTTTTTGGAAGGGTTTTTAGTGTCTCTATCTCCTTCAGTTCTGCTCTGATCTTAGTTATTTCTTGTCTTCTGATAGCTTTTGAATTTGTCTGCTCTTGCTTCTCTAGTTCTTTTAATTGTGATGTTAGGGTGCCTATTTTAGATCTTTCCTGTTTTTTCCTGTAGGCATTTATTTGTATAAATTTCCCCCTAAACACTTCTTTAGCTGTATCGCAGAGATTCTGGTAAGCTGTGTCTTTGCTCTCATTGGTTTCAAAGAACTTCTTTATTTCTGCCTTCATTTCATTGTTTACCCAGCTGTCATTAAGGAACAGGTTGTTCAGTTTCCATGTAGTTGTGCGATTTTGAGTGAGTTTCTTAATCCTGAGTTCTAATTTGATTGCATTGTGGTCTGAGAGACTGTTTGTTATAATTTTCATTCTTTTGCAATTTCTGAGGAGTGTTTTACTTTCAGTTATGTGGCCAATTTTAGAATAAGTGTGATGTGGTACTGAAAAGAATGTATATTCTGTTGATTTGGGGTGGAGGGTTCTGTAGATGTCTATTAGGTCTTCTTGGTCCAGAGCTTAGTTCAAGTTGTGAATATCCTTGTTAGCTTTCTTTCTCATTGGTCTGTCTAGTATTGACACAGTGGTGTGTTAAATTTTCCTACTAATATTGTGTGGGAGTCTAACTCTCTTTGTAGGTCTCTATGAACTTGCATTGTAAATTTGAGTGCTCTTGTATTGGGTGCATGTATATTTAGAAAAGTTAGCTCTGCTTGTTGTATTGATCCCTTTACCATTATGTAATGATAAAGGGATCTTTGTCTTTTTTTATCTTCGTTGGTTTAAAGTCTATTTTATTAGAGACTAGTATTGCAACCCCTGCTTTTTTTTCATTCTCCATTTGCTTGGGAAGTATTTCTCCATCCCTTTATTTTGAGCTTATATATGTCTTTGCACGTGAGATGAGGCTCCCGAATACAGCACACTGATGGGTCTTAACTCTTCATCCAATTTGCCAGTCTGTGTCTTTTAATTGGGGTATTTAGTTTGTTTACCTTTAAGGTTAATATTATTATGTTTGAATTCGATCCTGTCATTATGATGCTGGCTGGTTATTTTGCCCATTAGTTGATGCAGTTTCTTCATAATGTCAATGGTCTTTACAATTTGGTATGTTTTTGCGGTGGCTGGTACCGGTTTTTCCTTTCCATATTAAGTGCTTCCTTCAGGAGCTCTTGTAAGCCAGGCCTGGTGGTGACAAAATCTCTGAGCATTTGCTTGTCTGTAAAATATTTTAATTCTCCTTTGCTTATAAAGCTAAACTAGGCTGGATATGAAATTCTAATTCTGGGTTGAAAATTCTTTTCTTTACAAATGTTGAAGTTTAGTGGCAGCACTGCCTCTGCTCCCCGGTCCCAGCCCCAAGCAGCCCTGAGGATGGGCTGCCCTTGGTGGCCACTGTGGGTGGGCTGCTGGTGCTGGACACGCACAGGCAGAAAGTGCTGTTCCACTCACTGTTCTGGAGTGCTGAGCCATGGTGGTGTTAGTGCAGCATTTCCTGTGTTACATCTGCAAGGAATATGTAAAGGATCTGGCCAAAATCCCCAAGAGTTTCTTACAAAAAGCAAATGTCACCCTCATGGTGATTGGACAGTCATCCTATCATCATATAGAGCCTTTTTTGCAAACTGACTGGATATTCTCATAAAATGTATGTCGATTCTAAGAGGGAAATTTATATAAGATTGGGAATGAAAAGAGGTGCAGAAATTGCTTTCTCAGGACAGAGTCCCCACATAAATTCAAATCTACTCTCAGAAG
Organism: Cebus imitator; assembly: GCF_001604975.1. Taxonomy (NCBI): domain Eukaryota; kingdom Metazoa; phylum Chordata; class Mammalia; order Primates; family Cebidae; genus Cebus; species Cebus imitator. Next base: position 404,453 of record NW_016107778.1, read on the forward strand.
CCTTCAGAACCTGTGATAGGCAGTAACTGGAACTCTCTTTGATTTTCAAGGAGGCCCATTTCAGCAAGGTGAAACTCTCATTTTAGGTCCATGTAACAACATTCATTTTTATACACTGTGATAGGAATAGGTTGGATCACAAACCTATCAACTCTATTTTACAGCTTGTAGGAGTTCAGCATTTGAACTTTACAAACAGTCTTTCAGTTATCCATGTATGACTTAACATGGAATCAGTCACTTTCAACTGGACTTTCTGGAATGTGACCTTCAATGCTGGGCTGTAATATCCTTGTGCAGTGTCTAACTTGCTGTCCCTTCCCAGCCTTTGAGGACTTAGGGAAGCATAAAGAGCCCTTGAAAAAGTTGAACTGCCTGCTGAGAAGCATCAGTTGTCAAAAATGTAATACATACTTCCATTTTATAGCTTTTAAAATGTTATACAAAATAACAAAAATGAATATACAAAATATAACTTTAAAAGCTATAAAATCATAATTACCATTTAAAGTATTTTACGTTATGGTATATTCAGTCTTGAAAGATTTTTTGGCAATTAATATAAATTCTGATAAAGAATATATAAAGGGAGGGGAGATACACAAGACCACTGTATTCAGTGAAAAAAGCAAAATATCAAATTCTGTCAACAATATAACAGCATTTTTATATGTATATGTTTGTATTTTTGTATGCTTAGGGAAAAGACAGAAAATAAACACCAAAATGTTGCTAGTAGGTATCTCTGTGTTAAGATTACAGTGTTATTATTTTTTCTGTGCTTTTCTGTATTTCCTGACTGTTCTATAATGAGCATGATTAATATTGTGGGGCCAGGAAAAGGTCTTTAAACATGATATCACAAAACTGCAAATAATATAGGCTGCAGTCCATGTTTTCATCCTAATTGCTTTACTCAGAGGAAGTGTGGCAATCCGAATATCTCACATATAGCCAATGTCCACAGAACCTTCTCACTACTCACTTGCTATCCATTTCACTAGAATTTTTGGGGATTGGAAGAGCCATGAAGAGTACATTTGTTTTATATATGTAAGATACGTATTTAAAATATGGTTAGTGTGCTTTTTGAAAGGAAATTATAAGAATTTTTTTTTTTTTGAAATGAAGTCTTGCTCTGTTGCCCAGGGTGTGCAAAATCTCAGCTCACTGCAACTTCCATCTCATGGGTTCAAGTGATTCTTCTGCCTCGGCCTCCCAAGTAGATGGGATTACAGGTGTCCACCACCACACTGGCTAATTTGTGTTTTTAGTAGAGACAGGGTTTCTCCATGTTGGCCAGGCTGGTCTTGAACTCCTGCCTCAGTCTCCCAAAGTTCTAGAATTACAGGCATGAGCCACCAAGCCCAGCCAAGAATTGTTTAATTTTTTAAAAACTTTGTAACTTGAATGTACACTATGGTTTAGTTGTGCATTCCTAGAAACTAATATTTCTCACCCCCAAATTGCTCTTATTTTGAAGACTGTTTTCATCTTTCATTTTTCTAGAATCTTAATCTGTTTAGTTGGGAAATATCCCAGAAATCCTGATGAAAAGTATAGCAAAATCAGGATTTTGGTAATTATTAGCAAGTATAATACTGTTTTGACCTCAATACTTTATATAAAGCATATGAAGTTACAAAAAAATTAATGTATTAAAATATTTGAATATATTTTTATGCTTGTATAATTATGTTTTTATTCAATAAAAATGAAATTTATCATTTAAAATTACAAAAAAAATAAATGTTGAATATTGGCCCCCACTCTCTTGCGGCTTGCAGGGTTTCTGCAGAGAGATCTGCTGTTAGTCCGATGGGCTTCCCTTTGTGGGTAACCCGACCTTTCTCTCTGGCTGCCCTTAACATTTTTTCTTTCATTTCAACCTTGGTGAATCTGACAATTATGTATTTTGGGGTTGCTCTTCTTGAGGAGTATCTTTGTGTTGTCCTCTGTATTTCCTAAATTTGAATGTTGGCCTGCCTTGCTAGGTTGGGGAAATTCTCCTGGATAATATCTTGAAGAATGTTTTCCAACATGGTTCCATTTTCCCCATCACTTTCAGTTACACTAATCAAACCTAGGTTTGGTCTTTTCACATATTCCCATATTTCTTGGAGTCTTTGTTCATTCCTTCTTTTCATTCTTTTTTCTCTAATCTTGTCTTCATGCTTTATTTCGTTAAGTTGATCTTCAATCTCTGATATCCTTTCTTCCACTTGATCATACTGATACTTTTGTATGCTTCATGAAGTTCTCGTTCTGTTTTTCAGCTTCATCAGGTCATTTATATTCTTCTCTAAACCGGTTATTCTAGTTAGCAATTCCTCTAGCCTTTTATCAAAGTTCTTAGCTTCCTTGCATTGGGTTAGAACATGCTCTTTTAGTTTGGAGGAATTTGCTATTACCCACCTTCTGTAACCTACTTTTGTCAATTCATCAAATTCATTCTCAATACAATTTTGTTTCCTTGCTGGCAAGGAATTGAGATCCCTTGGAAAAGAAGAGGCATTCTGGGTTTTTTTTTTTTTAATTTCAGCCTTTTTACACGGGTTTTTTCTCATCTTCATGGATTTATCTACTGTTGGTCTTTGATGTTGGTGACGTTCAGATGGGGTCTCTGAGTGGACGTTCTTTTTGTTGATGTTGATGCTATTCCTTTCTGTTTGTTAGTTTTCCTGCTAACAGTCAGCCCCCTCAGTTGCAGGTCGGTTGGAATTTGCTGGAGGTCCACTCCATATCCTGCTTGCCTGGGTATCACTAGCAGAGGCTGCAGAACAGCAAGGATTGCTGCCTGTTCCTTCTTCTGGAAGCTTCATGCCAGAGGGGCACCCACCAGATGCCTGCCAGAGCTCTCCTGTATGAGGTGTCTGTGGACCCCTGCTGGGAGGTATCTCCCTGTCGGGAGGCACAGGAGTCAGGGACCCACTTGAGGAGGCAGTCTGTTCCTTAGCAGAGTTTGAGTGCTGTCCTGGGAGAACCACTGCTCTCTTCAGAGGTGGCAGGCAGGAATGTTTATGTCTGCTGAAGCTGCACCCACAGCTGACCCTTCCCCCAGGTGCTCTGTCCTAGGGAGATAGGAATTTTATCTATAAGCCCTTGACTGGGGCTGCTGCCTTTTTTCAAAGATGTCCTGCCCATAGAGGAGGAATCTAGAGAGGCAGTCTGGCTACAGCAGCTCTGTGGAGCTGTGGTGGACTCTGCCCAGTTTGAACTTCCTGGTGGCTTTGTTTATACTGTGAGGGAATAATCGCCTACTCAAGCCTCAATAATAGCAGAAGCCTCTTCCCCCACCAAGCTTGAGCATCCCAGGTCAACTTCAGACTGCTCTGCTGGCAGCAAGAATTTTAAGCCAGTGGATATTTGTTTGCTGGGCTCCATGGGGGTGGGATCTGCTGAGCTAGACCACTTGGCTCCCTGGCTTCAGCCCCCTTTCCAGGGGAGTGAATGGTTCTGTCTAACTGGCACTCCAGGTGCCACTGGGGTATGAAAAAAAACTAGCAGTTTTAATTTTATCCAAAAACTTTTCCTTTGCATTTATAATTTGGCTGACTGTTTGGTGCAAGAGGCCTTGTTATCTTGATTGTCAGCATGCCTTTCTCATTAAGTTTAATGATTTGTAGCATTTGGTTTGAAGTGAGTGACATTGGACTCTTCTTTTCACTTGAACATTAATCATAGAATTATTAATTGACCTAATTTGAATATTGTTTTGTCTCAGAGAATAGGGATGTCCAAAAAGAGGGGAGACATGAGGGAACAGTTGGTTAGTGGAACAAGTGATCTTTGTTTTTGTTTTTATTGTGTGTTTCAGAATACATACAACATTTATAAATTAAGTACCATGTCTTATATGGGTATAGTCCATGACGTCCCAAAAGGATAGCAATTATATCATCAAAGATCACTTATTGCTCACACACAGTGGCTCATGCCTGTAATCTGAGCACTATGAAAAAGGCCAAGGGGTGCAGATAGCTTGAGCCCAGGAGTTTGAGAACAGCCTGGGCAACATGGCAAAATTCCATCCATACAACAACAACAAAATTAGCCGGGCATGGTGGCACGCACCTGTAGTCCCAGCTACTTGGCAGGCTGAGGTGGGAGGATCAATTGAGCCCAGGAGGTCGAAGCTGCAGTGAGCCATGATCATGCTGCTGCACTCCAGCCTGGGTGACAGAATGAGACCCTATCTCAGAAAACAAAAACAAAAACAAAGATCACTTATCACAGATCATTGCAATAGATAAAATGATGATGAAAAAATTTCAAATACTGTGAGAATAATCAAAATGTGACACAGAGACATGAAATGAGCATACATTGTTGGAAAAATGGTGCCAATGGACTTGCTCAACACAGGATTGTTACCTTCAATTTGTAGAAAAAAATAAAATAAAATGCAGTATCTTGGAAACATAATAAAGTGAAGCATAGTAAAAACAGATATGTATGTATAATGTTTAGTGAGTTTTAATATATTCAGAGTTGTACAACTAATACCACTGCTTAATCCCAAAAAGGTTTTATCACTCCAAAAAGAAACCTATACCCATTGACTATCACTTTCCTTATTATCCCATTATTAACTTTCAATGATTCTTTTGGCTTGTCTTTTCATTCCCTTGACAGTATTTTAGAAAGATCATTAATTCTTAATTTTGATGAAATCCAGCTTATCAATTTTTTCTTTCATGTGTTGTTAAATTTTCTCCTCTTTCAAGTAGAAATAGTAGGTCTTTTTGGAAAATTCCCCAATCCATACTTAAAACTCCTGGGTCTAGGAAAACTGCACCAATTTGTACCTGTTT
>NW_016107778.1:409321-421420 GCF_001604975.1 Cebus imitator
GTGATCTCAGCTCACTGCAAGCTCTGCCTCCCTGGTTCAAGCAATTCTGCCTCAGCCTCCCAAGTAGCTGAGATTACAGTTGCCCACCACCACTCCCGGCCAATTTTTTATATTTTTAGTAGAGATGTTTTTTTGATATGTTGCTCAGGGTGATCTCAAACTCCTGACCTCAAGTCATTCACCCACCTTGGCCTCCCAAAGTGCTCGGATTACAGGTGTGAGCTTCTGCACCTAGCCTAATTTGCACCAATTTTAAGGTAGGCTGTAACCAGTTTCATAGATTGTTTGATCCATGGTGTTGCAATTAATGTACGCATAGGGGTTAGGACAAATTGGGTTTCCATTTTTTGTTCTAAGCTATTTATTTGTCCCAAATCTTAATAACTAGATTTTTCCAGAACCATATGACATTCATCCAAATTACTAGGCAAAATAATTTATGAAGAGACAAGCAACCTAGGGACAGTAGTATGGAATTAAGTAACTCCTGATGGTCTGCAACAATTTATAAATAATCTTGAACCTAATTAACTAAGAAGGAAAGCAGGCTAGAAAAAAATGAGTTATCGCCTAAATCTACAGAAAGTGCTACTGGATTTAATTTTCACTGGCAAACCCTATCAGAAAAGAGCAATAAAAATCTTAAATTCAAACCATCTTCAAATGACTATAGCTCCAACTAATAAAATGTCAAGTATAAAATTAGTACATACTTTAGCTGTCTGGAAATTACTTACAAAGGGTTGTTTAACCACATAGAATGTGGGCTTTTGTTTTGCAACTAACCAGCACACAGAACCATAAATAGCTTATATGAGTGGTTAAGAAGACAATATTTGAGGAAGAGAATTCTTATTTTACAAAATGGAAACAAAATAAAAAAGAACTTCATTTTATTTACAAAATAAAAAAAAAACTTGCCTTATATTTAAATCTAGAAGTAACTATAATTTAAAAAAATATTTTTAAGATACTTAAACAAATTTTTATTGACTAGTGTTCTACTTTAGAACAATATAGGGACATATATGAAAAACAAACTCACCTGTAATAAATATTCCTACATTTTTTGGTAAGAAAGAACATATTAACATACAAAGATATATAATTTATTGCATATTTACCATAAACTCTTCCAAAAGTCTTATATACTTGTAAATATCAAGAAGGGAATATCAGCACCTGAATTCTGCTTCAATTGCTATGCTCACCAAAGAAAACAGTTAGTAATTTAGACTAACACTAATGACACACAGGTAGATTTGCTGTGGTACGCTGTATTTATTTCCACATATTCTTTGTTGTAGTGATAAGCAGCAAGTAAAACAAGTAGCAGTATTAAGTGAGCTATAAATATTCTCTTTTTTTTTTTTCAGACAGAACTTCACTCTTGTTAACCAGGCTGGAGTGCAATGGCACCATCTCAGCTCACTGCAACCTCCACTTCCCCAGTTCAAGCGATTCTGCCTCAGCCTCCCAAGTAGCTGGGATTACAGGCATTCGCCATCATGCCCAGCTAATTTTTCATATTATTAGTAGAGATGGGATTTCTCCATGTTGGTCAGTTTGGTCTCAAACTCCAGAACTCAGGTGATCCTCCTGCCTCGGCCTCCCAAAGTTCTGGGATTACAGGCATGAGCCACTGTGCTCAGCCCAAGAGTAAATATTTTTATTAGATTAGGATTTAATAACTCACATTACTGATAAAAGATTAAAGGACTTGGCTCAAATTGTTAAGAGAGGAAGTCCTTTTGAAAGAAATGAAACACTGTATAATGCAAATATTCTAATATCTGAAAGATTCTAAATTCTCAAATACTTGTGGTCCCTGGCATTTTAGATAAGGGATATTCAACCTTTACTAAAATCAGGGATGGGAAATGGAGACAAAACTTCACAAACTTAACCTTGGGATTTCAAATTAAATACTAAGTGTTTCAGATTAAATAGCCTACAACTCCACCGGATAGTACTGGAAGCAAAAAGTAAACTAGGTCAAGGAAGGTCAGAAAAACATGGAATTGTTTTTAACCACAGAATGCCACATAGAAAAACTACGTATGGAAAGTTTGGGCAAATTCTGATAAATGTTTGGGTAGAAACTTATTTTTAGGTAACAAATATGTTTTTTATTAATCGTTGGGGGAGATGTGTGGAAAGAAAATGTGTGCATTGGGTCGCTTTAAAAATTCTGCTTAACTTATAAAGGGTGTCTTTCTAAAGGTCATTTAACTAAAGAAGAATAGAACACATGCACAAAAATAACAGGAACTTGATAAAATCTCAGAAACACTCTTTGGTAAAAACCACATAACCAAAATTATGAAGTTTTAATAATCTGAAGTGGTATATGTAAGTTTAGTACATTCACTGCTATTTTAATATTCTATGCCTAGAATAGACCGATTTAATAGAAACAAACATTTTGCCAGCTAGTAATGGCAGAAAAACTTGACATGTTTTTAAAAAACATTAATTTTGTGAAAGTGGATGACGAAACACTCAGTAGTGAACAATGACTTTTGCCAAAGTTATCATATTGCATTCTCCATTGTCAGCCCACTGTCTACCTTCTCTATTAATGTAGGTTAACTTAAATTGAGTGTTTCTGTGGCTTAATGTTGCCAGAGGTCAATCACTGTATAATTGTATTTAAATTAGGCATTTTGCATTTTTTAAGTAGCAGTACAATAACCACCGTCATTATACAGTTACCAAAAATATATATATATTTACATGGGTATGTTTCATGACACTGAGGTTTGGGGTATGAAAGATCCAGTTGCCCAGGTAGTGAGCATAGTACACAATAAGTAGTTTGTCAGCCCCCACCCCTGCCATTCTTCCCTCTCTAATAGTCCTCTGTGTCTATTGTTCCCATCTTTACATCTATGTGTACCTAATGTTTAGCTTCCACTTACAAGTGAGAACATGTGGCATTTGATTTTTTGTTTCTGTTTTAATTTGCTTAGTATAATGGCCTCTAGTTGTAATCATGTTGCTGTAAAGGGCATGATATTCTTTTTTATAGATGCATATTAGTCGGTGGTGTATATGTACCAAATTTTTTTTATCCAGTCCACTGCTGATGGGCACCTAGGTTGATTCTGTGTCTTTGCTATTGTAAATAGAGCTCTGATTAACATACAGGCACATTTGTCTTTTTGGTAGAATGATTTACTTTCCTTTGGGCATATTTCAAGTAATAGAATTTCTGAATCAAATGGTAGTTGTGTTTTGAGTTCTTTTAGACATCTCCAAACTTCTTTCCACAGTTACTGAGCTAATTTGAATACCCCACAATGGTGTATAAGCATTCCCTTTTCTCCACAGCCTTGCCAGCATCTACTACTTTCTAACTTTTTAATACTAGCCATTCTGACTGGTGTGAGATGGTATCTCAATGTGGTTTTGATTTACATTTTTCTGATGATTAGCGATGCCTTCATTTATTTATTTATTTTAGCCACTTTTATGTCTTTGTTCTTTCCAATCTTAGTTTAGGGGATACATGTGTGGGTTTGCTACATGGATAAATTGTGTGTCATAGCAGTTTGGTGCACAGATTATTTCATTACCCAGGTAATATGCCTAGTATCTAATAGGTAGTTTTTTGATCCTCCCGCTCTTCCCACGCTCCAACTTCAGGAAGGTACCAGTGTCTTTTGCTCTCTTCTTTGTGTTCATGTATACTCAATATTTAGCTTCCACTTCTAAGTGAGAAAATGCCGTATTTGTTTTTCTGTTCCTGTATTAATTCACTTAGGATTATGGCCTCCAACTGCATCCACGTTGCTGAAAAACCACATAATTTTATTCTTTATAATGACTGTGTAGAATTCCATGATGTACACGTACAGTATTTTTTTTATCCAGTCACCACTGATGGGCACTCAGGTGGATTCCATGTCTTCACTATTGTGAATAGTGCCACAATGAACATATGTGTGTGTGTGTCTTTATGTCAGGGTGATTTATACTTCTTTGGGTATATACACAGTAATGGGATTGGTGGGTCAAATGGTAGCTCTGTTTTAAGTTACTTGTGAAATCTCCCAACTGCTTTCCACAATGCCTGAACTAATTTACATTTCATCAGCAGTTCATAAGCATATCCTCTTCTCCACAACTTTCCCAGTATTTATTTTTTCACCTTTTTCATAATACCAATTTTGACTGGTGTGAGATGGTGTCTCATTGTAGTTTTGATTTACATTTCTCTGATGATGAGTAATGTGGAGCATTTATTCATATACTTGTTTGCCTCATGTATGTCTTCTTTTGAGAGGTGTCTGATCGTGTCTATTAGTCACTTTTTAATGTGATTACTTGTTTGTTGTCTGTTGAGTTGTTTACATACCTTATAGATTCTAGACATTAGTCCTTTATTGAATGCATACTTTGCAAAATTTTTCTCCCATTCTGTAGATTTTTTTCTTACTCTGTTAATAGTTTCTTTTGCTGTCTAAAAGCTCTTTAGTTTAATTAGGACCCACTTGTGAATTTCTGGTTTTGTTACAATTGCTTTTGAGGACTTGGTCACAAATTCTTTGCCAAGACCAATGTACAGAATGATAGTTTTGGGGTTTTCTTCTAGGATTTTTATAATTTGAGGTCTACATTTAAATCTTTGATTCATCTTGAGTTTCTTTTTGTATATAGTGAAAGACAGGGATGCAGTTTCATTCTTCTGCATATTGCTAGCCAGGTATTCCAGCACAATTTATTGAACAGGGAGTCCTTAACCCATTGTTTGTTTCTATTGACTTTGTCAAAGATTGGGTGGTTGTAGGAATGTGGTTTTATTGTTGGTTTATGTATTCTGTTCCATTAAAAATCTGTGTGTCTTTTTTTTTTTTTTCCAGTACCATTCTGTTTTTGTTACTGTAGCATTATAGTGTAATTTGAAATCAGGTAACAAGATGCCTCTGTCTTTGCTTTTTTTGCTTAGCATTGCTTTGGCCATTTGGGCACTTCTTTGGTTCCATATGATTAAATTTTTTTTTTATTCTGTGAAAAATGATGTTAAAAGTTTGATAGAAATAGTGTTGACTCAGTATGTTGCTTTGGGTTGTATGATCATTTTAACAATATTGATTTTTTTTCCAGTCCATGAATAGGAAATGTTTTTCACTTGCGTCATGAATAATTTCTTTCAGCAGGGTTTTATAGTTCTTCATGTAGAGATCATTCACTTATTTGGTTAGATGTATTCCTAGGTATATTTATCTGTGGCTATTGTAAATAGGAATGCATTCTTGATTTGACGCTCAGCTTGAGCATTGTTGATGTACAGAAATGTTACCAATTTTTGTACATTAATATTGTATTATAAAATTTTACAAAATCATTTATCAGTTCTAAGAGACTTTTGGTGGAGTCTTTCTTTTTATTGGTTAAACCTTATATATTTAAGTTTTAATTTAATATCGGGGTACATGTGCATATTTGTTATGTACCTGAAGTCATGTCATGGGTGTGTGTTGTACAGATTATTTCGTCACCCATGTATTAAGCCTAGTACCGATTAGTTATTTTTCCTGGTCCTCTCTCTCCTTCCACCCTCCACTAGGCCTCAGTGTCTGTTGTTTCCCCTCTATGTGTCCATGTGTTATCATTTAGCTCAAATCATAAGTGAGAATATGCTATATTTCATTTTCTTTTTGTGTGTAAATTTGCTAAAACTATTGGCCTACAGCTCCATACCTGTTTCTGCAAATGACATAATCTCATTCATTTTGTGGCTGCATAGCATTCCATGGTATGTATGTACCATATTTGCTTTATCCAGTCTACCACCGATAAGCTCTTAGGTTGAGTCCATGTCTTTGTTATTATGAATAGTGCTGCAATGTGCATATACATGCATGTGTCTTTATAATACAACGACTTACATTCCTTTGGATATATATTCAGTAATGATATTGCTAAGTTAAATGGTAGTACTGTTTTTAGCTCTTGGTGGAAATGCCACACCACTTTCCACAGTGGTTGAACTAATTTACACTATCACCAACAATGTATGATTGTTCCTTTTTCTCTACAATCTCACAAGTATCTGTTATTTTTTGCCTTTTTATAATAGCCATTCTGCTGGTTGGATCAAAGATGGCCGATTAGGAGAAGCTCAGGATTGCAGCTCCCAGCGAAAGCATGGAGGGACAGCAGGGAAGTTCACACGGCAGCAGGGTAGAGCCCACAGCAGCTCAGCAAGGCCTCTGCAGGCAGACAGTGACTAGGCTGCCTCCTCGCTGGGCTGGGCAGCCCTGAAAAAAGGCAGCAGCAAAACAGAAACTCAAAGATACAGCCCTAACTCCCCAGGACAGGGAACCTGGGGAAAAAAAGGGAGGGATTTATGAGTTCTGCTGCAGCAGACTTAAATGTACCTGCCTAGCAGCTCTGAATGAACAACGGCGCTCACAGCTCAGCACTTGAGCTTCTATAAAGGACAGACTGTTTCCTCAAGCAGCTCCATGATGACCGTGTATCCAAGAGTCACCCCATAAAGGAAAGATCAGACCGACACCTGGCAGGTATCCTTCTGAGACAAAGATAGCAGAAGAAGAAACTGGCAGCAACCCTTACTGTTCTGCAGCTACTGCAGGTGATCCCCAGGCAAGCAGGGCTTGGAGTGGACCTCAGCAGTCCTACAGCAGAGGGGCCAGACTGTTAGAAGGAAAACTAAGAAAAACAATGAAATAACTTTATCATCAACAAACTGGACATCCACTCAGAGACCAAATATGAAAGTCAACAACTACAAAGGTGACAGGCGGATAAATCCACAAAGATGGGAAGAAACCAGTGCAAAAAAGGATGAAAACACCCAAAACCAGAACGCCTCTCTTCCTACAAGGGATCATAACTCCTCACCAGCAAGGGAATAAGGCTGGATGAGAATGAGCCTGATGAATTGACAGAAACAGGCTTCAGAAGTTGGGTAATAAGAAACTTCTGTGGGCTAAAAGAACATATTCTAACGCATTGCAAAGAAACTAAGACAGTTGAAAAAAGATTTAACTAAATGTTAACAAGAATAAACAACTTAGAGAGTAATATAAGTGAATTGATAAAGCTGAAGAACACAACACAAGAACTTAGGGAAGCATACACAAGTTTCAAGAGCCAAATTGACCAAGCAGAAGAAAGGATATCAGAGATCGAAGACCAACTCAATGAAATAAAATGAGAAGGCAAGATTAGAGAAAAAAGGCTAAAAAGCAATGAACAAAGTCTCCAAGAAATATGGGACTATGTGAAAAGACCTAATCTACATTTGATAGGTGTACGTGAATGTGATGGAGAGAATGGATCCAAGCTGCAAAATACTTTTCAGGATATTCTCCAGGAAAACTTCCCCAACCTAGCAAGGCAGGCCAATGCTCAAGTCCAGGAAATACAGAAAACACCACAAAGATATTCCCCAAGAAGAGCAACCCCAAGGCACATAATGGTCAAATTCACCAGGGTTGAAATGAAGGAGCAAATGCTAAGGGCAGCCAGAGAGAAAGGTCGGGTTACCTACAAATGGAAGCCCATCAGACTCACAGCAGATCTCTCAGCAGAAACCCTACAAGCCAGAAGAGAATGGAGGCCAATATTCAACACCCTTAAAGAAAAGAACTTTCAACCCAGAATTTCATATCCAGCCAAACTAAGTTTCATAAGTGAAATAAAATAAAATAAAATCCTTTACCAACAAGCAAGTACTCAGAGGTTTCATCACCACCAGGCCTGCTTTACAAGAGCTCCTGAAAGAGGTACTAAACATAGAAAGGAACAAACAGTACCAGCCAATCCAAAAACATACCAAATGGTAAAGAGCATCAACACAATGAAGAAACTGCATCAACTAACGGGCAAACCAGCCAGCCAGCATCAAAATGGCAGGATCAAATTCACACATAACAATATTAACCCTAAATGTAAATGGGCTAAATGCCCCAATCAAAAAACACAGACTGGCAAATTGGATAAAAAGCCAAAACCCATCAGCGTGCTGTATCCAGCAAACCCATCTCACATGCAAGGATACACAAAGTCTCAAAATAAAGGGATGGAGGAAGATTTACCAAGCAAATGGAGAGAGAAAAAAAAAAGCAGGAGTTGCAATTCTCATCTCTGATAAAATAGACTTTAAAGCAACAAAGATCAAAAGAGACAAAGAAGGACATTACAGAATGGTAAAAGGGTTAATGCAACAAGAAGAGCTAACAATCCTAAATATATACACCCCCAATACAGGAGCACCCAGATACATAAGGCAAGTTCTTAATGACTTACAAAGAGACTTAGACTCCCACACAATAATACTGGGAAACTTTAACACTCCATTGTCAATATTAGACAGATCAATGAGACAGAAAATTAACAAGGATATCCAGGACTTGAACTCAGACCTGGACCAAGCAAACCTAATAGACATTTACAGAACTCTCCACCCCAAATCCACAGAATATACATTCTTCTCAGCACCACATCGTACCTACTCTAAAATTGACCACATAAATGGAAGTAAATCACTCCTCAGCAAATGCAAAAGAATGGAAATCATAACAAGCAGTCTCTCAGGCCACAGTGCAATCAAGTTAGAACTCAGATTTCAGAAACTAAGTCAGAACCGCACAGCTTCATGGAAACTGAACAACTGGCTCTTGAATGTTGACTGGATAAACAATGAAATGACGGCAGAAATAAAGATGTTCTTTGAAACCAACGAGAATGAAGATACAACATACCAGAATCTCTGGGACACATTTAAAGCAGTGTTGAGAGGAAAATATATAGCAATAAATGCCCACATGAGAAGCAAGGAGAGATCTAAATTGACACTGTATCGTCAAAATTGAAAGAACTAGAGGAACAAGATCAAATAAACTCAAAACCTAGCAGAAGACAAGAAATAACTAAGATCAGAGAAGAACTGAAGGAGATAGAGACACAAAAAAACCCTTCAAAAATCAATAAATCCAGGAGCTAGTTTTTCAAAAAGATCAACAAAATAGACAGATAACCAGCTTGATTAATAAAAAAGAAAAGAGAGAATAATCAAATAGATGCAATAAAAAACAATAAAGGGGATATCACCACAGATTCCACAGAAATACAAGCCATCATCAGAGATTATTACAAATATCTCTATGCACATAAACTGGTAAACCTGGAGGAAATGGATAAATTCCTGGACACTTGCCTCCTCCCAAGCCTAAACCAGGAAGAAGTAGAAACCCTGAATAAACCAATAACAAGGTCTCAAGTTGAGGGAGCAATTAAGAGCCTTCCACCCAAAGAAAGCTCAGGTCCAGTTGGGTTCAAAGCCGAATTCTACCAGACATTCAAAGAGGAGCTGGTACCATTCCTTCTGAAACTATTCCAAACAATCCAAAAGGAGGTAATTCTTCCCAAATCATTTTATGAGACCACCATCATTCTGATACTCAAACCCGGCAGAGACTCAGCAAGAAAAGAAAACTTCAGGCCAATATCCATGATGAACATAGATGCAAAAATCTTCAATAAAATACTGGCAAACCGATTGGAACAGCACATCAAAAAGCTTATCAACCATATCAAGTAGGCTTCATCCCTGGGATGCAAGGCTGGTTCAACATATGCAAATATATAAATGTAATTCACCACATAAACAGAACCAAAGACAAAAACCACATGATTATCTCAATTGATGCAGAGAAGGCCTTTGACAAAATTCAACAGCCCTTTATGCTAAAAACCCTCAATAAACTAGATATTGATGTAACGTATCTCAAAATAATAACAGCTATTTATGACAAACCAACAGCCAATATCATACCTAATGGGCAAAAACTGAAAGCATTTCCTTTGAAATCTGGCACTAGACAAGGATGCCCGCTCTCACCACTCCTATTCAATATAGTTTTGGAAGTTCTAGCCAGAGCAACAAGGGAAGAAATAAAAAAGGGGTGTTCAAATAGAAAAGGAAGAAGTCAAATTGTCTCTATTTGCAGATGACATGATTCTACATCTAGAAGACCCCATCGTCTCAGCACAAAATCTCCTGAACTCATAAGCAAATTCAGAAAAGTCTCAGGATACAAAATCAATGTGCAAAAATGACATGCATTCCTATACACCAATCACAGACTTAAAGAGAGCCAAATCAAGAACAAACTTCCATTCACAATTGCCACAAAGAGAATAAAATACCTAGGAATACAACTAACAAGGAACGTAAAGGACTTCAAGGAGAACTACAAACCACTGCTCAACGAAATAAGAGAGAACACAAACAGATGGAGAAACATTCCATGTTCATGGTTAGGAAGAATCAATATCATGAAAATGGCCATACTGCCCAAAGTAATTTACAGAGTCAACGCTACCCCCATCAAGCTACCAATTGACCTTCTTCACAGAACTGGAAAAAAACACCTTAAACTTCATATGGAACCAAAAGAGAGCCTGCAGAGCCAAGTCAATTCTAAGCAAAAAGGACAAAGCGTGAGGCATCACACTACCGGACTTCAAACTATACTAGAAGCCTACAGTAATCAAAACAACATGGTACTGGTACCAAAACAGAGATATAGACCAATGGACCAGAACAGAGGCCTCAGAGGCGACACCACACATCTACCAGCATCCAATCTTTGACAAACCTGACAAAAACAAACAATGGGGAATGGAGTCCCTGTTTCATAAATGGTGTTGGGAAAACTAGCTAGCCATGTGTAGAAGGCAGAAACTGGGCCCGTTCCTGACATCTTGCAGTAAAATTAACTCTGGATGGATTAAAGACTTAAACATAAGACCTAACACCACAAAAGCCCTAGAAGAAAACCTAGGCAAAACCACTCAGGACATAGGCATAGATAAGGACTTCATGACCAAAACACCAAAAGCATTGGCAACAAAAGCCAAAATAGACAAATGGGACCTAATCAAACTCCACAGCTTCTGCACAGCAAGAAAAATGATCATTAGAGTGAATCAGCAACCAACAGAATGGGAAAAAATTTTTGCAATCTACTCATCAGACAAAGGGCTAATATCCAGTATCTACCAAGAACTAAAACAGATTTACAAGAAAAAAAAAGAAATAAGTGCATTCAAAAATGGATGAAGGATATGAACAGACACTTTACAAAAGAAGACATATGTGAGGCCAACAAACATATGACAGAATGCTCATCATCACTGGTCGTTAGAGTAATGCAAATCAAAACCACACTGTGATACCATCTCATGCCAGTTAGAATGACGATCATTAAAAAATCTGGAGACAACAGATGCTGGAGAGGATGTGGAGAAATAGGAACACTTTTACACTGTTGGTGGGAGTGTAAATTAGTTCCACCACTTTGGAAGATGGTGTGGATATTCTTCAAGGACCTAGAAATAGAAATTCCATCTGACTCAGCAATCTCATTACTGGGTATAAATCCAAAGGATTATAAATCGTTCTACTATAAGGACACATGCACACGAAAGTTCACTGCAGCACTGCTTACAATAGCAAAGACCTGGAACCAGCCCAAGTGCCCATCGACAATGGACTGGACAGGGAAATTGTGACACATATACACCATGGAATATCATGCAGCCCTCAAAAACGATGAGTTTGTGTCCTTTGTAGGGACATGGATGAACCTGGAAACCATCATCCTCAGCAAGCTGACACACAAGAAAAGAAAATCAAACACAGCATATTCTCACTCATAGTTGGGTTTTGAACAATGAGAACACATGGACGCAGAGAGGGGAGCATCACACACTGGGGTCTGTCGATGGGAGATAGGGGAGGGACAGTGGGTGGTGGGGAATTGGGGAGAGCTAGCATGGGGAGAAATGCCAGATATAGGTGATGGGGAGGAAGGCAGCAAATCACACTGCCATGTGTGTACCTATGCAACAATGTTGCATGTTATTCACATGTATCCCAAAACCCGAAATACAATAAAAAATACAATTATCATTAAAAAACATGTTCATGTAGTTTGTCCAGTTTTTAACGAGGTTGTTTTTTACTTGTAAATTTGTTTATATTTCGGATAGATTCTGGATATTAGATCTTTGTTAGATGCATGCTTTGGAACAATTTTCTCCCATTCTGTAGGTTGT
>NW_016107778.1:421565-424178 GCF_001604975.1 Cebus imitator
GAGTCTCAGCCTGTTACTCAAACTGGAGAACAATGGTGTGATCTTGGCTCACCACAACTTCTGCCTCCCGGGATCAAGTGATTCCCTGCCTCAGCCTCCTCAGTAGCTGGGATTACAGGCACAATCCACCATTCTCAGTTAATTTTTTATATCTTTAGTAGAGACGGGGTTTCACCATGTTGGTCAGGCTGGCCTCGAACCCCTAACCTCATGATCTGCCTGCCTTGGCATCCTAAAGTGCTGGGATTACAGGCGTAAGCCATCATGCCTGGCCATATCTGTCCCCATTCTTATGTCCTGAATGGTATTGCCTAGGCTGTCTTCGAGGATTTTTATAGTTTTGGTTTTACATTAAAGTCTTTAATTAATCTTGAGTTGATTTTTGCATATAGCGTAATAAACGGATCCAGTTTCAATCTTCTGCATATGGCTCACCAGTTATCCATGCACCATTTAATGAATAGAGAGTTCTTTTCCCATAGCTTGTTTTTATCAGCTTCGCTGAAGATCAGATGGTTTAGGTGTGCAGCCTTATTTCTGGGATCTCCATTCTGTTCCATTGGTCTATGTATCTGCTTTTGTAACAGTACCATTCTGTTTTGTTTACTGTAGCCCTGTAGTATAGTTTTAAGTCGGGTAGCATGGTGTCTCCAGCTTTGCTATTTTTGCTTAGGATTGCCTTGACTATTTGGGTTATTTTTGATGTGAAAATAACTTTTTCTAGTTCTATGAAGAATGTCATTGGCAGTTTGATAGGAATAGCATTGGATCTATAAATGACTTTGAGCTGTATGGTCATTTTAACAATATTGATTCTTCCTAAACATGAACATTGAATGTTTTCCTATTTGTTTGCATCATCTTTGATTTCTTTGAACAGTGTTTTGCAGTTCTCATTATAGAGATCTTTCAAATCCTTGGTTAACAGTGTTCCTAGGTATTTTTTTCTTTTTGTGGCAATTGTGAGTGAAATCGTGTTCCTGATGTGGCTCTTGGCTTGACTGTCATTGGTGTATAATAATTCTAGTTATTTTTTACATCGATTTTCTATTCTGAGACTTCACTGAATTTCTTTATCAGCTTAAAAAGATTTGGGGCTAAGACTATGGGATTTTATACATGTATATCCATATTATTTGAAAACAAGAATAGTTTGACTTTCTTTCTTCCTATTTGGGTGCGCTTAATTTCTTTCTCTTGCCTGATGGCTCTGGCCAGGACCTCCAACACTATGCTGAATAAGAATAATGAGAGAGTGCATCTTTGTCTTGTGCTGGTTTTCAAGGGGAATGCTTCTAGCTTTTGCCCATTAAGTATGATGTTTGTTGTAGATTTCTTATAGATGGTTCATTATTTTCAGGTATGTTCTTTCAATAAATACTTTGTAACAAGTTTTTAAAATGAAGCCATGTTAAATTTTATCAAAATCCTCTTGTGCATCTTTCGAGATAACAATTTGGCTTTTGTCTTTAGTTCTGTTTAGGTGATGAATCACATTTATTGATTTGTGAGTGGTGAACCAACCATTTATTCCAGGAACAAAGCCTTCCTGATGGTGTTGGATAAGCTTTTTGGTGTGATGCTAGATTCAGTTGGCCACTTTTTTGTTGTGGATTTTTGTATCAATGTTAATCAAGGATATTTGCCTACAGTTTTTTGTTTTGTTTTGTTTTGTTTTGTTGTTGTATCTTTCTCAGGTTTGTCAGGTTTTGGTATCAGGATGATGCTGTCCTCATGCAATAGTTAGAAAAGAGTCCATCCTCCTCAATTTTTTTGAATAGTTTTGGTAGGAATAGCATGAGCTCTTCTTTATACATCTGGGCAGAGCTTGGCTCTGAATCAGTCTGGTATTGGGCTTTTTTTGTTTGTGTGTTTATAGACCATTTATGACTTAACCAACTTCAGAACTTGAACTTGTTATTGGTCTGTTGAGGGATTCAATTTCTCCAAGGTTCAGTGTTGGGAGGGTGTATGTGTCCAGGAATTTATCAGTTTTTTCTAGATTTTCTAGTTTGTGTCCATAGAGGTATTTAAAATATTCTCTGATGAATATTTGTATTTCTGTGGGGTAAATGGTAATATCCCCTTTGTTGTTTCTAATTGTATTCATCTGGAATGTCCCGCTTTTCTTTATTAGTCTAGCTAGTCATGTTTTTCAAAAAACATACTCTTGGATTCCTGGATCTTTTGAATTTATGTGTGTGTGTGCATGTGTACGTGTGTGTGTGTGTGTGTGTGTGTGTGTGTGTGTCTCAATCTCCTTCAATTCAGCTCTGATTTTGATTTTTTCTTGTCTTCTGTTAGCTTAGGAGTTGGTTTGCTTTGCTCTTTGTTCTCTAGTTACTTTAGTTGTGATGTTAGGTTGCTAAATTGAGATATTTCTACCTTTTTGATGTAGAAATTTAGTGCTATAAATTTTCCTTCTACTACTACCTTAGATCTGTCCCAGAGATTCTTGTGTGTTGTATTTTTTTTTTTTTTTGAGACGGAGTTTCGTTCTTGTTACCTTGTTTTGTTTGTTATGGGGCGATCTCGGCTCACCGCAACCTCCGCCTCCTGGGTTCAGGCAATTCTCCTGCCTCAGCCTCCTGAGTAGCTGGGATTACAGGCACG
>NW_016107778.1:424721-432083 GCF_001604975.1 Cebus imitator
CAGGATGGTCTCGATCTCTTGACCTCGTGATCCACCCGCCTCGGCCTCCCAAAGTGCTGGGATTACAGGCTTGAGCCACCGCGCCCGGCGGGTCTTGACTTCTTATCCAGTTTGCCAGTCTGTGTCTTTTGATTGTGGCATTTAGGCCATTTACATTCAATATTAATATTGTTATGTTTGAATTTGATCCTGCCATTTTGTTACTGGCTGGTTGTTTTGCCTGTTAGTTGATGAGGTTTCTTCATTGCATCATTGTTCCTTACTACTTGGTACGTTTTTGCAGTGACTGGTACTGGTTGCTCCTTTCCATGTTTAGTACTTCCTTCAGGAGCTCTTGTAAGGCAGGTCTTGTAGCAATGAAATCTCTCAGCAATTGCTTGTGTGTAAAGGATTTTATTTCTCCTTCACTTATGAAGCTTAATTTGGCTGGATATAAAATTCCGGGTTGAAAGTTCTTTTCTTTAAGTATGCTGAATATTGCCCCACTTCCTTCTAGCTTGTAGGGCTTCTGCTGAGAGATCTGCTGTAAGTCTGATGGTCTTTCCTTTGTGAGTGATTTACCCTTTCTCTCTGGTTGCCCTTAGGATTTTTTCCTTCATTTCAACCCTGGTGAATCTGATGATTATGTGCCTTGGAGTTGCTCTTCTTGAGGAGTATCTTTGTGGTGTTATCTGTATTTCCTGGATTTCAATACGCCATGGAATACTATGCAGCCATAAAAAAGATGAGTCAGTGTCCTTTGTAGAGACATGGATGAATCTAGAAACCATCATTCTCAGCAAACTGACACAAGAACAGAAAACCAAACACTGCGTGTTTTCACTCATAGGCAGGTGATGAACAATGAGAATACTTGGGCACAGGGAAGGTAACCCTCACTGGGCTAGGTTGGGGAGGTGGATGGGAGGGGAGGGGAGGAACAGCAGGGCAGGGTGGTTGGGGAGGGATAACACCGAGAGAAATGCCTGATGTAGGTGATGGAGGGAGGGGGGATGTGGCATGTATGTACGTATGTAACAATCCTGAAGGATGCAGGATGTGCCCATGTGCCCCAGAGCCCAAAGTACAATAAAAAAAAGCCACCCAGGAGCAGGTTATTCAACTTCCATGTAGTTTTATGATTTTCAGCTATTTTCTTAGTCTTGATTTCTAATTGTATTGTTCAGTGTTCCAAGAGAGTGGTTGTTATGATTTCAATTTTTTAAATTTGCTAAAGAGTGTTTTATGTCCAATTATGTGGTTGATTTTAGAGTATGTGCCATGTGGTGATGAGAATAATGTATCCACATTCTGTTGTTTTGGGGTGAAGAGTTCTTTAGATGTCTATCAGGTCCATGTGATCCAGTGCTGTGTTCAAATCTTGAATATGGTTTCTAAATCTGGGTGCTCCTCTGTTGGGTGCATATATATTCAAGATAGTCAGATCTTCTTGTCGAATTAAGTCTTTTACCACAATGCAATGCCCTTCTTGTCATTTTTTGATTTTTGTTGGTTTAAAGTCTGTTTTTTCCCCCACAAAATTAGGATTGCAACCCATGCTGTTTTCTGCTTTTCATTTGCTTGGTAGATTTTTCTCCATACCTTTATTTTTAGCCTGCGTGTACCCTTCCATGTCCGACTGGTCTATTGAAGACAGTATACAATTGGGTCTTGGTTCTTTATCCAGCTAGCCACTCTGTGCTATTTAATTGTGGAATTTAGCTTGTTTGCATTCAAAGTTAGTACTGATATATGTGGATTTGATCCTGTCATCATGATATTCATTGGTTATTATGCAGACTTGTTTTTGTGGTTGCTTTATAGTGTCACTGATTTGTGTTCTTAAGTGTGTTTTTGTAGTGCCTGGTAACAGTTTTTCCTTTCCATATTTAGTGCTTTCTTCAGGAGCTCTTCTAAGGCAGGTCTGGTGGTAACAAATTCCTTCAGCATTTGCTTGTTTGAAAAGGCTCTTATTTTTCCCTTGCTTATGAAGCTTAGTTTGGCCAGATATGAAATTCTTGAATGAAATTTCTTTTCTTTAAAAATGTTGAATATTGGTCCTTAGTCTTTTCTGGCTTGTAGGGTTTCAGCTGAGAGGTCCATTGTTAGACCAATAGGCTTCTCTTTACAGGTGACCTGCCCTTTCTCTTTAGCTGTCTTTAACACTTTTTCTTTCATTTTGGCCTTGGAAAATCTGATGGTTATAAGTCTTGGGGATAATCTTTATGTGAAGTATATTACTGGGGTTTTCCACATTTCTTTAATTTGAATGTTTGCCTCTGTAGCTACATTGGGAAATTTCTTATGGATGATACTCTGAAATATGTTTTCCATATTTCTTCTGTTTTCTCCATCTTTTTCAGAGACTTCAATGGGTAGCAGTATTGGTCTTAATTACATAATTCTATATTTCTCAGAGGTTTTATTTGTTCCTTTTCATTCTTTTTTCTCTATTCTTGTCCGTCTTAGTTCAGAAAGCCAGTCTTCGAGCTCTGAGATTCTCTCTTCACCTTGGTTTATTCTGCTATTAATATTTGTGATTGTATTATGAAATTCTTGTAGTGTGTTTTTTAGCTCCATCAGGTGTGTTACATTCTATTCTATTCTGGCTATTTTGTCTGTAAGCACCTGTATCATTTTATTGTGATTTTTAGCTGACTTAGATTGGAATTCAACACACTTCTGCATCTCAATGGTCTTTGTTTCTGTTCATATTCTGAATTTTATTTCTGTCATTTCAGCCATTTCAGCCTTGTTCAGAACCTTTCCTGGAGAGGTAGTGTGGTCATTTGAGGAAAGAAGGCACTCTGGGTTTTTAAGTTGTCACAGTCCTTGCACTGGTTCTTTCTCATCTTTGTGGGTTGATGCTCCTTCAAAATTTGAAGTTGCTACCCTTTGGATGGGATTTTTTTTTAATCCCATTGAGGTAGGTTAAGTTGGCTGGCTTCATTTCTGAAAGATTTTAGTTAACTATGGCTAAGCTCTTAACTCCTGGACTGCCTACTCTAAATGTGGGGTACTTATATTGGGCCCTAACTTTGTTCTTTGTCTCTTTGAAGTTAGAATTCCACTGCACTGAGGAATGGAATAGCTGTCAGACCGCTGGTAACTACACTTTGAAGGGTGGTCCTAGCCAGAGTGTTTCATGGGGTGGTGGCAGCAGGATTCATGCTCATTTTCACGTGTCAGCAGCAGTGGTAGTGTTATGGCAATGGGGTGCCTGATCATTGGCTGTGGCAGGGTGCCATTGGGTGTGAAGATGCCTGCTTATGTGTGGGTGTTCACAGCAATTGTGGAGGCAGCATGGCTCAGGTAATAAGGAGCCCCCCTCTGGCAACTCTGTGAGTGGTTATGCTGTTGGTGGTGTTAGCACAGAAGCAAGGGACTGGCAGGTGCAATTCTGTGTTAGCCCTCTGTGCACATTCATGGAGGTGAGGGTGGTCACTCACGTGAAGGAAGGTTTACTGTTCTCATTGCCTTGTTTCACTCTGGCAGCAGTGTTGGTGCAGGAATGGGTCATTGGTAGAGAGTCTAGCGTACTGGTGGGCTCTGTGCCCACCATGACTGACTGCAATGGTGGTGTGGTGGTGATGGGGGGGTAAAGTGCACTCCTGGAAGCAGCAGTGGCAGGTCAGGGTGTGCATGCACACATGCACTATCAGAACATTAAAACCAAAATCCACTCTCCCACATGCCAGAAAAGCAATGTGGGGGGGGCAGCCGTGGGCCTGGGGGAAGCTGTAGTGCAGAGAGGGAGTGGGTGAGCTTGTGTATGGTCATGGGGGCCACCCCACTTGAGCTCTCTCCCAGTCAGGCATAGTTCATCATTGCAAGAGCTATGATCTGGGCGCCCAAAACACTGTAAACAGTCAAATCCAGCCTGGGGTCCCAGGAGACCCCAGCAGACCAAGAGGTGCTCAGATCAGACTGGCCTTGTCTGATGGGGAAGATTTTCCTGCAGAGTTCAGGTCTGACATTTTCTGTAGGGCTAAAATCTCCTGTGGGAGCAAATTTAGCCCAGAGGGATGGGTATCGCTGACCATGCTCTGATATAGATGCTCCTGCACCAAATATTCTGAGATCAATATCAACTGGCATGCTGCCCTTACTACTTCTCTAAGCAGCTGTTTGCCAACTCAAGTGTCTGTAATGTTCAAGGGGTCTTCTTCTGCCAGAATTCCAGAGGCCTGTGGTGAGAGCAACATGCTTTTTCCCAGTTCAATTCCCCCTTTTCCCTGAAGCCATTGGAGGCCAGAAATGAGTCCTGGCGCACTGCAGCTCCATGCAGGGTTCCCAGCTTCCTACCCCTTCAACCTAGCTTTTGTGTCTTTTCTCTGTCCATTCTCCATAGCTTCCCTCTGGAGATATGTTAGGATTGTGCTAGTCATCCTAGTCCCTTGGTGGCAGTTGTTGCATCTGGTTGTGTGTAATTGGCCATCTTTTTCCTGCTTCTTAATGGAGACTTTAGGGGTTTCTTTAGGTGTAGATTCATACTTGTCAGGAAAGAAAGATAATTTGACTTCTTTTCCTATTTGGAAGGTTTTCATTTCTTTCTCTTACCTTATTGTTCTGGATAGGACTTTCAGTACTATGTTGAATAAGAATGTGGGCATTCTTGTCTTGTTCCAGTTATAATAAAGACTACTTTCAAGTTTTGCCCATTCAGTATAATGCTGGCTGTAAGTTTGTCAGGGAAGGCTCTTACTATTTTGAGATATTTTCCTTCAACACCAAGTTTGCTGAGTGTTTTTATCATGAAGGCATGTTGGATTTTATTGAAAGTTTTGTGCTGCATATATTGAGATGATTTTATGGTTTTCATTATTAGTTCTGTTTTTTGTGGTGAATCTTATTTATCAGTTTGCATGTGCGGAATCAACCTTGTATCGCAGGAATAAAGCCTACTTGATCATGGAGAATTACCTTTTTGATGTGCTGCCAGATTCAGATTGCTAGTACTTTATTGAGCACTTTGCTTTATGGTCTTCAGAGATATTGGCATATAGTTTAATTTTCTCCCTGTGTCTTTGCCTGATTTTGGCATCAGTGTAATGCTGGCTTTGTAAGGTGAGTTAAGGGGGAGTTCCATCTTTCTCAATTCATTGGAATAGTTTCAGTGGAATTGGTATCAACTCTTTTTTGTATGTCTAACGGAATTCAGCTGTGACTCTATCTGTTCCAGGACTTGGTTTTGTTGGTGAGTTTTAAATTACTGATTCAATTGTCCAAATTAATATTGGTCTCTTCAGGGTTTCCATTTCTTCCTGATTCAATCTTGGAAGGTTGTGTGTTCCCAGAAATTTATTTCCTGTAGATTTTATACATAGTCTGTGTGCATAGTTACTACTAGACTATCCTTATGAGACAGCCTTATGAGAGTTCTAAACATGAAAATCATAGAATGCCTGCTACAAGAAAAAATCACTTAACTACACGGTCCAAAGACTCTATAGAGCAACTGTACAACAGAAACTACAAAGCAATCAGCTAACCACTTCACGATAGGATCAAAACCTCACATATTAATATTAACCTTGAATGTAAATTGTCTAAATATCCCACTTAAAATGTACAGAGTGGTAAGTTAGATAAAAAAAAAAAGACTGATTTATCTGCTGTCTTTAAAACACCTATCTCACATGTAATGACACCCAAAACATTTTTGAATGCCAAATATCCCCTTGTGAGTACTGAGGATTGTTCTGAAGACAGAGAATGTGAGATGGTGGCAGTATGCTAGCACATTACTATGTATTCACAAGGAACTTAAAGATATTTTCAAATTATGTAAACATGGTTTCTGACTAATTTTCAAAAGATCATTTATCTGTTTTTCCAACTTTAGGATAACTTTTGTACTGGTGAATCATGCATGTTATCAATACTCTTCTAGTTAATTTTAAATTATATATTAAAAAACTATATTTGTTTCTATTTATGAAATAGAATGTGATGTTGTAATTTTTAAATATAATGTGGAATAATTAAGTCAAGTGAACAAACATGCTCATCACCTCAAATAGTTAACAATTTTAATAATGACAACATTTGACGTTACTTTCAGTGATTTCAAAATGTATAGAACTCAATTATTAGCTATATCTACCACATTGTACAATAGATCTAAAAAAATCAGACTATTGTATCTATGGAGTAGCTATTCTTTTATTCGTTTACTTTCTTAATAAACTTGCTTTCACTTTACTGTATGTATTCACCTCAGATTCTTTCTTGCATAAGATCCAAGAACCTTCTCTTGGGGTCTAGATAGAGACCTCTTTCTGGTAATATCTTTCTGGTGAACCCCAAAGGGACAATACTGAGGAGACCCCTGACCCAAAAGAAACAAACTGCAAAACCAATTGGCTGACTTTGGGAAAGTGGTGGAGTTAGAGTCTTAACTCTTCTGTACAGTCTTAACTCTAACTTAGGGGAGTTAGAGTCTCTCCTAAGACAGAGAGGGTTAAAGGCCCCTCTTAATAAAAGAGAAGGGTGCTTGACCGAATTTGGTTTCAAGGCCCAAGTTAGAAAGGTTAGAGTCTTTCCTAAGATTTAGGGAGGTGGAGGCCCCCCTTCTTAGTAAAGTTCCTTTGGGCTAAGAGTGGGTTTGGGGGTATGAGATGTAAACTGCTATTCTCTTTGGATTAATCTGTCTTGCAATCTTTGCTGATGTCTGTGGATGACAGGATTTGGCATGTACATGATAATGGGACATGGGAACTTTTCTTCTTCCCAAAGGAGGAGACTTGAGAGCTAAGGGAACTGTTGGCCTCCCCCACTCTGCTACAGGCAATGCTTCTCTCCCTTTTTCTCCTTTCTCTTTTCTATGTTTTCTGTTACTCAGGGTGACCATCTTGCCCAGAGACCACACATTGAAACTTCTTCAATCTATTTCAAATAAATTAAAGATGACAGGGACCAACCTGGGGCAAATTTGAGTCTTGTAAGTTAGATATTGGGTGCTAAGCAGAGTGGCTAATATCTGTTTTGTCTCATGTATTTTGCTCTGGCTGGAATGAAAAACTTAATCTGGTTTCCCCAGGCAGTCTATTGTGGGGAAATTGAGAGAATTTTGCAAAATTGAGGGAATTTTGCCTTTAGTTTCATGATTTTCCTTTGTGTTGTGGCTTGGTCCCCAGGGCAATGGTGTAGCGGGTTAGTTCGTTAGGGACACTCAAGGAAAGAAAACCCAGAAGGCTGGCAAGCCATAAAATGATATTAATTTCATACCAGTCGGGTTTTCAGCTTCTCTCTTTGCACAAAGTGGTTGAAGGAATAATAAAAATCACTGTTTATCTCTTCTGTACAGTTTTAATTAATGAGAAAAAGGATTCAAGATGCTAGTCTTAAGCTGTAGTGAATTTTTTGTACTTTGTGCTATGA
>NW_016107778.1:432208-441076 GCF_001604975.1 Cebus imitator
ACTGGATGGTTTCCTTTTCCTCTTGTTTCATGTCCTTGGAAGCTTGACCTTGAAACCATGTGGTGATACTTTCTGTTGGTTTCTGCCATCCAAGAAACAGAAATTTTGGAGCTCATGTCATAATTAGCCCTAAAAATTATCTTGAGCAGTTAAAAGCCTTTGCAAGCTCAAAACTGGCCTGCTCTAGGCTCCCTCTGGGAAGAATAATGGAAGCTGCCCAATGCTGTAGCTTGGCAGTTAAGACTTTGCCATTTTACAATGGTACCTGAGTTTTTTCTCAGCTTAGGGAATGAGTCCTTTCTGGTTTGATATCTGTGTGTTTACCATTTGTTGATTTGATTTCCCTCCATGAACCGTCTTGAATTTTTCTTTATCTGAGCTACCTTTAAGGATTCCAGATTTTGTAAAAACTTTTGCCACCTCTTTGAAAATACCTTGTACACTCGTGGTTAATTTATAACCTTAGTAAAGGCTTGTTGGTTTCACTTGAGAGGTAAACGTTTGTAAATCTAAAAAGCCAGAAATATTAGCCATTTGGCCTGGCTTACAATGGGTAATAAGAGATTTAAAAGGACTTTCTTTTTTAAGCACTATGGTTAAAAGTTAGCTTAATTAAAAGTGGATATACAAGCTCTGACAGCCTGGACTTCTTCAGAAAAAAGGAGGAGGCATCACAGACCCCATTTTGAAAAAAAATCCTCTGTTTTTCTCATGAAACCACAGGAATTAGAAGTTGATAGATTCCTCTCAAAATCTAAGGTTTTGTTCTGTTTTGAATTGCATTATCTAATGTTTTATACTTTGGGGGTTATCAGAAATTACTTTGCATTATGAGAGAGTTTTGGTATATAATAACTAGGTAGGAAATATACTTTTGGGGATAGCTCATGGTAGTTATGAGGGAATACTCCACTTTCCAGACATTTGGATCAGAGAAGCATGCTCTTGTCCACCTGGAAGGTATGGAAGTGTCCCCACCCCACCACTAAGAGATAAAACTTATCATAGGGGATGTGGTAATCACAGAATGGTCTGATTGGGTTGCTTTGTCATGAAATGCATGGTAAAATTATTGCACTGTCTTGTTTCATAGCATTTTTCTTTTTGGGGATCTATGATCTGAAATAAAAATGGGAACCTTAATTTGGGGATCTGTTTTTGCCTTCAAGTTGTGCCTGCTTATTAGGTCAGAGAAACTGACATTGTTCCTCCCAGGGTTCCACCCTGAAGCCAGTGCTCTAATTAAAAAACTGGTAAATGAAAAATTTTATAACTACTAAATCTTCTTCTGTCTCTCTGTGCATTTATATGTGTTGTGTGTGTGATATTTACATAAAAAGGTGCTCCAATTAATTGGCTTCAAAATATTTTTTTTAGAAAAGCAAAAAGTGTATTGCCCTTTAGTTCACAGAGCTTAAGTAATCTTTGAAAAATAAAAATAATTTTACATGATAGGAGTGTAAGGAAAGTGAAATGTGTTTTTGGTAAAAGATTATAAGAAGATATGAGAATGTAGATTTTTCTGCCTAAAGGGTTGAAGGATTGTTTTAAGTCAGATAGATAGGAAAAAGCTGAAGGTTTCAGAGAGTTGTGAAAGGTTTGTGAAAAATTAATCTTGTAAAAGAAATTCTGCATGTGAACACATTGGCTAAAGTTAAATGGGTATTTTTCAATTTCTCTATAAATTGGAAATTGGAATGAAAGCACAAAAGGGTTTCCTGACCAATGACCTGCTCTTTAATTAAAAATTGTAAAGAGTTATAAAAGTTTATAAGAATTTTACCTTATGGTCATACTGATTAACATTGGATACATTTGTCTATAAGGTTTTATTAAGAATTAGGTTTGACATCAATAGTACACTAATGCAATGGTGAAATATGACGTGTTTGGTATAAAAATCATGTAGAAAACATTGTCAAATATGAAATGGTGTTTGGCTTTCTTTGGACTGTATTTGTAAAAGTATGTTATCGATATGTGTTCCAATTTTGTGAGAAACTCTTATAATTCTGATAATACTTAGTGTATGTTGTTAATAGTTGTAATTGTTGTGTAAAATTGTTGTATGCCACAGAAGTAACCAAAGTTTCCTTATCAATTGTGACTTTAATAGTGGCTGTCCTAAGACTTTTTGTCATTCACAGACAATTGTCTTGTTTTGGTCCTCTCTAGAAGGTGGTTTCAGAATCAACTATAGAAATCTAACAGGTGTTCTTAAATGCAGATTTCTGATAACTTTTGAGATTTTGACATTAGAATAGGAAAAAAAAACTTTCAGGACTCTCATGGAGAGCTGAAATGTTCATGAATGTCAAGCAGGACAGGTGATAACTGCATGAACAGAACTAATAGAAGACTGAATTAATCTTTTTGACTTTTTACTTATGACATTTCTGGTCCTTTGTTTTGCTTTTCTTCAGAGTCAAAAAATCTGNTTTAGCTATTTACAGCTTTTAACAATTGAGTAAAGTATACTCCTGTGAACAAAATTTGGAGCATATTTGTTTCTCTCTACCTGATGTCTCCAGAATTTGGAAACTAGTTGTGAGTATACTTAACTTATGGCAATATAGTTATTTGCACGAGTGCATTAAGAATCTATTTCTCTTTGCAACAAGGCACCATTTGAGTAACTGGTTATTTTACTAATGCTTTGATTGGAATGATATGTTTTCCTTTTTTTTTTATGTTTTCCTTTAAGAAATTAAACTTAACTTATAGAACCAATAAAAGCCCCTTGGTAAAATTGGTCTCCTATCTTGTTTACACAGTCCATCTGCAGAGTTTCTTACCCATGGTAAGTAAAGATTGTCACTTTCTGATAGGCCCAGAAGCCCCACGTTTATGTTGGGATTTCAGGAGTAAAAGAATTTACTGAACTCATATGTATTTGATGGCACAAACCCATGGCTGGGTTCAGCTTTTTAAAAAAATTTTATTTATTTATTTATTTATTCTAAGTCATATCTGAGATTCCTTATGGAACAGAGTTTCACCAAAGCCAATTTAAAAAGAGCTTATGTGACAAATAATTATTCTTGCTGCACTTTACACAAATAATAAGGCCAAGTATAATAAGCCAAATTGGTCTTTCCATGATTTATCTTTAGTATAAATAATGGGAGACTGGAGAGAGAAAAATTATGTTTCAAAAACTATGTTATCTAATAACAGATACTATGTTATATGTTATTCTGTGTTATCTGTTATTTAATAACAGTTTTCAAAAACCTGTTATTAGATTCTAACCTCATAAGTTGTATTTGAGTTTCTTTTTTCTGCAATTTAGACTGATTGCTTATTTCTGTGAATCAACAAGTGATCTCTGGCTGCAGCCCAGAAGAAAGAAGAGGGATAGGTAATATAAAAATCTGAATCAGTATCAGTATTCTAATTCTGAATACATATTGGAATCAGCTAACAACCCCATATTAGCTTGGTTCCAAGAGTTGCCCAGTTAACGGAAGGCCTGCTTGTTTAATTTACTTTGGATAATTTTGCTTATTTTGCTTTATTGTTGTGAAATATATTGCTATGGTAGTCTTTGTGTAGGAACACAAGATGAGCTTACTGAATGTTTTCTTAAATTGAATATTTATTTATCTTCTATATATCACCTTTTGTTGGAACTCAGAGTTATGAATACCCCTTGACACATTGGCAGTTTCAGACTGAGCTCTTCTCTATCCCAAATACAAGAGATCTTAGTAGGCAGGAATATTATCGCCCCTGTTCAGCATGAAGAAGTTACAGAAGATGGATCTTCACCCTTCCACAACCCTTAGGATTAAGGATTCTCTTACAAAAGGGAGGGGAGAAATATGTCAGAGGTGTTTGAACCAGAGCAACTCCATCCAACAGACAGTGGGTAAAATAAGGCTGAGACCTACTGGGCTACATTCCCAGGATGTTGAGGCAGTCTTAATCACAGGATGAGGTAGGAGGTTGGCACAAGATACAGAACATAAAGACCTTGCTGATAAAACAGGCTGCAGTAAAGAAGCCAGTCAAAACCTATCAAAATTAAGATGGCAACAAGAGTGACCTCTGGTCATACCTACTGCTCATTATATACAAATAATAATGCATTAGCAGGCAAAGAGACACTCCCACCAATGTCATAGTTTACAATTGCTGTGGCAACAACAGGAAGTTACCCTATATGTTCTAAAAAAGAAAGAAACCCTCAGTTTCAGAAATTGCTTACACCTTTTACAGAAAACTCATGAATAATACACAACTTGCTTAGCATATAATCAAGAAGTAATAATAAATATCTTCAGTCAAACAGCTCAAGCCACTCCTCTGCTTATAGAGTAGCCATTCTTTTATTCCTTTACTTTCCTAATAAACTTGCTTTCACTTTACTATAAAAATAAATAAGTAAATATTAACTTTAGTTTTCCTATTTCAAAGGCTTTGTACCCTTAGATTACCATCTTCCCATTCTGCCTACCTCAAGGCTTTGGTAGCCAGCATTCTACTCTCTGCTTCTATAAGGTAAATCATTTTAGATTCCATGTATAAATGAGAATATGCAGTATTTGTCTTTCTATGTTTAGCTTATTTCACTTACCACAATGTTCTCCAATTTCATTCTTGTTGAAAAAAAAGAAAATCTTCCTTTTAAAAAGATAAATAGGAGCAAATAGGGGGTGGTAGTCAGGGGTGTTGGAATAAGGAGGAGGCAGTGAATCACTTATAAATGATACCAAAGGGGGAGGCAAAGCCTAAACTCCAGGAGGGTATGTGAGTGCTGCGCATTCTTGGGACTCTCTTTTATGAAGCAAAGTGTAGAGAGGTTGCCATAAAGGACAAACAAGTGAAATACATTGTACATTACAGTTGTCTGGATAAAAATAGGGATGAATCATTCCAGAGAGCAGAGTACTCAAATATATGGACACCAATTTGCATAAAGAGTGAGAACTTCAAAAAATCAGTAAGGAGCAATATGCAGAGGGAAAAATGAGAGGGGCTGTCCCACGAAAGAAGACATCTGGTGTGCAATAGAAACATGTTGAATGGAAAACAAAAAGAAGAAACAGAAAACACCTGGATGGTGGCAGTGATAGTGAGATGACAGCCTTTTTGGAAGAAAATGGCCTGGGTAGAACCTACTGTTGAAAATGAGAAAACATTTATCAACAGAGTTGAAGAAAAAGAAGATTCCTGAAGAGCTAAAACTATGGCTTGTTGATGACTGGGGAAAAATTAGCAGGCAAAACAGCTCTTTCGTCTTCCTGCCAAGAAGAATGTGGATTCCATTCTAAAGGATTATGCAAATTACAAGAAGTCTCGTGGAAACACAGATAATGAGTATGCTGTTAATCAAGTTACGGCAGGACTAAAAGAATACTTCAAAGTAATGTTGGTTATCCATCTACCCTACATGATCCAGGTGTATAAAGTGACATATCTACTGAGATTATTTGTGTAAATTGGGCCAATGTTGGCCTATACACCGGTGGATGAGAAGAACCTTGCTTTATTACTCGTTACAATTAGTAGGTTGTCTCTCCACTCTACTAATTGCTTCCTTTGTTGCATAGAAGCTTTTTATTTCAGTGCAATCTCATTTGTCTATTTTTGCTCTTGGAGTCAAATATAAAATAGCATTGCCCAGATCCTTATGCTTTTTTTTAACAGTTTTCTAATTTCAGGTCTCATGTTTAGTCTCTATTTTGAGTTAATTTTTTGTATAATGTGTGAGATAAGATTCAAATTATATTGTTTTATGTATAGATATTCAGTTTCACCAACACCATTTATTGAAGACATTGTCCTTTTCTCATTGTGTACACTTGAAACTTTTGCCAAAAATCAATAGACTATACATGTGTGAGCCTGTTTCTTTATTTCTCACTCTATATTCTGTTTTCTTGTTTGATGTGTTTATTTTTTTTTCTGGATCCATGCTGTTTGAATTACTAGCATGCTGTAGGACAGTTTGAAATCAGGTAGTATGATGTCTCCAGCTCTGTAATTTTTGCTCATGTCTTAACAATTGAAGATTTTAGACTTTTTTTCTATTTTTTAGAAAAATGGCATTGAAATTGTGCTGAATTTGTAGATGTTTGTATAAACATTTAAAAAATAATAATTCTTCAAATCCATAAACCTAGGCTAACTTTTTATTTACTTATTTTTTCAATTTCTTTCATAAACATTTTAATAGCTTTCATAATCAGATCATTTGCTTCAATTAAATTTATTTCTAAGTAATTTATTGATTTGTTTTTTGCAGTAGTTATTGTAAATAAAATTTCTCTTTTGATTTATTTTTTGGATAGTTCATTGTTAAAGTAAAAAATATCTTCGGATTTTTGTTGCTGATTTTGTATCCTGAATCTTTACTAAATTTGTTTACCAGTTCTAGTTTTTCAGTGAAATATTTATAATTTTTTCCATATAAAACTATAACATCTGCAGATAGCAACAGTTTTACATCTTTCTTTCTTATTCAGATGCCTTTTATTTCCACCCTAGCCTTATTTCTCTGACAAGTACTTTCAATACTATGTTGAGTGGCTGTGGCAAAAGTGGGCATTTTTGTATTATTCTAGATTTAGGATACACATAGAATGAAATTGAAAAAATAGAAAAAGGCATTCCATGCAATGAAAATCAAAAGAGATTTGGGGTAGAAATATTTATATAAGATAAAATAAACTTCATGTAAAAAGAAAGTGTAAAAAAGACAAAGAAACATTATATAATAACAAAAAGTCAGTAAGTAAAAGAATATATACAAAATTGTAAATATACATGCACCCAATATTGGAGCACCTAAATATTAAAAGCAAGTACTAAAGAACCTGAAGAGATAGACTGCAATACAATAATAGTAGGGTACTTAAATACTCCACTTTCAATAATTGTGAGATATTCAAACAAAAAATTAATAAAAAAACAGAAGACACAAACAACAGTTTTGATCAAATGTACACAAAAGACATACACAGAATATTCCATCAAGTGGGAATAAAATACACACTTTTCCCAAGTGCACATGAAACACTCTCCAGGATAGACCATAGGTTAAGCCACAAAAAAAGTCATAGCAATTTTAAGGTAAGTAAAATCATATAAAGTAACTTTTCAGATGACAATGGTATCAAATCAGAAATCAATAACAGAAGAAATTTTTAAAAATTCACAATTACAAGGAAAATAAACATGCTCCTGAACAACCAAGGAGTCAATAAAAAATTAAAAGAAAAATTGAAAAACATCTTGAGACAAAAATAAAAACATTTTATACCATACTTATGGAATGTAGCAACAGCAGTTCTAAGAGAAAAGTGTATTATAATAGATGCTCACATAAAAAAGAAAGGTCTCCCAAGATGGCTGAATAAGAGGCAGCTCTGGAAAACAGCTCTGAGAGAGAGAGAGAGAGAGAGAGAGAGAGAGAGAGAGACAGACAGACAGACAGACAGAAGCTGAGTGGTCTCCACAATTCCAAAAGAGGTACCAGGCTCATTTTGTGGGTCTGGTCAGACAGTGGGTATAAACCAAATAGGGCAAGTTGTGGAAAGCTGGGGCACTGCCCCACCCAGGAGGAGGGTGCAACTGACCCGAGGACTGGGGAATCTCCCTCTCTGGGACTTCGATTTGGATACAGTGCTCTACCCAAGCCCTCTACAACCCACAGAACAGATCTTCACTGGGCTGAAAAGCCTTAGTGACGGCTTTGCCCTGCCTGAACAGGGCAAAACAGCAACTTTGGCCCTTGGGCTGTCAGCACAGATATAGGTGGAAGCACTGGCTAATGGTGAGAAAACCAAAAAGCCAGTGGGACGGAGCTATCCACCCATCAGTAAGAAGGGGAATGGAACACAGGGAAACAGCACAAATGGCAGGACGGGTCCCTCTGCCACTGCACAAAGACCAGCATGCCAAAAAACCCTCACTAAAGAGTTAGGCACCCAGAACATCAGTTAGAGAGCAACCAGGAACGCTCAAGCTCTGTGGGCAGAAGGGAAGCCACCATTACAGAAACCGGCCTAATTTTCCTGAGTAAATAAAAGATGCAGCAGCTCCACTGAATCTCTGGCAGCCCAGCAGTGCCTCCACAGGCAGGCAAAGGAAACACTACTTCCCCAGGCAACTACCTGAGATGAAAACTATAAAAATCCTTGCCTACACCTATGTTCTGAATGGTTTTGCCTAGATTTTCTTCTAGAGTTTTTATGGTGTTAGGTCTTATGTTTAATTCTTTAATCCATCTGGAGTTAATTTTAGTGTAATGTGTCAGGAAGGGGTCCAGTTTCTGCTTTCTGGACATGGCTAGCCAGTTTTCCCAACACCATTTATTAAACTGGGAATCCTTTCCCCATTGCTTGTTTTTGTCAGGTTTGTCAAAGATCGGATGGTTGTAGATATGTTGTGTTGCCTCCGAGGCCTCTGTTCTGTGTCATTGGCCTATATCTCTGTTTTGGTACCAGTATCATGCTGTTTTGATTACTGCAGCCTTGTAGTATAGTTTGAAGTCCCGGTAGTGTGATGCTTCTTGCTTTGTTCTTTTTGCTTATAATTGACTTGGCTGAGGGAGGATCCAAGATGGCTGTTTAGGAAGAGCTCAGGATTGCAGCTCCCAATGAAAGCACAGAGGGTGAGTGGACGCCGCATTTTTATTGCCCACAGACTAGGAGATTCCCAGGTGGAGGAGCTCCACAGGTCACCAGTGCTGCTGTTTCGTCCAGTGCGGCTGTTTCGTCCAGTGCGGCTGTGCCGGCCGGCGCCGCTGCTTTGCCCCACGCGGCTGCTTTGTCGGCGCCCCGGAGCAGCGGTTCTCTGTACAAAATACACCGGTCCGGGTGCCCTTTCAGCTGGCGATCGGAGCCACGGGAAGTCGCCCAT
>NW_016107778.1:445293-449900 GCF_001604975.1 Cebus imitator
AAGGGCATTCAAATAGGAAAGGAGGAAGTCAAATTGTCTCTCTTTGCAGACGACAGGATTGTATATCTAGAAGACCCCATCGTCTCAGCCCCAATCTCCTGAAACTGATAAGCAACTTCAGCAAAGTCTCAGGATACAAAATCAATGTGCAGAAATCACAAGCATTCCTATACACCAATAACAGACTAAAAGAAAGCAAAATCAAGGATGAGTTGCCATTCACAATTGCTACAAAGAGAATGAAATACCTAGGAATACAACTAACAAAAGATGTAAAGGACTTTTTCAAGGAGAACTATGAACCACTGCTCAAGGAAATAAGAGAGGACACCAACAGATGGAGAAACATTTCATGCTCATGGTTAGGAAGAATCAATATCGTGTAAATGGCCATACTGCCCAAAGTAATTTGCAGATCCAATGCTATCCCGATCAAGCTACCTATGACCCTCTTCACAGAACTGGAAAAACCACCTTAAACTTCATATAGAACCAAAAGAGAGCCACATAGCCAAGACTATCCTAAGCAAAAAGGACAAAGCTGGAGGCATTATGCTCCCTGACTTCAAACTATACTACAAGGCTACAGTAATTAAAACAGCATGGTACTGGTACCAAAACAGAGACATAGACCAATCGAACAGAACAGAGGCCTCGGAGACAATGCCACACATCTACAACCCTCTGATCTTTGGCAAACCTGACAAAAACAAGCAATGGGGAAGGATACCCTGTTTAATAAATAGTGTTGGGATAACTGGCTAGCCATGTGTAGAAAACAGAAATGGGATCCCTTCCTGAAACCTTACATTAGAATTAACTCCAGATGGGTTAAAGACTTAAACATAAGACCTAATACAATAAAAACCCTAGAAGAAAACCTAGGCAAAATCATTCAGGACATAGGCATAGGCAAGGGCTTCATGACTAAAACACCAAAAGCAATGGCAACAAAAGCCAAAATAGACAAATAGGATCTAATTAAACTCCAGAGCTTCTGTACAGAAAAAAAAAAATCATTAGAGTAACACAGCAACCAACAGAATGGGAGAAAAATTTTGCAGTCTATCCATCTGACAAAGGGCCAATATCCAGAATCTACAGAGAACTAAAACAAATTTACCAGAAAACAAACAAACAAACCATTTCAAAAGTAGGCAAAGGGCATGAACAGACACTTCAAAAGAAGACATATATGAGGCCAATAAACATATGACAAAATGCTCATCATCACTGGTCATTTGAGAAATGCAAATGAAAACCACATTGAGATACCATCTCACACCAGTTAGAATGGAAATCATTAAAATAGCTGGAGACAACAGATGCTGGAGAGGATGTGGAGAAGCAGGAACACTTTTACACTGTTGATGGGAGTGTAAATTACTTCAACCATTGTGGAAGACAGTGTGGCGATTCCTCGAGTATCTAGAACTAGAAATACCATTTGGCCCAATAATCCCTTTACTAGGTACATATCCAAAGGATTAGAAATCGTTCTACTATAAAAACACATGCACAGGTAAGTTTATTGCAGCACTGTTTACAATAGCAAAGACCTGGAACCAACCCAAGTGCCCATCGATGACAGACTGGACAAGGAAAATGTGACACATATACACCATGGAATACTATGCATCCATAAAAAATGATGAGTTTGTGTCCTTTGGAGGGACATGGATGAATCTGGAAACCATCATTCTCAGCAAACGGACACAAGAACAGAAAATCAAACACCTCATGTTCTCACTCATAGGTGGATGTTGAACAATGAGAACACATGGGCACAGGGAGGGGAGCATCACGCACCAGGGTCTGTTGGGGGGAACTAGGACAGGAATGGGGGTGTAGGGAGGTTGGGGAGGTATAACATGGAGAGAAATGCCAGATATAGGTGAAGAGTAGATGGAGTCAGCAAACCACATTGCCATGTATGTACCTATGCACCAATCCTGTATGATTTGCACATGTATCCGATAACCTAAAGTACAATAAAAAATATATTTAAAAATTTTAAAAAGAATTTTGAGACTATAATGATAGGCCAATAAAAAGACAACTTAGAAGAAATGAATAAATTCCTACATATGTAAAATCTATCTAAACTGAATCACACAAGATATAGACAATCTGCAGAAAAATGAGCGATAAGATTGGATACGTAATTAAAAGCATGTAATCAAACAAAAGCCCAAGACTTAATGGCTTCATCGGCGAATTCTACCAATTGTATAAAGAAAAACTAATAATAATTCTTCTCGAACTTCTGAAAAAAACATAAGAAGAGGAAACACTTTTGAACTAATTTTATGAGGCCAATGTTACCCTAACACCAAAGCCAGACAAGGATACTACATGAAAATGTACATTTCAACATGATTAATAAACACAGATATAAAAATCCCCATTAAAATTATAGCAAACAGAATTCAACAACCCACTAAAAGGATTACACATTATAAAGCAGTATTTATCCCTGGGTTGCCAGGATGGTTCAACACATCAGGTCAATAAATGTGATACATCACATTATCAGAATGAAGGACAAAAACCACATAATCACCTCATTAAAAGCAGAAAAACATTTGACAAAATTCAAAATCTTTCGTAATTAAAATTCAACAAATTAGGTATAGAAGAAATGTTCCTCAATACAATAAAAACTTTATATTATAAGCCAAAGACATTATACTCAGTGGTAAAAAATTAAAACCCTTTTATCTAAGGTCCATTCTCACCACTTAAATTCAACATGGTATTGGAAGTCCTTGCCAGAGTAATCAGGTAACAGAGAGAAATAAAAGGTATCCATATATGAAAAAAAGAAGTTAAATAGTTGCTGTTTGTTGACAACATATAATCCAAAATAAGGATACAAAATATTAAATACAAAATCAACATACAAAAATAGTAATGTTTCTATGTACCAATAATGAAATTTCTTTAAAAATATCAACAGAATAATCCTATTAAAATCACTAACACAAACAATAAAATACTTAGAAATAAACACTGAAAACCATAAAACATTAATAAAAATTGAAGAAGTCAAAAATAATTGGAAAAATTATTCCATGTTTATGGATTGGAAGAATTAATATTCAAATGTTCATACAACTTAAAGCAACCTACATATTCAATGCTATTCTGATCAAAATTTCAATATTTGCAAACAGAAATAGAAAAAAAAATTCTAAACTTTGCATGGAACCAAGAATAACCCTAAATAGCCAAAGCAGTCTTGAGTGAAAAGAACAAAGCTGGTGAAATCACATTACCTGATTTCGAAATTTACTACAAAAATATAGTAATCCAAACAACATGGTACTGGCATAAAAACGGACACATGGACAAATGGAAAAAAATATAAAACCCAGAAGTAAATCCATACATTTATGGTTAATTGATTTTCAACAAAGATGCCAAGAACACAAAATGAAAAGTGAGCAGTCCCCCCAATCAATATTGCTTAGAAATGTAAACATCCGCATATGCAGAAGAATGAAATTAGTCTCTTGTGTCATACCACACACAAAACCCAACTTGCTATAGTTTTGTCTGTTTGAGTCCTCAAAACTCAAGAGGAAATTTAATTTCCAGTGTTGGAGTTGAGGCCCAATAGAAGCTGTTCTGGTCATGGGAGCAGATTCCTAATGAATAGATTAATGCCATTCTCGAAAGGTAGGGGATGGTGGGTGAGTTCTTGCTGTATTAGCTCCTGTGAGAGCTGGTTGTTAAAAAGAAGCTGGCGCCTCCCTCCC
The DNA here is from genome assembly GCF_001604975.1 of Cebus imitator. NCBI lineage: Eukaryota > Metazoa > Chordata > Mammalia > Primates > Cebidae > Cebus > Cebus imitator. The sequence goes on from NW_016107778.1 coordinate 449,055, forward strand.
ATCTCTATTGCTTGCTCTCTCACCATGTTCATCCTTGTATGACAAATCCCCTTCAAGTTTGAACACGACTGGAAACAGCCTGAAGTCCTCACAAGAAAGAGATGTTGGTGAGATGCTTTTTGTTATTGCTGTTTTTAACTTTCATGTTAGGTTTACGGGTATCTGTGCAGGTTTGTTATATAGATGACTAGTAGGTCATGGAAGTTTGCTGTATAGATTGTCTAATCACCCAGTTAATAAACATAATACCTGATAAGTAATTTTTTAACCATCTCCCTCCTCCCTCCCTACACCATCAAGTAGGCTCCGGTGATATTACTTCCTTCTTTGTGTCCATGTATTCTCATCATTTAGCTCCCACTTATGAGTGAGAACATGCGATATTTGAATTTCTGTTCCTGCATTAGTTTCTAAGGATAATGGTATCCATGTCCTTGCAAAGGACATGCTCTCACTCTTTTCTATGGCTGCATGGTGTATATGTACTGTTTTCTTTATCCAGTCTACCATTGATGAGCACTTAGGTTGATTCCATGTCTTTGCTATTATGAAAAGTTCTGCAATGGATATAAATGTGTCTTTATAATAGAATGATTTATATTTTTGGGGATATATACCTCGTAATGGGATTGCTGGGTCAAATGGAATTTCTATTTCTAGATCCTTGAGGAATCGCCACACTGCCACAATGGCTGAATTAATTTACACTCACACCAACAGTGTACAAGCATTCCTTTTCCTCTGTAACCTTGCCAGCACCTGTTAATTTTGACTTTTATATAGTAGCCAGTCTAACTGGTTTAAGACAGTATTTCATTGTGATTTTGATTTGCATTTCTCTAATGA
>NW_016107778.1:450039-453507 GCF_001604975.1 Cebus imitator
TTTTAAAGATGCTGGTTATTAGAGTGTTGTCAGATGCATAGTATGGAAATTTTTTTTTTCCATTCTGCAGGTTGTCTGTTTACTCTATTGATAGTTAATTTGGTGGTGCAGAAGCTCTTAAGTTTAATTAGATTCTATTATTTAATTTTTGCTTTTGTTGTGAGTTCTTTTGCATCTTTGTCATAAAATTGTTGCTGAGTTCTATGTTCAAAATGGTATTGCCTAAGTTGTCTTCTAGAGTTTTCATAGTTTTTGGTTTTACATTTAAGTCTTTAATATTTCTGCATATGGTTGACCAGTTATTCTAGCACCATTTATTGAAAGGAAACTCCTTTTCTCATTGCTTGGTTTTGTTGGTTTTGTGAAAAATCAGATAGTTGTAGGTGTGCAGCCTTATTTCTGGGCTCTTTATTCTGTTCTATTGGTCTATGTGTCTATTTTTGTACTAGTGCCATGCTGTTTTTATTATTGTAGTGCTATAGTATAGTTTGAAGACCAGTAGCGTGATGCTTCCAGCTTTGTTCTTTTTGCTTAAAATTGCCTTGGCTATTCGGGATCTTTTTTGATTCCATATGAATCTTGAAATAGTTTTTTCCCCTTATTCTTTGGAGAATATTAGTGTTAGTTTAATTGGAATAGCATTGAAACCACAAATTGTTTTTGGCAGTATGACCATTGTAATGATATCAGTTCTCCCTCTCCATGAGCATGGAATGTTTCTCCATTGATTTGTGTCATCTCTGATTCCTTTGAGCAGTGTTTTGTATGTCTCATTGTATAGATTTTTAACCTTCCTGATTAGCTGTATTCCTAGGTTTTTAAATCTTTTTGTGAACATTGTGAATGGGATTGTGTTGTTGATTTGGTTCTTGGCTTGACTGTTGTTGGTGTAATGAAATGCTAGTAATTTTTGTACACTGATTTTTGTATCCTGAAACTTTTCTGATACTGTTTTATCAGCTTAAGGAGCTCTTGGGGCAAGACTATTGGGTTTCTTACGCATAGAATCGTGTTGTCTGCAAACAGGGGTAGTTTTATTTCCTCTTTTCTTATTTGAATGTTATTTCTTTCTCTGCCTGATTGCTCTGGGCAGGATTTCCAATACTATGTTGAATAGGAGTGGTGAGAGAGGGCACCCTTGTCTTGTGCCAGTTTTCAAGGGGAATGCTTCTAGCTTTTGTCCAGTCAGTATGATATTGGCTGTGGGTTTGTCATAGAGGGGTCTTATTATTTTGAGGTATTTCCTTCAATGCCTAGTTTATTGAGGGTTTTTATTTAACAGAAACAGATGTTAAATTTTATTAAAAGCTCTTTCTACATCTGATATAATCATCTGGTTTTTGTTTTTAGATCTGTTTATATAATGAATCACAAATATTGATTTGTGTAGGTTGTTTCTAATTTGTGTCCCAGGGATAAGGCATTCTTGATCAAGGTGGATTAGTTTTTTGATGTGCTGCTAGATTCAGTTTACTAGTATTATGTTGAGGATTTCTGCATTTTTGTTTATCTAGGATATTGGCCTGATGTTTTCTTTTTTGTGTGTGTCTCTGCCACGCTTTGGTATCAGAATGATGCTGGCTTTATAGAATGAGTTAAGGAGAAGTCACTCCTCAGTTTTTAGGAATAGTTTCAGAGAAATGGTACCAGGTCTTCTTTATATGTCTAGTAAAATTTGGCTGTTAATCCATCTAGGCCTGTGCTTTTTCTGGATAAGGGGCTTTTATTAACAATTTAATTTTGAAACTCTTTATTTGTCTGTTCAAGAATTCAGTCTCTTTCTGGCCCAATGTTGGGCAATGGTATATTTCCATAAATTTATCTATTTCTTCTAGGTTTTCTAATTACTGTGCATAGAGGTGTTCCTAGTAATCTCCAATAATTTTTTGTATTTTTGTGGGTTCAGTGGTAATATCCCATTTGTAATTTCTGATTGTGTTTATTTGGATCTTCCTTTTTCTACTTTATTAATCTAGCTAGCAGTTTTTCTAACTTACTAATTTTTTCAAAGAACATACTCAAGCATTCTTTGATCTTTGTGTGGTTTTTCACAACTCAATTTCCTTCAGTTTCACTCTGATTTTTGTTGTTTTTTGTCTTCTCCCCCACTAGCTCTAGGGCAGGTTTTCTCTTATTTCTCTAGGTCCTCTAGGTGTAATGTTAGGCTGTTCATTTGATATATTTTTAACTTTTCTATGCTAGCATTTAATGCTATAATCTTCTATCTTAACACTATTTTAGCTGTGTTCCAGAGTATTCCAGAGTATGCTGGTATGTTGTCTTTTTGTTCTGATTAGCTGCAAATAATTTCTTGATTTATTCCTTCATTTCATTGTTCACCCAGAAGTCATTCAAGAGTAGGTTGTTTAAATTAGCAAGAAAAAAAATTCCACCAAAAAGTGGGCTAAGGACATGAATAGACAATTCTCAAAAGAAGATATAAAAATGGGCTGGACACAGTGGCTCATGCCTCTCAAATCTCAGCATTTGGGTGGGTGGATCACCTGAGGTTAGGAGTTTGAGACCAGCCTGGCCAACATTGTGAAACCCTATCTCTGTACAAAAATTAGCTGGGTGTGGTGGCATGTGCCTGTAATCCCAGCTACTCAGGAGGCAGAGGCAGGAGAATTGCTTGAACCTAGGAGGCAGAGATTGCATTGAGCTGAGATCACACCACTACACTCCAGCCTGGGCAACAAGAGCAAAACTCCACCTCAAAAAAAAAAAGAAGTGCTCAACATCCCAAATTATCAGGGATATGCAAATCAAAATCACAATGCAATATCAATATCATGTTACTCCTGCAAGAATGGCCATAATCAAAAAATTAAAAAAATAATATATGTTGGTGTTGGTGTGGATGCAATTAAAAGGGAATACTTCTACTCTGCTGGTGGGAATGTAAACTAGTAAAATTACTATGGGAACAGTGGGCAGATTCCTTAAAGAGCCAAAAGTAGAACTACCATTTGATACAGCAATCCCACTATTGGATATCTACCCAGAGGAAAATAAGTCATTATACAAAAGAGATACTTGCACATGCATGTTTATAGCAGCACATTTCACAATTCACAGTTGCAAAAATGAGGAATCAGCCCAAATGACAAGCAATCAACAAGTGGCTAAAGAAACTGTGGTATATATATACAATGGAATACTATTCAACTATAAAAAGGAATGAAATAATAGCATTGACAGCAAACTGGATGGGATTGGAGACTGTTATTCTAAATGAAATAACTCAGGAATGGAAAGCTAAGCATCGTATGTTCTCACTCATAAGTGGGAGCTAAGACATGAGGATGCAACAGCAAAAGAATGATACAATGAACTTTGAGGATTCAGAGGGAAAGAGTGGGGATGGTGTGTGGGATAGAAGACTACAAATTGGGTTCAGTGTATACTGCTCTAGTGATGCATGCACCAAAATCTCACAAATCATTGCTAAATAACTTACTCATGTAA
>NW_016107778.1:454128-469491 GCF_001604975.1 Cebus imitator
GAGGCAGGGAGCCAGGTGATCAGGCTTGGCTGGTCCCATCCCCCCTAAAAAAACTTCCCCAACCTAGTAAGGCAGACCAAAATTCAAGTCCAGGAAATACAGAGAACACCACAAAGATGTTCCTCAAGAAGAGCAACCCCAAGGCACATAATGGTCAGATTCACCAGGGTTGAAATGAAGGAGAAAATGCTAAGGGCAGCCAGAGAGAAAGGTCGGGTTACCCACAAAGGGAAGCCCATCAGACTCACAGCAGATCTCTCAGCAGAAACCCTACAAGCCGGAAGAGAGTGGGGCCCAATATTCAACATCCTTATAGAAAAGAACTTTCAACCCAGAATTTCATATCCAGCCAAACTCAGCTTCATAAGTGAAGGAAAAATAAAATCCTTTGTGAACAAGCAAGTACTCAGAGATTTCATGACCACCAGGCCTGCTTTACAAGGCTCCTGAAAGAGGCTCTACACATAGAAAGGAACAACTAGTACCAGTAACTCCAAAAACACACCAAATGGTAAAGAGAATCAACACAATGAAGAATCTGCATCAACTAACGGGCAAAACAGTCAGCTAGCATCCAAATGGCAGTATCAAATTCACACATAACAATATTAATCCTAAATGTAAATGGGTTAAATGCCCCAATCAAAAGACACAGACTGGAAATTCGATAAAAAACCAAAACACATCAGTGTGCTCTATCCAGGAAACCCATCTCACATGCAAGGATACACTAAGGCCCAAGATAAAGGGATGGAGGAAGATTTACGAAGCAAATGGAGAGAAAAAAAAAAAAAGCAGGAGTTGCAATTCTCATCTCTGATAAAATAGACTTTAAAGCAACAAAGATCAAAGGAGACAAAGAAGGACATTACATAATGGTAAAAGGATCAATGCACTAAGAAGAGCTAATGATCCTAAATATATACGCACTCAATATAGGAACACCCAGATGCATAAGGTAAGTTCTTAATCACTTAAAAAGAGTCTTAGACTCCCACACAATAATACTGGGAAACTTTAACACTCCATTGTCAACATTAGACAGATAAACCAGAAATTAACAAGGATATCCAGGACTTAAACTCAGACTTGGACCAAGCAAACCTAATAGACATTTACAGAACTCTTCACCCCAAATCTACAGAATATACATTCTTCTCAGCACCACATTGTGCGTACTCTAAAACTGACCACACAATTGGAAGTAAATCACTCCTCAGCAAATGCAAAAGAATGGAAATCATAACAGTCTCTCAGACCACAGTGCAATCAAGTTAGAACTCAGAATTCAGAAACTAAGTCAGAACCGCACAGCTTCATGGAAGCTGAACAACTGGCTTTGAATGTTGACTGGATAAACAATGAAATGAAGGCAGAAATAAAGATGTTCTTTGAAACCAACAAGAATGAAGACACAACATACCAGAATCTCTGGGACACATTTAAAGCAGTCTCTAGAGGAAAATACATAGTAATAAATGTCCACATGAGAAGCAAGGAGAGATCTAAAATCGACACCCTATCATCAAAATTGAAAGAGCTAGAGGAGCAAGATAAGAAAAACACAAAACCTAGCAGAAGACAAGAAATAACTAAGATCAGAGCAGAACTGAAGGAGATAGAGACACAAAAAACCCTTCAAAAAATCAATAAATCCAGGAGCTGGTTTTTCAAAAAGATCAACAAAACAGACAAACCACTAGCCAGATTAACAAAAAAGAAAAGAGAGAATAACCAAACAGATGCAATAAAAAACGATAAAGGGGATACCACCACAGATTCCACAGAAATTCAAACCATCATCAGAGATTACGACAAACAACTCTGTGCACATAAACTAGTAAACCTGGAAGAAATGGATAAATTCTTAGACACTTGCCTCCTCCAAAGCATAAACCAGGAAGAAGTCGAAACCCTGGATAGACCAGTAAAAAGGTTTGAAGTTGAGGCAGCAATTAAAAGCCTACCTCCCAAAAAAAGCCCAGGTCCAGATGGGTTCACAGCTGAATTCCAATGGTACCATTCCTTCTGAAACTATTCCAAATAATTCAAAAAGAGGGAATCCTTCCCAAATCATTTTATGAGACCAACATCATCCTGATACCAAAACCCAGCAGAGATTCAACAAGAAAAAACTTCAGACCAATATCCATGATGAACATAGATGCAAAAATCTTCAATAAAATACTGGCAAACCAATTGCAACAGCACATTAAAAAGCTTATCCACCATAATCAAGTATGATTCATCCCAGGGATGCAAGGCTGGTTCAACATAGGCAAGTCTATAAATGTGATTCACCACATAAACAGAACCAAAGACAAAAACCACATGATTATCTCAATTGATGCAGAGAAGGCCTTTGACAAAATTCAACAGCCCTGTATGATAAAAAACCCTCAATAAACTAGGTATTGACGGAACGTATCTCAAAATAATAAAAGCTATTTACGACAAACCAACAGCTAATATCATACTGAATGGGCAAAACCTGGAAGCTTTCCCTTTGAAATCTGGCACTAGACAAGGATGCACTCTCTCACGAGTCCTATTCCATATAGTATGGGAAATTCTAGCCAGAGCAATCAAGCAAGAAGAAGAAATAAAGGGTATTCAAATAGGAAAGGAGGAAGTCAAATTGTCTCTATTTGCAGACGACATGATTGTATATCTAGAAGACCCCATTGACTCAGGCCAAATTCTCCCAAGCAACTTCAGCAAAGTCTCAGGATACAAAACCAATGTGCAAAAATCACAAGCATTCCTATACACCAATAACAGACTTAAAGAGAGCCAAATCAAGAACGAACTGCCATTCACAATTGCTACAAAGAGAATACAATACCTAGGAATGCAACTAACAAGGAAATAAGAGAGGACACAAACAGATGGAGAAACATTCCATGTTCATGGTTAGGAAGAATCAATATCGTCAAAATGGCCATACTGCCCAAAGTAATTTACAGATTCCACGCTATCCCCATCAACCTACCAATGACCTTCTTCACAGAACTGGAAAAAACCATCTTAAACCTCATATGGAACCAAAAGAGAGCCTGCATAGCCAAGTCAATTCTAAGCAAAAAGAACAAAGTGGGAGTCATCACACTACCGACTTCAAACTATACTACAAGGCTACAGTAATCAAAACAGCATGATACTGGTTCCAAAACAGAGATACAGACCAATGGAACAGAACAGAAGCCTTGGAGGCAACACAACTTATCTACAACCATCCGATCTTTGAGAAACCTGACAAAAACAAGCAATGGGGAAAGGATTCCCTGTTTAATAAATGGTGTTGGATAAACTGCCTAGCCATGTGCAGAAAACAGGAACTGAACCCCTTCCTGACACCTTAGAGTAAAATTAATTCCAGATGGATTAAAGACTTAAACATAAGACCTATCACCATAAAAACCCTATAAGAAAACCTAGTCAAAACCATTCAGGACATAAGCGTAAGCAAGGATTTCATGACCAAAACACCAAAAGTATTGGCAACAAAAGCCAAAATAGACAAATGGGACCTAATCAAACTCCACAGCTTCTGCACGGCAAAAGAAACAGTTATTAGAGTGAATCGGCAACCAACAGAATGGGAAAAAATTTTTACAGTTTTCCCATCTGAAAAAGGGCTGATATCCAGAATTTACAACCAACTAAGACAGATTTCCAAGAAAAAAAAAAACAACAAAAAACAAGCTCATTTGAAAGTGGGCAAAGGATATGAACTGACACTTTACAAAAGAAGACATACATGAGACCAACAAACATATGAAAATATGCTCATCATCACTGGTCATTAGAGAAATGCAAATCAAAACTACATTGAGATACCATCTCATGCCAGTTAGAATGGCGATCATTAAAAAATCTGGAGACAACAGATGCTGGACAGGGTGTGGAGAAATAGGAACACTTTTACACTGTTGATGGGAGTGTAAATTAGTTCAACCATTGTGGAAGACAGTGTGGCAATTCCTCAAGGACCTAGAAATAGAAATTCCATTTGACCCAGCAATCCCATTACTGGGTATATATCCAAAGGATTATAAATCATTCTACTATAAGGACGCATGCACACGAATGTTCATTGCAGCACTGTTTACAATAGCTGAGACCTGGAACCAACCCAAATGCCCATAGATGATAGACTGGACAGGAAAAATGTGGCACATATACACCATGGAATATTATGCAGCCATGAAAAATGATGTGTTCGTGTCCTTTTTAGGGACATGGATGAACCTGGTAACTATCATTCTCAGCAAACTGACACAAGAGCAGAAAATCAAACACTGCATGTTCTCACTCATAGGCGGGTGTTGAACAATGAGAACACATGGACACAGGGAGGGGAACACTACACACTGGAGTCTGTTGGGGGGAAATAGGGGAGGGGTAGCCGGGGATGGGGAGTTGAGGAGAGAGAGCGTGGGGAGAAATGCCAGATATAGGTGAAGGTGAGGAAGGTAGCAAATTACACTGCCACGTTTGTACCTATGCAATAATCTTGCATGTTCTTCACATGTACCCCCAAAGCTAAAATGCAATAAATTTTTTTTTTAAAAAGAGTAGGTTGTTTAGTTTCCATGTAATTGTATGCGTTTCAGTAATTTTCTTAGTATTGATTTCAGTTTTTATTGAACTCCTGCCCAAGACTGGTTTCTATGATTTTTTTTAAAATTGGTTGAGTATTGTTTGATGTCTTAATTTCGGGTCAGGTTTTAGAATATATGCCATGTGCGGACGAGAATAACGTATATTCTGTTGTTTTTGGGTGGAGAATTCTGTATATGTCTGTTAGGTTAATTTGGTCAAATGTAAAAATAAGGTTCCAAATACCTTTTTAGGTTCCTGCCTCAATATTCTGTCTTACACTGTCAGTGGGGTGTTGAAATCTACTACTATTTTGTGGCTATGTAAGTCTGTTTGTATGTCTCTAGGAGCTTACTATATAAATCTGGGTGCTCTTGTGTTGGGTACATATATTTAGGATAGTTAGTGGTTTTTGTTTAATTTATTCCCTTATCATTATATAATGTCATTCTTTGTCTTTTTGGTTGTTGTTGGTTTAAAGTCTGCTTTGTCTGAACTCAGAATAGCAATTCCTGCATTTTTTGTTTTCCATTTGCTCTATAGGTTTTTCTCCATCCCATTACTTTGAGCCTGGGTTTCATTGCATGTGAGATGGATCTCTTGAAGACAATATAACATTGGGTCTTGCTTCTTTATCCTATTTGCAATGCCACCTTTTAATTGAGCTATTTAGCCCTTTTACTTTAAGGTTATTATTGATATCTGTGGGTTTGATTCTGTCATTGTGTTGTTAGCTGATTGCCATGCAGACTTCATTTGGTAATTGCTTTATAGCATCAATGGTCTCTGTACTCAAGGGTATTTTTGTGGTGGCTGGTAACAGTCTTTTGTTTCCATGTTTAGCACTCTCAAGAACCTTATTTAAGGCAGTCCTGGTAATTCCATTAGCATATGCTTTTCTCAAAAGAATATTTACCTTCACTTATGAATCTTAGTTTGGCTGGATATGAAATTCTTAGTTGAAATTTTTCTTTACAAATGGTTAATATAGGCTCCAATCTCATCTGGCTTATTGGGTTTCTGCTGAAAAGTCCACTGTTAGCCTAATGCTGTTACCTTTTAGGTCACCTTTCCCATCCCTCTAGCTGCCTTTAACATTTTGTTTTCATTTCAACCTTGGAGAATTTGATGACTATGTGTCTTTGGGATGGTCATCTTGCATAGTACCTCATAGGGGTTCTCTCTCTTTCCTGATTTTGAATTTTGGCCTCTTTAGTGAGATTGGGAAAGTTTTCATGTACCCTATCCTCAAACATGTTTTTCAAGTTGCTTGGTTTATCTCTTTCTGTTTCAGGGATGCTGGTAAGTTGTAGCTTTGGTCTGTTTATGTAATCCCATCTTTTTTGGAGGCCTTGTCCATCCATTCTTCCTTATTGCTTTTCTTTTTTCTTTTTTTTTTTGTCTGACTGAGTCATTTCAGAGTATTGGTCTTGAAGCTTTGAGAATCTTTCCTCAGCTTGGTCAATTCTGCTGCTATTACTTGCGATTATATTATGAAATTCTTGAAGTGAGTTTTTCAGTTCTGTCAGATCAGTTTGTTTTTTCTTTTAAAATGACCATACAGTTTTTCAGCTCCTGTATGATCTTATTTTATTCCTTAAGTTCTTTGGATTGGGTTTGGACTTTTTCCTGGATGTGGATGATCTTCATTCCTATCTATATTCAGAATTCCATTTCTGTCATTTCAGTCATTTCAATTTTGTTAAGAACCATTGCTGTAGAACTGGTGTGGTTGTTTGGAGGTAAGAAGACACTCAGGTTGTTTGAGTTGCCAACGTTCTTGTGCTGGTTCTTTCTTATCTGTGTGGGCTTATATTCCTTCAATCTTTGAAGTTGCTTTCTTTTGGACGGATTTTTTTTTAACCTTTTTTTTTTTTTTATATCTTTGGGGTTTGACTCTGATATAAGGTAGGTTCATTCAACTGGTTTCATTTCTGGAAGATTTTAGGGAGCCAAGGCTAAGCTCAGCACTCCCGATCTGTGTGCTCAAGCTCTGGGGGTCTGCTACTGGGCCCCTTGCTCTTCTCTTTGGCTCCTGGAGGTTAGGAACCTGCTGTGCTGGGAGGGGCCGCTCTCACTCTACCAGACACAACACTTGGATGGGTAGTGCCAGCCAAAGCACAACATCAAGGTGGTGGTAGCAGGTCGGTTCTTGCTCTTGAGTGCCAGCAGCTGCGGAAGCATGGTGGTGTGCACGTGTTGGCTGGACAGGGTACCACAGAAACAGAACTATGGTATTCCTGTTTGCACTCATGCTTGTGGCAGGGCAAATGCATGGGCAACGTTGCTGGTGTCTGTACTTGTTGGCGGCAGCTGGAGTGCAGTGATATCTGGAGCCGGGCTGCTAGTCTGTGCTTGAGTCCACATGGTCAGTGGTAGTGGCACGGTGCCAGGCAGGATTGCCAGAGTATGTACATGTTCACAGTAGCAGCAGTTGTGAGGTGGGTAGTCATGGCTGCCGATGTCTGTGACCACATTTGCAGCAAAGGTATTGGCAGCGCCAGTAGGGGTCAGAGTTGCCAACTTCCGTGTGTGGGTTTGCACCAGTGATTATGTTACCAGCAGCGCTGGCATCCATGCATTCATTTACAGTGGCAGCAGTGGCAGAGCATGGAGTTGCTGGTACACGTGTGCATATTCGCGCTGGAAATGGGTGCAACTGAGTGTTCACACATTAGTGGTGCAGGGCAGTGGGTTGCAATAACATCAGTGGTGTGCGCATGCACATGTGCACCAGTAGGGTATGGGAAACAGGGTCAGTTCACTCATATGCACTGGCAAAGCGGTGTGTGGGGAGTTGGGGGGGACAGTTGGGGTGGGCAGGGAAATGGCTGTTGAATATGCGCCAACCCACCTGCATCAAACGGAGGCTGCCATAGAGGGAAGGTGTGAGTAGGCTGGTGCATAGTGGTGACGGCAGCTCTGCTGGAACTCTGATGGTCAGATGTGGTTGCTGGTGAAGGAGCTATGATGAGGTCCTTCCAGTAAGCACCCCAGTTGGGCATCTGATATTGGACTGCCAGTGGTTCTTGTCAGGCTGGAGCCCCAGGAAGGGCCAGGAGGAAAGGGACCCTCAGATTGGACTGGTACTGTTTCATGGGCAAAACTGTCCTGGTCTTTCTAGGTCTAATAGTCACCTTATGGCCAAATTCTACTAGAGAAACATGACAAGCCTTGAGGAATTGGTGTCCCTGGCTGTACTCCACTGTATATGCTCCCACACCAAACCCTCCAGGTTCTGAACAGGCTGGAGTCCTGCTCCTTCCACTTTTCTAAGCAGCTTTCCCTGCCAGCTCAAATGTCCATGGGGGCTGTGGAGTTTTCTGCGGCTTGGATTCTAGAGGTCCATGGTGGGAGTAAGCTGCTCCTCACCTGTTTCACTCATTTATTGTTCAGGAGACACTGTGGGCCAGGAATCAGTCTCTGTGCTCAGTAGCCTTTGCTGGGTTCCCAGCTTACTCCCCCTTCAGCCCAACATCTGCAACCTCTCTTTACCCACTTTCAATTCCTTTGTTCTGAAGTTCCGCTCAGTGTCTGCCAGTGTTCCTGATGTCCTGGTCTCTTAGTGGCAGATGTTCCTTCTGGCTGCATCTAGTTGGCCGTCTTGGCTGAGAGGGGCATGTTTCTTGTGTAGTTTGTAGAGCCATGAGCCTACTAAACTTTTTTTTTTATTATTTATAAATTACCCAGTCTCAGGCATTCCTTTATAGCAACACAAGTGGACTAAGACAGAATTCAAAATGAGCTAAAGACTTAAATATAGGACCAAAAACTGTATAACTCTTAGAAGGAAACTCAGAGAAAAACCTGAGTGTTAATCTTACAATAATTTTTTTAATATGACACCAGTTGCAAGGCATTGAAAGCAAAAATGGATATATGGAATCTCATCAAACTAAAAAGCTTCTATATAGCAAAAGAAAAAATTAACAAAGTGGACAGACAACCTACAGAATGGGAGAGAATATTTACAAAACATATATCTGATAAAGGGTTGATATCAAAAACACAGAAACACTCAAACAACTCAATAGTAAGAAAACCAAGAATCCAATTTAAAAATGGGCAAAGAAACTTAAAGAGATATTTCTCAAGACAGGCAAATGGCCAATACGTACATTAAAAACTGCTTAACATCACTAATTATTAGAAAAATTCAAATGTGCACTACAATGAGATATTACTTTATTTCTGTCGGAATGGCTATTATCAAAAAGATGAAAGAAATCAGTGTTGATGATGACGTAGAGACAAGGAAATACTTGTATGCTCTTGATGGGAATGTGAATTAGTACAGCTTGAACGGAAAACCATATGGAGGTTCAAAAGAAAAATAGAAGTGCTATATAATCAGGTAGTCCCTTTTCTGGATACTTACCTAAAGATTTGAAATCAGTATGTTAATGAGATGTCTGCACTCCCATGTTTATTGCAACACTATTCACAATAGTGAAGTTATGGAATCAAAATTTGTCCATAAATGAATTAATGTGTAAAGAAAATGTGGTATGTATAAACAATGGAATACTATTCAGCCTTTAAAAAGAAAGACATTTTTCCACTTGCAACAACATTTGTGGAATTGGAGAACATTATGCTAAGTAAAATAAGCTAGGTACAGAAAGACAAATATTGAGTGTTCTTACTTGTATGTGGAATCTAAAACAATTGAACTCAAAGAAACAGAGTAGAATGGTGGTTTCCAGAGCCTAGGGAATTGCGGGGAATGTGGTGACAATGATCCAAGGGTACAATGTCTAAGTGAGGTAAAAAATTACCTTTTTTCTTTGAAATATATTGCATAACATGGTGCTTATAGTAAATAATAATGTATCGTTCATTTCAAAATCTCTAAGAGAAAATATAAACTATTCTCACAACCGTAGTGATATATATTTCAAGTGATGTATATATAAGCTTGATTTTATTATTTCACACTGAATTCATAAATCATAACATCACTTTTACCCCATAAATATACACTACTATAATTTGCCAATTTGTAAATAAAAAAACCAAATGATATACAAAAATTAAAAATAATGCTTCAGTTTAACAAGAGAGTCTTTCCAAACTTTTAATCATTATCCCTTTGTTTATAAACTGTCCTAGAAATAGGAAAAGAGTAAATTTCCCACAAAACTGTAATGTATCTGAGATTCATCCATGTTTTTTCATGTATCTGTAGTTCATTCTTTTGCATTTGTGAATCTATTCCATTATATGGCTGCAACACATTTAGTTTATTCATTTGTTGATGGCCATTGCATTATTTTAAATTTGGGGCTATTACAAACACAGCTGTTGTGAATATTTGTAAAAAATATTTTTGCAAAAATATTTTCACTCATCTTGTATAAATACCTAGAAATGTAATGGCTGGGTCATAAGGTAGAAAATATTTTTCACTTTATATCATGCTAATGAAGAGTTTTCCAATGTGGTTTTATCATTTCACAGCTCTCTTCCCAGATATACATGAGAATTCCTTTTATATTACATTCTTGCCAAGACTTGATATTTTCAGACTTTTGAAGTTTAGCCATTTTAGTTGGCGTGAAGTGATATTTTATGATGTGCTATGGTCTAAATGTGTCCTCCAAAATCTATATGTTGGAAACTTAATCCTCAGTGAAATAATATCAGTAGGCTGGGTCTTCTGGAAGGTGTTTGGGCTATGAGGCCTCTGGCCTCATGAATGTATTGATTCTACTATAAAAAGATTTCACAAAAGTAGGTTCACCCTCTTCTGCCCTGTGAGCGCACAGTATTTGTCCCCTCTTGCCCTTCTGCATTTTACCATGTGAGAATGCAGCAAGAAGGTCTGCACCAGATGTTGGCACCTTGATTTTGGATTTCCTATCTTCCAGAGCCATGAGAAAGAAATTTATGTTTTTAATAAACCCCCATGTCAGGTGTTCTGTTGTAAAAGCACTCTGGGCTGAGACACTATAAAATGGAATCTGGCATTCCATTTTATCTCCTCTACTGTTTTATCAGTTATCCCTTTTTCTTTTATTTTTTAGTGATTGGTACATGGTTTACAGTGTCCTTCTTTTTCTCCTCAAATGTATTTTCAAATGGTGCTTTATCATTTCAAACATAATGCAAGAAACCTAAAACTGTATACTCTCATTTTTCTTCTCCCATTCTATGCTGTTGTCATATATTTTACTTCTACAGAAGCTAAAAATCATAAAATGTATTATATTATACTTTTTCTTGTTATTTAGAAAAATCAGTTATTTGCTCATACTTGTAATTTTAATCAATCCATATCATAATATTTAAAGTGAGTTTATTGTATACATCATATGGTTGAGACATTTAATTGTACAATTTAAATAAAAATTAATTATATCTGGATTTAGGGATGCCATTTATTATATTTATGTTTTCTCCTTGTGTTATTTGTTCCTCTACTCCCTGTTTTCAGAACTTCTTTTGGATTTTAAA
The DNA here is from genome assembly GCF_001604975.1 of Cebus imitator. Classification (NCBI taxonomy): domain Eukaryota; kingdom Metazoa; phylum Chordata; class Mammalia; order Primates; family Cebidae; genus Cebus; species Cebus imitator. The sequence continues at coordinate 465,187 of NW_016107778.1, forward strand.
ATAAATTTTAGAATTCAATTTTAATTCATTAGATTTTTTGCTATATCTCTACCATTTTAATGATTGTTTTCAAGATTATAATACACATATCTAACTCTTTACAGTTAATTTAGAGTTAATATTTTACCACCTAAAATAAAATATAGAGGTCTTATTATCATGTAGTTTTCTTTATTTGCTCTTTTATATTAAAGTTGATACATATCTTCTGTCTACATACACAAAACTTTTCCCAGAAAAATTATGTTTTATCTTCAGTAGATAATTATATATATCTTAAGGAGTCTTTAGTCTACAAGGTTTACCTGGAAATTTACAATTTCTGTTGCTCTTCATTTCTGAATTATCAGTTTTCTTCTGGTATCATTTCTCTTCAACCAAAAGAAATTATTTTTGGCATATCTTTTATGGAAGATATGCTGGAAACAAATTCTCTTAGTTTTCCTTTCTGTGAGAATGTTTTAGATTTCACTTTCAATCCTGAAGAATATTTTCTGTGGATATAAAATTCTAAATGGCTAGTTCATTTATTCAGCACTTTAACAATGTTGTTTCCTTCTTCTGATCTTTACGATTTCTGGTGGAAAATCAGTAGTAATTTACATCACTGTCCACTGTATTTAATGTGTCATTTCTTTGTCTGCCTTCAACATGTTTTATTTATTTATGATTTTCCAGCAGTTTGATTGTGCCGTGCCTGGGGGTGGTTTTCTTTGTACTTCTCCTAAGCTTCTCAAATGTGTAAATTTATGTATTTCACCAATTTGTTGTGAATTTCAGCCTTTATTTTTTCAAAAAAAATTTTTTTTATACTCCTCTTTTTCTTCTCTCTGCCAGGAACTCAATTAATACACACATTAGACCTTGTGATATCTTCCCACGGGTCCCTGAGAATCTGGATTTCAAAAATCTTTTTTTCTTTGTGTTCTTCTGAATGCATAAGTTCTACTCCATTTTCAAAATCCAAGACAGTTCCTTCTATCATTCCAACTCTGATGTTGATTTCATCCAGTAGTTTTTCTAAAAAATAAAATTCTGTATTTCTTGAGTTTTAAGATTCTCATCTTTTAGAAATAGTTTTTATTTCTTAGCTTAGGACTGCTGTTTCCACTCATTTCAAGAGAGTTCACCTTGGCCTCACAGAGCATGGTTATGATATCTGATTTAAAATTTTTGTCTTTTAATTCCATCATCTGAGTCATTTCAAAGTTGGCATCTGTTGATTGTTGTTTCACTTGAGAGCTTGTCAAATTTTCCTGGTTCTTTACAAGCAAAGTAATTTTGGACAGTATTCTGGAAATTTTGAATATTATGCTATTAAATATGATTTTAAAATTCTGAAAAACTTAATCTGTATTTGTTTTAGCAGGCAATTAACCTGGTTATATTCAGATCACAAACTCTGTCTCACTTTCTTTGCTTGTTACAATGTCATTTCATTTCAGTTTTCAAAATCTTTGATAAGCTGTTTTGGTGTGACCTTTGTAAGTGTGAATCATGGGTTTGTCTGGGACTTAGGCATTAGTTTACATTATAATTCCGTTCTTAAAGCCTTTGATATGCTTCTTTGGATATATTCTGTGCACTCACAAATTGAAGATGAGCCTGAAGTTGCATAGGTTCACACACAAAATTAAGAGGTCAATTCTTTAGTTCTCTCTTCTCCAGAATTTCCCTCAAATTATGTAAATAGCAAGATCCATTTTTCTGATATTTGACTTAAAAAATAAAATTGTCCCATAATTTTAGACTCCACACTTAATATAGAAACCATCATTAGGGTAATGTAGTAAGAGAAAATACAGAAAAATAATTCTATGAGTTGGATGTTTGTGTCCCCCTCAAAATTCGTATTAAAAACTTAACAACCATGCAGGGCATGGTGGCTCATGCCTTTAATCCCAGCACCTTGGGAGGCCAAGGAGGGTGGATCACTTGAGATCAGGCATTCAAGACCACCCTGGCTAGCATGGTGAAACCCCATCTCTACCAAAAATAACAAAAAAAATTATCCAGGTGTGGTGGCATGTATCTGCAGTCCCAGCTACTCAGAAGGCCAAGGCAGGAGAATCACTTGAACCTAGGGTTGGAAGTTGGGGTGAGCCAAGATTGCACCACTACACTCCAGCCTGGGCCACAGAGTGAGACACTGTCTCAAAACAAAATAAATAAACAATCAGAAAGTACAATAAATAATAAGCAATGTGAAAGGTGACTAGGTCATGAGGGTGGTGCTCTCATGAGTGGGATAAATGTCCTTACAAAAGTTGTCCCAGAGAGTTGCTTTTCCCTTCCACTGGATGAGGACACAGAATGAAGACATCATTTTAAACTGGGAAATGAGCCCTCACCATATACTGAATCTACTGGCACCTTAACCTTGGACATCCCAACCTCCAGAGCTGTGAGATAAATTTTTGTTCTTTATTAACTACCTAGTTTATGGTACTTTCTTATAGCAGCCTGAGAGGGCTAAGACAAATAATAATGGCAATTTCTCAACCTTTGCAGAAGAGAGGCCCATTTTGTTGTTGTTGTTGTTGTTGTCATTCCTTTATCCAAAGAAATGGGTTTTTCTTCATAGTTTTTGGTGCCTGTGCTGCCAGCACAGAGGTGCAGATTCATTACTGTGGCAGGCATTGAAGTGGGGATGAAAAAAATACAACCTCAGTGATTTCTTTCACACTGTCCAACCCACAGAGGCCCCTTTTCTCAATGCTCTGACCAGAAAAATGTTTTTTTTTTTCAGAGTTATTGTCTGTTCCCTTTATGCAATTCACCATTCCAGCCTGTCTTCAGATTAAATTTGTGGTATAGAAGAAGGAGAAAACCAAGAAAACCACTACTGCTACTGCATTGGTTGCTCTTCAAGTTTTACTTCACTCTCCAATATGCCAGCTCTTAGTTAGTTTTCACAGACATTAAATAGTTCAATTGTATTTTGATCAGAAATTGTAGTTTTAATTATTGGGAGGGATAGGCTGAAGCGGGTTTAGTCTATATTTCTCTAGCACCAAAAGTCTCAATTGTTTCTCAAGAATATAAAAACCTAAACCCACAAATAATTGTATATTTATCTGCACAATTACCATTTCTGGCACTCTTCATTACTCTGTATAAATCCAAGGTTCCCAACTAATATTTTGGTTATGGATGAAAATCTTATAAAGGTATTTCCTTTTTTTTTCTTTTCTTTTTGTTGGGTGATATGAACTTCTACATTTTATTTTGAAAAATTTAAAACCTTCAAAATGTTGCAAAAATAGTACATCCTATAACTTTCACCTAGATTCATCAATATTAATACTTTGTAGTATTTGCTTTCTTTATCTCTATGCATGCATGTGTACATAGGTGTCTATTTCTTGCTGAATCACTTGAGAGTTAGTTGCTGGCATCATAATCCTTTACCCAAAGTACTTCATCATTTATATCTTAGGAAAATAGGCATTATTCTATGTAACTACAGTATAATTTTTACATTCAAAATATAATTAAAATTTTTTTAATTCAATAGGTTTTTGGGAAACAGATGGTGTTTGGTTACATGCAAAAGTTCTTCAGTGGTGATTTCTGAGATTTTGGTGCGTGCACCACCCGAACAGTGTACACTGCACTTAATGTGTAGTCCTTTATCCCTTGCCAAACCCCACTCTTCTCCCCGAATTCCCAAAGTCCAATACATCATTCTTATGATTTTGCATTCTCATAGCTTAGCTCCCACATATGAGTGAGAACATATGATGTTTGGTTTTTCCATTCCCCAGTTACTTCACTTAGAATAATGGTCTCCAATTCCATCCAGGTTGCTGCAAAAGCCATTTTTTTATTTTATTTTTTAATGGCTTGGTAGCATCCATGGTAAATATATGCCACATTTTCTTCATCCAGTCATTGATTGATGGGCATTTGGGCTGGTTCCATATTTTTGCAATTGCAAATTGTGCTGCTATAAACATGCGTATGCAAGTACCCTTTTTCTATAATGACTTCTTTTCCTCTGGGTAGATACCTAGTAGTAGGATTGCTAGGTCAAACAGTAGGTCTACTTTTAGTTCTTTAGGGACTCTCTACACTGTTTTCAGTGGTTGTTTATATAGTATAGTATAGTAGTTTACATGCCCATCAACAGTGAAAAAGTATTCCTTTCCACCACATCTACACAAACATCTATTTGTTTTTGATAATGGCCATTATTGCAGGAGTTAGGTGGTATTACATTATGGTTTTAATTTGCATTTCCCTGATCATTAGTGATGTGGAGCATTTTTCTATATGCTTGCTGGCCATTTGTATATTTTCTTT
>NW_016107778.1:470421-473100 GCF_001604975.1 Cebus imitator
TGTTAACTCTGCTGATTATTTCTTTTGCTGTGCAGATGCTTTTTAGTTTAATTAAGTCCCACCTATTTATCTTTGTTTTTGTTGCATTTGCTTTTAAGTTCTCTGTCATGAAGTCTTTGCCTCAGCCAATGTCTAGAAGGTATTTTCCCATGTTATCTTCAAGAATCTTTATGGTTTCAGGACTTAGATTTAAGTATTTGATCCATCTTGAGCTGATAGTTGTATAAAATAAAAGAAGAGGATCCAGCTTTATTCTTTTGCATGAGGCTTGCTAATCATCCCAGCACCATTTGTTGAATAGGGTGTCCTTTCCCCACTTTATTTTTTTGTTTGCTTTGTTGAAGATCAGTTGGCTACAAGTATTTGGATTCATTTCTGCATTCTCCATTCTCTTCCACTGGACTATGTGCCTATTTTTATGTCAGTACCATGCTGTTTTGGTGACTATGGCTTATAATATAGTTTGAAGTTAGGTAATGTGATGCCTCCAGATTTGTTCTTTTGGCTTATTCTTGCTTTGGCTATGCAGTTTCTTTTTTGGTTCCATTTGAATTTTAGGATTATTTTTTCTAGTTCTGTGAAGAATGATGGTGGTACTTTCATGGGAATTGTGTTGAATTTGTAGATTGCTTTTGACAGCATGTTAATTTTCACAATATTGATTCTACCCATCCATGAGCATGGGATGTGATTCCATTTGTTGGTGTCATCTATGATTTCTTTCATCAGTGTTTTGTACTTTTCCTTGAAGAGGTTTTTTACTTTCTTGGTTAGATATATTCCAAAAAGATATATAGATATATTCTTTTTTTTTTTTTCAGCTATTGTGAAAGAGGTTGAATTCTTGATTTGATTTTCAGCTTTGTTGCTGTTGGTGTATAGCAGACCTATTGATTTGTGTCCATTAATTTTGTATCCTGAAACTTTGCTGAATTCATTTACCAGTTCTAGGAGCTTTCTGGATGAGCCTATAGGGTTTTCTAAATATACAATCATATCATCAGCAAACAGTGACAGTTTGACTTCCTCGTTACTGATTTGGATGCCCTTTATTGCTTTCTCTTGTCTGATTGCTCTGGCTAGTACTATGTTGAATAGAAGTGGTGAAACTGGGCATCTTTGTCTTGTTCCAGCACCAATTTGTCGAGCTCTTTCACTCAGCATGATTACTTGTGATTTATTCAACTTGTGGCATGTATAAATACTAATTCTTTTTTATTGCTGAGTGGTATTCTACTATAGGAATATAAAGCAACTTTCTTATTCACTGACCTGTTAATAGACTTTTGAGTTATCTCCCTTTTTAGAGCTGCTATAAATATGTGTATAACAATCTTTGTATGCACATATGCTTTTATTTCTCTTGATTAAATACTAAACAGTGGACCAGGCGTGGTGGCTTATGCCTGTAATCCCAGCATTTTGGGAGGCGGAGCTGGGTGTATTGCCTGAGCTCCAGAGTTTGAGACAAGCTGGGCAACACAGTGAAACCCTGTCTCTACTAAAATACGAAAAATTAGCCGGGTGTGGTTGTGTGTGCCTGTAGTCCCAGCTACTAGGGAGGCTGAGACAGGATAACTGCTAGAGCCCGGGAGGTGGAGGTTGCAGTCAGCCGAGATTGTGCCACTGCGCTCCAGCCTGGGAGACAGATCAGTGTACATTTAACATTTTAGTAATGCCAAACTTGTCCCTCAAATTTTGGACAATTTACAATCCCACCAACAGTGTAAGAGAGCTCTAGTTGTTCCACAATCTTGCCAAAATTCCTTATAATCAACTTTTAAAAAATATTTAGTTTATTTCTATTGATGGATTTGCAATTATCACAGAGAAAAGAAAAGAAAATCAGAACTGCATACAGAAAATTACTTTTTTTCTTATGCTACATCTGTAGACATTTGCTTTTTATCATGATAGAGAAGGTATGAGTTCTTATATTGTTTGGCATAGTAGAAATAGAAAAAAAATAAATATAGCAAAAGGTCATTTCTAAGTGATTTCTATGTATACTTTCTACCGACAGTAAAAACAGCACTTGGGTAAATCAGACAAGTAGATTTAGAAATAATATTGAAAGCTATCTAGCTCAACACCCACCATTTACAGAAGAGAAAATAGAGGTCTCATTAAATGACTCATGCGATTATAGTGTTCTCCCCATTATAACACATTATCCCTTTAATCTGCATAAATGAGAGATATTTATCACCAATTTATTCACCCACTGACTGTGAGCAACAAGTGTGAAGAGCACTGAGGAGTTCCTCAAAGAACTCAAAATCCAATGGGGAAAATGAACATTTAAATAATGAACAATAACATAACAAATTGTAATAGATACAAACTGCAAAGAAGCCAAAATAGGAGCAATGAATTATTCAAAGAATTAAAGAATGAGGAAAGGAAAAAGAAGAGTGAGAGTTTGTCAGGCAGAGAAGGGAAGAAAGTCTTTCCAGATAAGAAAATACACAGGCAAAGGTACTGCATGGGAAACCTTGATAGTGTTACCAAGTTACTAACGATCCCAAGGGATACTTTAGACTGCTAGATTGTTATCTTTTAAAGAGTCTGATTTCCAACACTAAATAAATATAAAACCACTATTTGCTTAGTTTCAACTTCTTATGCTACCTCTAATATATTAAGTGAATGGTATTGTTTTCTTCTTCTTTTTCTTTC
>NW_016107778.1:473177-475223 GCF_001604975.1 Cebus imitator
TTTTTTTTTTTGAGGCTGAGTCTTGCTCTGTCACCAGGCTGGAGTGCAGTGGTGCAATCTTGGCTCACTGCAACCTCCACTTCCTAGGTTCAAGTGATTCTTCCACCTCAGCCTCCCGAGTAGCTGGGACCACAGGTGCGTGCCACCACACCTGGCTAATTTTTGTATTTTTTTTAGTAGAGACGGGGGTTTCACCATGTTGGCCAGGATGGTCCCGATCTCTTGACCTTGTGATCCGCCCACCACAGCTTCCCAAATTACTGGGATTACAGGCATGAGACACCACACCCGACCCTTGTTTTTCTTTTTAATGTGACAGATTGGGAAAGGATTGTGGAGTGAGACAGACCTGGAGTTGAATTTTTGCTCTGTTTAATATTTTACGGAGTTTGGTGATCAAATTTTAGTTACCCATTTCTCTGAGATTTAAAGTTGAACTAAATAGTATTTAATTCCTAGAATTATTATGTATCTCAGAACTTAAAGTATAATCAATCTTTTTTAGTTAAGACAATGTGATTAATGTGTGGTGATATATCATTGTGACTTTAATTGCATTTCTTTAGTGAGAAATAATACTTAACATTTCTTCTTGTGTTTATTTGCCATCTCCATATCTTCACTAATAAAATATGTGTTCAAAGCTTGTGTCCCAAACAAATGGAATAACATTCCATGCTCATGGATAGGAAGAATCAACATCGTGAAAATGTCCATATTGCCCAAAGAAATTTTTTTTTTTTTTTTGAGATGGAGTCTTGCTTTACTGCCCAGGCTGGAGTGCAGTGGCACAATCTTGGCTCACTGCAACCTCTGCCTCCAAGGTTCAAGTGATGCTTCTGCCTCAGCCTCCCAAGTAGCTGGGACTATAGGCGTCTACCACCACACCCAGCCAATTTTTGTATTTTTAGTAGGGATAGGGTTTCACTATGTTGGTCAGGCTGGTCTCAAAGTCCTGACTTTGTGATCCACCCACCTCGACCTCTCAAAGTGCTGGGATTACAGGTGTGAGCCACCAAGCCCAGCCCCCAAAGTAATTTATAGATTCAATGCTATTCCCATCAAGCTACCATTGACTTTCTTCACAGAACTAGAAAAATCTACTTTAAATTTCATATGAAATCAAAAAAGAGACAGTAAGCCAAAACAATTCTAAGCAAAAAGAACCAAGCTGGAAGCATCGCACTACCTAATTTCAAACTATACTACAAGGCTACAGTAACCAGAAGAGCATGGCACTGGTACCAAAACAGATATATAGACCAATGGAACAGAACAGAGGCCTCAGAAGTAACTCCGCACATCTACAACCATCTGATCTTTGACAAACCTAACAGAAACAAACAATAGGGAAAGGATTCCCTATTTAATAAATGATGTTGAGAAAACTGGCTAGCCATATGCAGAAAACTGAAAGTGGACCCCTTCCTTACACCTTATACAAAAATTAACTCAAGATGCATTAAAGGCTTAAATGTAAGACCAAAAATGAAAAACACTCTAGAAAAAAACTTAGGCAATACAATTCAGGGCATAGGCATGGGCAAAGAATTCATGACTATAGCAGCAAAAGCAATGGCAACAAAAACCAAAATTGAAAAATGGGATATAATTAACCGAAAGAGCTTCTGCACAGCAAAAGAAACTATCATCAGAATGAACAGGCAAACTACAGAATGGAAGCAAATTTTTGCAATCTATCTATCTGACAAAGGGCATCCAGATTCTACAAAGAACTTAAACAAATTTAGAAGAAAAAAACAACCCCACCAAAAAGTGGGCAAAGGATATGAACAGACACTTCTCAAAAGAAGACATTTATGAGGCCAACAAACATAGGAGAAATAGCTAATCATCACTGTCATTAGAGAAGTGCCAATCAAAACCCTAATGAGATAGCATCTCACGTTAGTTAGAATGGCAATCATTAAAAAGTCAGGAAACAACACATGCTGAAGAGGATGTGGAGAAATAGGAATGCTTTTACATTGTTGATGGGAGTGTAAATTAGCTCAACCATTGTGGAAGACAGTGTGGCAATTCCTC
>NW_016107778.1:475378-481541 GCF_001604975.1 Cebus imitator
AACCCAAATGCCCATCAATGATAGACTGGATAAAGAAAATGTGGCACATATACAGCATGGAATACTATGTAGTCATACAAAAGATGAGTTCAGGTCCTTTGAAGGGACATGAATGAAACTGGAAACCATCATTCTCAGCAAGCTAACAGAAGAACAGAAAACCGAACACTGCATGTTCTCACTCATAAGTGGAAGTTGAACAATGACAACCCATGGACAGGAAGGGGAACATCACACAACGGGACCTGTTGGGGCATGGGGATCTAGGGGAGGGTTAGCATTAGAAGAAATAGCTAATGCAGATGATGAGTTTATGGTTACAACCAACCACCATGGCACGTGTATACCTATGTTATAAACCTGCACATTCTGCATATGTATCTCAGAAATTAAAGTGTAATAATAATAACATAAAAAAATGTAAAAGTTTCTGTCCATTATTTGGTTTATTGATTACTTCTTATTGAGATTAAAATGTTTATTTCATTTGCACATTGTAAATGTTTTCTTCAAGACTATAGCTTGTCTTTACAATATTTTTTAAATGTCTTTCAAATAGCAGAAAAATTAATTTTGAGAAGTCCAATTTATTTATTTTTATTGATTATTCAGTTATGTCACACCTAATAAATTTTCTTCTAACTTAATAACACAAAAATTATTTCTCATTTTTCTTCTAAAAGTTTAGTTTTTAATTTTTGGTTTTACATTTAGGTTTATGACTGGGTTTGATTAACTTATTATACACTTATCTATTATATAGATAAGTGGGGTTTTTTGTTTGTTTGTTTTTTGCATATGGTTACTCAATTATTCTACCACCACTAGTTAAAGAAGCCATACTTTCTCCATGAAATTTTAGCTTTGGTTGAAAATTGATAAACTATATATATGTAAGCTCATTTCTGGACTCACTGTGTTGTTTCTTCGATTTATTCATCTATATTGTCAGTAACACACTGTTTTAAACAAGTTAGATTTCTAAGCCTTTAAGACATTGTAAGTCCTATCACTTTACACTATTTTCCTCATAACACTTTGGCTCTTCTAGATATTTGTAATTTCAAATGAATTTTAAAATTGGTTTGTGAATTTCTTTTCCTTTTTCTTTTCTTGGGAAGGATATAACCTCTGCCTCTTGGGTTTAAGTAATTCTCCTGTCTCAGCCTCCTGAGTAGCTGGGATTATAGGTGTCTACCACCATGCTTAGCTAAGTTTTTGTATTTTTAGTAGAGACAGGGTTTCACCATGTTAGCCAGGATGGTCTCGATTTGCTGACCTCGTGATCGTCCCACCTTGGCCTCCCAAAGTGCTGGGATTACAGGTGTGAGCCACCATGCCCGGCCGTGAATTTCTTTTTAAAAACCTGTTTGAAAGTTTAATTGAGATTGCATTCAATCTATATCTCAATTTGCGTAAAATTGACACTTGAACAAAATTGAGTCTTTTAATTAAAGAGTATTATAGATCTATTTTATGTGGTCTTTAATTACTGTGAGCAATGTTTCATCATTTTCAGTGTACAAGTCTTGCTCATTTTTTTTTTTTATCAGATTCATCTCTATCTATTTGGTATTTTGTATGCTACTGTAAACAGTGTTGACTTCTAAAATTCTCATGGCTTATTGCTGGTATACAGAAATATGTTTAATTTTTGTAAATTCACTTAGTGTCCTTCAAACTTTTATGTTTAATTGTATTGACTAGAAGTTACAGTACAATGTTAAATAAAAGTGTTCAAGTGGAATTCTTATTTTGTTGCAGACCTAAGTAGGAAAGCATTCAGTCTTCCAACATTAAGTTTTATACTAGCTGTATAGTTTTCAAAGGAAGAAAAGAAAGTTTCCTTCTATGCCTAGATTACTGAGATATTTTATTAAAAATCAATGATGGATTTTGTCAAATGTATTTTATGCATCTATTGGAATGATCAGATGGTTTTTCTTTAATCTGTTAATATAGCAAATAACATTGTTTGATTTTTCAAATGTTAACCTATTGTTAGTTTAAAAACTTTTATTTTAGATTCAGCAGTACACATGCGGGTTTGTTATATAGCTAAATTTGTGTCACGGGGTTTTGTTGTACAGATTATTTTATCATCCAGGTGCTAAGCCTGATACTCAATAGTTCTTTCTGCTCCTCTCCCTCCTCCCATCCTTTACCCTCAAGTAGGCCCTAGTGTAAACTGACTTTAATCCTTGAAAAAAACTTCACTTAGACATGATATGTTTTCGAATTTAATTTCCTAAATTTCTATAAGAAATTTTTACATTCATGATAAAGAAGAATTCTTTTATAGTTGCATTATAAGGCCTTTCTCTCTCGATATCAGAATAATGCTATCCTAACACAGTGAGTTAGGAGATATGTGCTACTCTTCCATATTTGGGAAGAGTTTTTGAGACTTCTTTTCTTTAAAAAATGTTTGGTAGAATTCAGCACTGAAGCAATCTGGGCTTGGAGTTTTCTATATAAGATTTATAAATACACTGTATTTTACTTTAAAAACTTTTTTTCCTTCTTAAACTTTTATTCACAATTTAGGAGTACATAAGCAGGTTTGCTATATAGATAAACTCATGCCATGGGTGTTTGTTGTACAGATTATTTCATCACCCAGGCATTAAGCCTAGTATCCAACAGTTATTTTTCCTGATCCCTCTCACCTCCCATTCTCTACCACCCAGTAGGACCCAAGGTCTGTTGTTTCCCTCTATGTATCCATGTGTTCTCACCATCTAGCTCCCACTTATAAGTGAGAACATGCAGTATTTGGTTTTCTAACCCTGCATTAGTTTGCTAATGATGATCGCCTCCAGCTGCATCCATTTTCCTGCAAAAGACACAATTTTTTTCTTTTTGTGGCTGTATAGTATTCCATGGTGTATATGTACCACATTTTCTTTATCCAGTCTGCTGGATATGGGCATTCAGATTGATTCAATGTCTTTTCTATTGTGAATAATGCTGCAATGAACATACACATGAATGTGTTTTTAAGATAGAATTATTTATATTCCTTTGAGTATATACCCAGTAATGGGATTGCTGGGTCGAATTGTATTTATATCTTTGATGAATTGTCACATCACTTTCCACAATGTTTAAACTAATTTACACTCTCAGTAACAATGTATAAGCATTCATTTTCTTCTGCAACCTTGCCACTATGTCTTATTTTTTGACTTTTCAGAATAGTAGCCATTCTAACTGATTTGAGATGGTATCTTGTTATGGTTTTAATTTGCATTTCTCTAATAAGCAGTGATGTGGACCTTTTTTTCATATGCTTGTTGGCTACATGTATGTTTTCTTTTTAAAGTTGTCTGTTCATATCCTTTGCCCACTTTTTAATGAGGTTGTTTGTTTTTTTCTTTAAAATTTCTTTAAATTCCTTATAGATGCTGGATATTAGACCTTTGTTAAATGCATAGTTCGCAAAAAATTTCTCCCATTCTGTAAGTTTTCTGATCACTCTGCTGATAGTTTATTTTGCCATGGAGAAGCCTTTTAGTTTAATTAGATCTCATTTATCAATTTTTTCATTGCAATTGCTTTTGGTGTATTAGTCATGAAATATTCTTCCATTCCTGTGTCCAGAATTGGTATTGCCTAGGTTGTCTTCCAGGGTTGTTACAGTTTTGGGTTTTACATTTAAGTCTTTAATCCATCTTGAATTAATTTTTGTATCTGGTATAAGGAGGAGGTCCAGTTTCGATCTTCTGCATATGGCTACCAGATATTCAAGTATGATTTATTGACTAGATTCCTTTCCCACATTGTTTTTGTCAGCTTTATCAAAGATCACATGGTTGTAGGTGTGCATATTTATTTTGGTGCTCTATGTTTTTCTATTTGTGTACACATCTGTTTTTGTACCAGTACCATTCTGTTTTGGGGACTGTAGCTCTGTAATACAGTTTAGAGTCAGGTAGCATGACGCTTCCAGCTTTGTTCTTTTTGCTTAGAATTGCCTTGCTTATTTGGGCTTTTTTTTTTTATTTTTTTAATAGAGTGTTACTCTGTCGCCCAGGCTGGAGTGTAGTGGTGTGATCTTGGCTCACTGCAACCTCTGCCACCCGGCTTCAAGTGACTCTCCTGCCTCAGCCTCCTGAGTAGCTGGGATTACAGGCACCTGCCACTGCACCTGGCTAATTTTTGTAGTTTTAGTAGAGATGGGGTTTCACCAAGCTGGTCCAGCTGGTCTTGAACTCCTGACCTCGTGATCCACCCATCTTGGGCTCCCAAAGTGCTGGAATTACAGGCATGAGCCACTGTGCCTGACCCCATATACATTTTGAAACAGTGTTTTTGTAATTCTTTGAAGAATGTCATTGGTAGTTTAATAGAAATAGCACTGAATCCACAAATTGCTTTTGGCAGTATGGCCATTGTAATGAGATTGATTCCTCCTATCCATGAGCATGGAACTTTTTTTGTTTGTGTCATCTCTGAGATTTTTGAGCACTGATTTTTGGTTTTCATTGTAGGGATCTTTCACTTCCCTGGTTAGCTGTATTCCTAAATATTTTATTCTTTTTGTGGTGCTTATGCGTGAAATTATGTTTCTGATTTGAGACTATTTTTTAAAATAAAAGTTTTAGGTGCACAGCAATATTGAGTGGACAGGACAGAGAGTACCAATATACCCTTTTCCCTCATACATGCATAACTTTCCAGACTATCAACAGTCTGCATCAGAGTGACATATTAGTTAAAATCAGTAAACTTACACTGATGCACAATATCACTGAAAGCTCACAGTTTACATGAGAATTCACTCTTGGTGTTGTATAATCTGTGCGTCTTGAGAAACATAAAATGACATGCATTTAGAATTATAGCGTCATATAGAATAGTTCTACTACCTAAAAAAATTATCTTTGTTCTGTTTTTCATAACTCCCATTCCTCTGGCCACTGAAAGCCAGTGACTTTCTAATAATCTTCAGAGCTTTACAATTTCAAGATTGTCATGTAATTGGAATTATACAGCAGTCTTCTCAGATAGGATTATTTCACTTAGTAATACACACATATGGCTCCTCCACGTATTATCATGGCTTGATAGTGTATTTTTTGGAGCTGAATATTCCAATATCTAGATGCATCACAATTAATTTTTTCATTCACCTACTGAAGGGATTCTTGCTTGCCTCCCAGATTTGGTAATTATAAGTATAGCTGCTATAAATATCGATTTGCAGGTTTTTGTGTCAACTCATTTAAGTGCATACCAAGGAGCATTATATGATAGCAGTGTGTTTAGTTGCGCAAGAAAGTGCCAAACTTTCTTCCAAAGTGACTGTGCTATTTTGCTTCCATGCCACTAATAAATGAAAGTCCCTTTTGCTCTACATTCTTATTAATACTTGGTTTGTCAGTGTTTTAGATTTTGGCCATTATAATGGTTGTGTAGTGGCATCTCATTGTTGTTTTAATTTACAATTCTCTTATGATATATGATGCTGAACATCTTTACATATGTTTACTTGCCATATGTATATCATCATTGTTGAAATATATGTACAGGACTTTTTTCTATTTTAAAATTAGGTTTCCATTTCGTTATTGTTGAGTTTTTGGATATATTGGATCATAGTCCTTTATCAGATATGATTTTGCAAGTATTTTCTCCCAGTCTTTGCCTTGTTTTCTGATTCTCTTGATAGTGTCTTTACAGATAAGTTCTTAATTTAAACGAAGTCCAGCTTATCAATTATTTCTTTCATAGCCTGTGTCTTTGGTATTGTTAAAACAATTAAAATATTCAAAGTAACTTTGATTTTTTCAATGTTATTTTTAGTTTTATACCTTCTCATTTAACGTTTAGGTTTATGATCCATTTTAAATGCATTTTTGTAAATAGTGTGAGGTATCTGTTTAGATTTTTTTGTGTTGCATGCAGAGATCCAGTACTTCTAGCACTATTTGTTTAAAATACGTTATTTGAATCATTGTATTACCTTTTGCTCCTTTGTCAAAAATCAGTTTATTATATTTTTATAAGTTTATTTACAGGTTGTTCATTCTGTTCCAAAATGTATTTGTGTATTTTCTAGCCAGTATCATACTGGCTAGAAATACTTGAATACTGTAGCTTTATAGTAAGTCTTGAACTCAGGTAATGTCAGGCCTCTGTTCTTGTTCCTCAATTCTTT
>NW_016107778.1:488606-507925 GCF_001604975.1 Cebus imitator
GTGTATTTTGTACGGAGAACCGCGGCTCCGGGGCGCCGACAAAGCAGCCGCGCGGGGCACAGCCGCGCTGGCCGAAACAGCCGCGCTGGTGACCGTGGAGCACCTCTGCCCGGGAATTTCCTAGTCTGTGGGCAATAAAAACACGGCGTCCACTCACCCTCTGCGCTTTCACTGAGAGCTGCAATCCTGAGCTGTTCCTAAACGGCCATCTTCGATTGATTTTCCTTGTTCCTCAATTCTAAGTTAGCTATTCTGAGTCTTTTGCCTTCTCATATAAATTTCAGAATCACTTTGTCAATATTTATAAAATGACTTCTTGGAATTTTTATTGGAATTGCGTTAAACCTATAGATAAGTTTGTAATAAAATAAGATCTTGAAAATATTGTCTTACCATCCATGAACATAAAATATCTTCCCATTTATTTAGTTCTTCTTTTTTTTTAATCAGAGTTTTGTAGTTTTCCTCCTATATCATGTACATATTTTGTTTTATTTATACCCAAGAATTTTATTTCTTGGGTGCTAATGTAAATGGAATTGTGTTTTTCATTTCAAATTCCTCTTGTTAATGGGATGTAGGAAAGCAATTGAGTTTTGTATATTAATCTTGTATCCTGAAACTTTGCTATAATTGTTTTTTGGTTCAAAAAGCTTTTTTGGTCAACTGAAATTTTCTGTATAGGCAATTAGGTCACCCATTTAAAAATACTAGTTTTATTTTTTCTTCCCAATATGTATATAATCTATTTCCTTTTCATGTCATATTGCATAAGCTAAGACATTTAGCATAACATTGAAAAGTAGTGGTTAGAAAGGACATTCTTGTCTTACTTCTCATCTTAGCAGGAAAGCTTCTAGTTTCTTCCCATTAAGCATAATGTTAGGTTTAGGTTTCTTTTACATTTTTCAGAAAGCAAGTTGAGGAAGTTCTCTATTCCTGATTTGCTAAAAGGTTTTTTTTTTAAAAAATTATAAATGGAATGTGGATTTTGAGAAATGCTTTTTTGGTAGCTATTTACATGAATATGATATTTTTCTTCAGTCTGATAATGTAATAGGTTACATTAATGATCAATGATTTTTAAAAAATTTGTTATTTCAATAGATTTTGGGAGAACAGGTGGTGTTTGGTGAAATGGAGAAGTTCTTTAGTGTTAATTTCTGAGATTTCGATGCATCCATCACCAGAGCAATGTACATTGTACCCAATGTGTAGCCTTTCCCTTCACCTCTCCCACTTTTTACCACAAGTTTCTCAAGTCCATTGTATCATTCTTATGTCTTTGCATCCTCATAGCTTAGCTCCAACTCATGAGTGAGAACATATGATGTTCTGTTTCCATTCCTGAGTTACTTCACTTAGAATAATTGTCTCCAACACTATTCCATGTTTCTGTGAATGCCATTATTTCATTCCTTTTTATGGCTGAATAGTATTCCATGGTATGTATGTATATATGGGTGTGTATGTGTATGTATATATACATGTGCATATATATATATATATATATATATAAATTTTCTTTATTCATTGATTGATGGGTATTTGAGCTGGTTCCATATTTTTGCAATTGCAAATTGTGCTGCTTATAAACATGAATGTGCAAGTATCTTTTTTGTATAATGACTTTTTTTCCTCTGGGTAAATAGCCAGTAGTGGGATTGCTGTATGAAATAGTAGATCTACTTTTAGTTCCTTACTAAATCTCCATACAACTTTCCATAGTTGTACTAGTTTACATTCCCACCAAAAGTGTAAAAATATTCCCTTTTCACTACATCCACACCAACATATATTCTTTTTATATTTTTCATTTCACTATTCATTTATGGCCATTTTTTGAAGGAGTAAGGAGGTATTGCATTGTGGTTTTGATTTGCATTTCCCTGATCATTAGTGATGTTGAGCATTTTTAAATATGTTTGTTGGCCATTTTTATATTTTCTTTTGAGAATTATCTATTCATGTCCTTAGCCCGCTTTTGGATGGGATTGTTAGTTTTTATCTTGCTGATTTGTTTGAGTTCCTTGTAGATTCTGGATATTAGTCCTTTGTTGGATGCATGGTTTGCAAAGTTTTCTCCCATTCTGTAGGTTGTCTGTTTACTCTGCTGATTATTTCTTTCACGGTGAAGAAGCTATTTAGTTTAATCAAAAAAGTAGCAAGGAAGTGAAGTGGACTCTGTGACGGTTTGGTTGTAGCTTTGTTTAGTTGATGGTTTTGTGTTGGTTGGCCTTTGATGGTTTTGTGTCGGTTTAGTCAGCAGATGGTGCTTTCAAAACAGCATCAGCTGTGGTAGATACAAGCTTGCCCTAGGAGCATCTGGATAAGTATTCAGGTTCCTCATGTGATGGATGGGGGCCACAGTTTTCCCAAGAGATTATGTCATTTACCTTTGGCTACCAGGGTGGGTAGAGAAAGACCACCAGGTTGGAGAAGGGGTAGGCTGTCTGAACTCAGACTCTCCTTGGACAGTGCTTGCTTTAGCTGCTGTGGGGGATGGAGGTCTGTTTCTCAGGCTGATAAAGTTACACTCCTGGAAGGACTATGGCTGTCATACAGGACATCAGATAAGTGAGGGAAAGCTGAGAGTGAGAGACCTCACCCAACTCCCATGCAGCCAAAAATGCAAGTCTTACTCCCACTGTACACCCCCAACAGCATCAAGTTTACATAAAGACAGCTGATGAACAGGGGAACTTGCCCCAGGCTACAAACCCTCAGCTGGGAAAGCAAGCAGGGCTTTCAGGTTTCTCAACTTGCCTCCTGCCTTGGTTTCTGCGCTGGTATCTGCACTCCCCATTCACCCCTCCACAAATTCTGTCCAGGAAACTTTGTGGCCAGTTGAAATTGTTACAAAGTTCATCTGGAAGTTTTCTTCTCCCTGTGGTCTTTCTCCAATTCTATTGGCAGCCCTACCAAAAACACCCCTGTGAGAGAAAGTCAGAAATGGCTTCCCTGGGGGCCAAGAGTGCCCACAGAGCTCTCCCTGCTGCTTCCCTCTAACTCTACATTTCACTTGCATCTCTAAATTTATCTCAGCTCTATGTAAGGTGAAATCCTTCTCCCATAATCTAGACCCTCAGGTTCCCCCATAAGGATGTGTGTTTGGGAGCAGACTTTCCCCCCTCACATTTTGGGCACTCACAGTTTTTTAGCTATCTCATGGAGCCTCTAGCAGCAGGTTGCTTTCTTCAAGGGGTCTGTGGATTCTCTCCGTTTTCCCGGTATGTTCCTGAAGTAGTTCTTGGAGCAAAAGCTTATATTGTGAGTCTCCATACAGTACTCTGTCTGTCTGAGTGGAAGCTGCAATTTAGTCCTGCCTCTTAGCTGCCATTTTTCTCCTAACATATAATTTAATTGCAGGATTTGAGCTCTTGGACCTAGGGCATTACATCTTTGATGCTCAGTTCAGGAACCTACCCTCTTTCTGTTCATTCAGGCTTTCCAGTTCCTTTGTAATCTCACATTAATGACTTTTGAATGTTAAATCAGCCTTGCATGCCTGGAATAAATACCACTTACTTGTGGTGAATAATTATTTTTATACGTAGTTGGACATCAGCTGCTAATATTCTGTTGAAAATTTTTGCATCTGTTTATGAAAGAAATTGGTCAATAGTTTTCCTTTATTGTGTTTTTCTGTGGTGTAGGCCTTATAGTAATGATGGCCTCACAAAATGAATTTAAAAGTATTCATTTTTCTTGCAAAATCTAAAAAACACTGTAGAAAATTCACACAATTTCTTCCTTAAATGTCTGAGAAAATTCACCAGTCAACTCACTTGAGCTTCATGCTTTCTATTTTGAAATGGCATTATGTAGTTCATGACTGTATATCACTATTCATTTATAGTCACTGATTGATATGGTAAGGCTTTGCATCCCTACCCAAATCTCATCTTGAATTGTAATCCCCATAATCTCCACTATCCCTGAGTGTCAAGGGAGAGATCAGGCAGAGGTAATTAAATCATGGGAGCAGCTTTCCCCAAGCTATTCTTGTGATAGTGAGTGAATTCTCATAAGATCTGATGGTTTTATAAGGGGATATTTCCCCTTTGCTTGGCACATCTGCTTCCTGATGCCTTGTGAAGAAGGCGCCTTTCTTTCTCTTTGCCTTCCACCATGATTGTAAGTTTTCTGAGGTTTCCACAGCTATGCTGAATTGTGAGTCAATTAAACCTCTTTCTTTTATAAGTTACCCAGTCTCAGACAGTTTTTTATTGAAGTATGAAAACAGACGAATTCACCTGTCAACAAGTTTTAGATTGTTTCCATATTTTGGATATTATGAATGAACAATAAGCATAGGAGTGCAGATTTCTCTGTGAGGTGTTGATTTCATTTCCTTTGGGTACATACCCAGAAGAGGAATTTCTGGGTCATATGGTAGTTCCATTTTTAACATATTGAGAAACTTCTATACTATTTTCCATAATGGCTTGAATTTAATTTGCTAGTCTCTTCCTAGTATCCTCTGGTAGAAGAAGCTCAGATCCTCAGTTTTAGATCTTTATTGTTGTATAATATAAGCATTCAATACTATGAATTTCCCTTTAAGCATTTCTTTCACTGTATCCCACAAATTTTTGTAATTAGTATTTTCATTTTTTTTCTAGTTGAAAGTATTTTAAAAAGTTCTCTTGATAAGATTGTTTTTCTATTTTTTCTTGCTAATTTGTTTGAGTTCCTTGTACATTCTGGATATTAGTTCTTTGTCAGATACATAGATTTAGAAGATTTTCTCCTACTCTGTGGGCTGTCTGTTTACTTTGCTGATTGTTTCTTTTGCTGTGCAGACCTTTTTAGTTTAATTCTGTGTTTAATTAAGTTCCACCCCTTTATCTTTGTTTTTCTTGCATTTGCTTTTGGGTTTTGGTCATAAAGTCTTTGCCTAAGCCAATGTTTAGAAAGGTTTTTCCCATGTTGTCTCCTAGAATATTTATGATCCTGGGTCTTAGAAGATTTAAATCTTTGATCCACCTTGAGTTGATTTTTGTATAAGGTGAGAGATGAGGATTCAGTTTTATTCTCTACATGTGGTTTGCCAATTATCCCAGCACCATTTGTTGAATAGAGTGTCATTTCCTCACTAAGCTTTTGTTTGCCTTGTTGCAGATCAGTTGTCTGTAGGTATTTGGGTTTATTTATGGGTTATCTATTCTGTTCCATTTATCTATGTGCCTATTTTTATGCCACTACTGTGCTGTTTTGGTGACTATGGCCCTATAGTACAGTTTGAAGTCAGGTAATGTGATGCCTCAGATTTGTTCCTTTTGTTTAGTCTTGCATTGGATTTGTGGGGTCTTTTTTGGTTCCATGTAAATCTTAGGATATTTTTTTCTAGTTCTGTGAGGAGTAATGGTGGCATTTTGATGAGAATTGCATTAAATTTGTACATTGCTTTTGGTAGTATGGTCATTTTCACAATATTAATTCTAGCCATCCATAAGCATGGGGGATGTGTTTCCATTTGTTTGTGTCATCTATAATTTCTTTTATCAGTGTTTTGTAGTTTTCCTTGTAGAGGTATTTTACCTCCTTGGTTAGGTATATTCCTAAGTATTTTATTTTATTTTACAGCTATTGTAAAAAGGAGTTGAGTTCTTGATGTGATTCCTCTTGTTTGCTCTTGGTGTATAGCAATGCTACTGATTCATGTACATTTATTTTGTATCTTGAAAATTTACTGAATTCATTTATAAGTTCTTTGAGCATTTTGGATGAGTCTTTAGGGTTTTCTATATTATATTATGTTATGATTATATTATTAGCAAACAGTGACAGTTTGACCTTCTCTTTACTGATTTAGATGACTCATTTCTATCTCTTGTCTGATTTCTCTGGCTATGACTTCCAGTACTATGTTGAATAGAATTGGTGAAAGTGGGCATCCTTGTCTTGTTCCAGTTTTCAAGTGGAATGCTTTCAACTTTTTGCCATTTGGTACAATGTTGCCTGTTGCTTTGTCATAGATGGCTTTTATTACCTTAAAGTATGTCCCTTCTATGATAATTTTACTTAGGGTTTTGTTCATAAAGGGATGTTAGATT
Organism: Cebus imitator; assembly: GCF_001604975.1. Taxonomy (NCBI): domain Eukaryota; kingdom Metazoa; phylum Chordata; class Mammalia; order Primates; family Cebidae; genus Cebus; species Cebus imitator. The sequence continues at coordinate 494,666 of NW_016107778.1, forward strand.
TTGCCTAAGTCTTTTCCTGCAACTATTGAGACAATCATTTAATTTTTGTTTTTAATTCTGTTTAAGTGGTGTATCACATTTATTGACCTGCGTATGGTGAACCTTCCCTGGATCTCTGGTATAAAACCTACTTGGTCATGGTGGATTATATGTTTTATATGCCATTGGATTAAATACATTAGTATTTTGTTGAGACTTTTTACATCTATCTTCATCAGGGACACTGGTCTGTATTTTTCTTTCTTTTTTTTTTTATTATATGCTTCCCTGGCTTGGTATTAGAGTGATACTGACTTCATAGAACGATTATGGAGGATTCTCTCTTTCTTTATCTTTTGGAATAGTGTCAATATAATTGGTACCAATTTTCCTTTGAATGTCTAATAGGATTCATCTGTGAATCTGTCTGTTCCTGGACGTGTGTGTGTGTGTGTGTGTGTGTGTGTGTGTGTGTGTGTGACTACCATCATTATTATTAATTTCAATAAGTTTTTCGGAGAACAGGTGGTATTTGGTTACACGAATAATTCTTTAGTGTATTTGAGATTTTGGTGCACCAATCACCTGAGCAGTGTGTACTGTACCTGATGTGTAGTGTTCTACCCTCACCAGACTCTGTCCTTTCCCCGACTCCCCAAATTCCAATGTATCCTTCTTATGCCTTTGCTTCCTCATAGCTTAGTTCCCACAGCTGCATGAGAACATATTATATTTGGTTTTCCATTCCTGGGTTACTTCACTTAGAATAATAGTCTCCAATTCTATCCAGGTTGCTGCAAATGCCATTATTTCATTCATTTTTACGTGGTGTATACCACATGGAATGCTACTCAGACATAAAAATGATTGCCATATTTATTTATCCATTTGTCGATTGATGGGCAGTAGATTTGGTTTCCTATTTTTGTAAGTCCAAATTGTGCTGCTATAAACATGCATGTGGGAGTATATTTTTCATATCATGGCTTCTTTTCCTCTGGGAAGATAGCTAGTAGTAAGATTGCTGGATCAAACAATAGATATTCTTTTAGTTTTTAAATAAATCTCCACACCTTTCTGGACTTTTCTGTTGTTGTTGCAATTTTTTTTATTACTGTTTCAACCTTGCTTCTTGTTACTGGTCTGTGCAAAGATTCTATTTCTTCCTGGTTTAATGTAGGAGGATTGTGTATTTCCAGGAATTTATCCATCTCTGCTAGATTTCTAGTTTGTACGTGTAAAAGTGTTCATAGTAGCCTTAAATAACCTTTTGTGTTTCTGTGGTTTTGGTAGTAGTATCTCTCATTTCATTTTTAATTTAGCTTATTTGAATCTTCTCTCTTTTTTCTTAATCTCACTAATAATTTATCAATTTTGTTTATCTTTGCAAAGACCTAGAGTTTTATGTATTTTTGTCCTTTTTTTGTTTGGTTGTTTTAATGTCATTTAGCTCTGCTCTGATGTTTGTTATTCCTCTTCTGTTGGGTTTGAATTTGGTTTGTTCCCATTTCTCTAGTTCCTTGAGGTGAGACCTTATATTGTCTATTTGTGTTTTTTCAGACTTTTTGATGTAGACATTCAATGCTCTTAATGTTCCTCTTAGCACTGCTTTTTCCATGTTTCAGTGGTTTTAAGTTGTGTCACTATTAGCATTTAGTTCAAAGAATTTTTAAATTTTCACCTTGATTTTATTGTTGATCTAGTGATGACTAAGAAGCAGTTTATTTAATTTCCATGTATTTGCATGGTTTTGAAGGTTCATTTTGGAGTTGATTTCCAATTTTATTCCATGGTAGTATACGAGTACATAATACAATTTCAATTTTCTTAAGTTTTATTCTACTGTAGTCTGAGAGTACTTAACATAATTTCAATTGTCTTAAATTTATTGAGACTTGTTTTGTGGCCTAACCTATAACCTATCTTGGAGAAATTTTCATGTGCTGATGAATAGAATGTATATTCTGCAGTTTTCAGGTATAAATGTTCTGTAAATATCTGTTGTCCATTTTTTAAGGGTATAGGTTAAGTCCATTGTTTCTTTGTTGACTTTCTGTCTTTATGACCTGCCTAGTGCTGTCTGTGGCATATCAAAGTCCCCCATTATCATTGTGTTGCTGTCTGTCTCATTTCTAAGGTCTAGTACTAATTGTTTTGTAGACTTGGAAGCTCCAGTGTTAGGTGCATATATATTCAGAAAAGTAATATTTTCCTGGACAACTCCTTTTTATCATTTTATAATGTCTCCTTTTGTTCTTTTTAACTGTGCTTGCTCTAAATTCTATTTTGTCTGATATAAACATAGCTACTACTGCTCACTTTTGGTGTCCATTTGCATGGAATATATTTTTCCACTCCTTTACCTTAAGTTTAAGTGAGTCCTTATGTTTTAGGTGAGTCTCCTGAAGATAGCAGATATCTGGTTGGTAAATTATTCTCCATTTCTCCATTCTGTTTCTTTTAGGTGGAGTATTTAGAGCATTCAAAGTTAGTATTGAGAAGTGAGGTACTATTCTATTCATTGTTTTAGTTGTTGCCTGAATACCTTGTTCTTTTTTCTCATTATGTTATTGTTTTATAGATCCAGTAAGATTTATGCTTTTAGGAGATTCTACTTTGATGTATTTCAAGGGTTTGTTTCATGATTTAGAGCTCCTTTTATCACTTCTTGTAGTGCTGGCTTGGTAGTGATGAATTCTTTCAGTATTTGTTTTCTGAAAAGGATTTTATCTTTCCTTTATTTATGTAACTTAGTTTCACTGAATACAAAACTCTTGGCTGGAAATTTTCTTGTTTATGGAGGCTAAAGATAGTACCTCAATGTTTTCTAGCTTGTAAAATTTCTGCCGAGAAATCTGCTGTTTATCTGATAGGTTTTCCTTTATAGGTTACGTTATGCTTTTCCCTCATGGCTCTTAAGATTCTTTCCTTCATCTTGACTTTAGAGAATCTCATGACTATGTGGTTAGGTGATAATCTTTTGGCAATAAATTTCCTGGGTGTTCTTTGAGCTTCTTTTACTTAGATGTCTAGATCCCTGGCAAGGTCAGGGAAGTTTTCCTCAATTGTTTCTTCAAATATGTTTTCCAAACTGTTATATTTCTCTTTTTCCCTTGAGAACACCAATTATTCTTAGGCTTGGTTGTTCAACATAATTTCAATCTTCTTCGAGGCTTTGTTAATTTTTTAAATTCTTTGTTCTTTGTGTTTGTTGGATTGGGTTAATTCAAAAGCCTTGTCTTTGAGCTCCGATGTTCTTTCTTCTATTTGTTTGATTTTATTGCTTAGACTTTCCAGTGTACTTTGCATTTTCCTAAGTGTGTCCTTGATTTCCAGAATTTGTGATTTTTTTAATGCTATCTATTTTTCTGGAAATTTTTTCTGTCCAGAAAATAATTTAACATTTTTATATAAAAAATTAATATTTATATATATAAAATAATAAAATTTATTATTATTATTATTTCTTTTTTTTTTAATGGTTTTAAAGTTTTTTATTTTTTACAAATATACTGGAGAATCATGCAATGCTGCCAGCATTGGATGCAGTTTGGGACCACAGGTCTGCACACTCCTTTGCTACTGGTCCTGTAATGGTAGAACCTTTCATCTTGCCTTTATTGTTCACTATGACCCCTGCATTATCTTCAGAATAAAGAAACACTGCATCTTTTCTCCGGTATAACTTTTGTTGTCGAATGACCACTGCTGGATGTACCTTTTTTCTGAGCTCTGGTTTGCCTTTCTTGACTGTGGCCATCACCATGTCACCGACACCAGCAGCGGGAAGTCTGTTCAGCCGTCCCTTGATCCCCTTCACAGAGATGATATACAGGTTTTTGGCTCCTGTGTTGTCAGCACAGTTGATCACAGCTCCTACCGGAAGACCCAAGGAAATCCGGAATTTCGCACCAGAGGACCCACCACGTCCTCGCTTCGACATCTTGAACGCCGGAAAGAAGGTATTATTATTTCTTTAAGTTGGTATTCATCTTTCTCTTTTCCCTCCTTGAGTAGCTTAATAATTGACCTTCTGAATTCTTTCTCTGTCAATTCAGAAATTTATTCTAGGATTGGATCCATTGCTGGTGATCTACTGTGATCTCTTGGGAGGTGTTAAGGACACTTGTTTTGTCATATTGCCAGAATTATTTCTCTGGTTCCTTCTCATTTGGTCAGACTATGTCAGAGTGAAGATCTGGGGCTCAAGAGCTGTTGCTCAGATTTTTTTGTCCCACAGGGTGCTTTCTTGATATGGTGCTCTTTCTCTTGGTACTGCAGAGTATCTGCAAAGAGTCATGTGGTGTGATCAATCTTCAGCTCTCTCAGCTGTGGATACCATCACCTGCTTTTTCTGTGTCTATTGAGATGATCATGTAATTTCTCTTGAGAATTCTTCTTTGACATATGAATCATTTAGAGGGAGGTTGCTTAATATCAAAGTATTTGAATGATGTTTCAGCTAACTTTCTGTCATTTTATTGTATTTATTTATTTTTTTTGAGACAGGGTTTCTCTCTGTTGCCTATGCTTGAGTGCAGTGGCATAGTCATGACTTATTGCAGTCTTGACTGTTCAGGTTCAAGTGATCCTGCAGCCTCAGCCCACTGAGTAGCAAAGACAGCAGACAAGTAACACTATGCCAGCCACTCTTTTTTTTTATTATTATTATCTGCTACCTTCCCCAGGCTGGTCTCAAACTCCTGGGCTCAGTCAATCCTCTTTCTTTGCCCTCTCAAAATTCTGGAATAACAGGCATAAGCCACCATGCCTGGCCTCTTTCCATTACTGATTTCCAGTTAATCTCAATATTAAACTGAGAACATATATTGTACGCTTTTTAAAAAACCTTCTATTTTAAGTTCAGGAATACATGTACAGGTTTGTTACATAAATAAATGTGTGCCATGGTAGTTGGCTTGCTGTGCAGATTATCCCATCACCCAGGTATTAAGCCCAGCATCCATTACATACTCTCTCCTCCAACTCCACCCTCCAATAAGTCAAAGTGTGTGTTGTTTTCCTCTATTTATCCCTGTATTCTCATCATTTAGCTCCCACTAATAGTAAGAAAATGCTGTATTTGGTTTTCTTTTCCTATCTTAGTTTCTTAAGGATAATGGCCTTCAGCTCCATCCATGTCCCTGCAAAATACATGATCTCATCCTTTTTTGCATGCTCTTGATTCTCTTAAACTATTTAATGTGTTTTATGGTACAGAATGTGAGTTTTCTTGGTGAATTTTCCATTACAGATGAAGAATTGTGTTCTGTTGTCGCTAGTAGTTCACAGATGTTAATTACATCAAACCGATTGATTTTGCAGTTCAGTTAAATTATGTTCTTAACAATTTTCTGCCTCACCTTTCCATTTTTAATAAAAAAGTATTGAAGTCTTCACATATAATAGTAGATTCACCTGTTTCTTCTTGTATTTCTCACAATAATTTGTCACTTCACATATTTTGACATGCTTTTGTTAGTTTCATACACATACAGGATTGTTATGTCTTTAGAGAATTAATCCCTTCATAATTATGTAATGCTCCCTTTTATCCCTGATAATTTCCTTCACTGGAAAATCTGCTATGTCTGAAATTAATACAGGTACTCTAATGTTCTTTTAGTTAATGTTAGCATTGTACATATTTCTCCAATAGTTGTTTAAAAACTATTATTTTGGTAAAAATGCTTAACTTGAAATCTACCCTTTAACAAATTTTAAAGTATATGATACAGTATTAAATAGAGGCACAATGTTTTAGACACCTAGAATATAATTATCATCCCTAAATAAAAAATTATACTCATAGAATAACAAGTACCCATTCTCACCAGCACCCACTCTTTAGCAATCACTATTTGACAGTCTGTTTCTATGTGTTTCAATACTTTACATGCCGTATGGAAGTAGAAACATAGAGTAATTATCATTCTGTGAGTGGACTATTTCACCTGGAATAATTTCCTCATGGTTCATTTATGTTGTTACATATGGCAGCATTCCTACTTTTTAAAGATTGAATAATATTCCATTGTGTGTAGATACTACATTTTGTTTATCTATACATCCACTGATGGACATTAAAGATGTCCATATTTTGGTATTTTCAATAGTACTGCAATTCACATGATAGTGAAAATATCCCCTTAAGATCACCATTTTAATTCTTTTGAATAAATATCAACACATAAAAGTTTTGATCACAAAGTATATCTTAAAATTTCTATTTTACTATGTTGGGGAATTTTCATACTGTTTACATAGTGGTCGCACAATTTTGCAGTCCAATTAACACTGTACAGGGACTCAAGTTTCCACATCCTAGCCGACATTTATTTTTGTGTGTTTGCCTTACAATGGCCATCACAAAAGATATGAAGTGATATCTCAGTTTGTTTTTTCTTATTTATATTTTATTTTTATTTGTTCAAATTTACAGACTACATGATAATTTTTTTATATGTATATAATGCGTAGTGATCAAGTCAGGGTATTTAGCAAATGTCCACTACCAAAATCAAATATATTCTTTATAGTCATCCTACTCTGCTATCAAACATTGAATTTGTTCCTTCTATCTTACTTTATGTTTGTACCCTTTAGCCCACTTCTCTTCATCCTCCCATATCCTCCCACTCACCTTTCCAGACTATATTATGTATTTTTCCATACTCTACCTCCTTGTGTTCAAATTTTTTAGCTCCTACATATAAATGAGAACATGTGACATTTGTCTTTTTATGCTCAGCTTATTTTACTTAAGATGATGACCTCCAGTTCCATCCATGTTGCTGCAAATAATGTGATTTCATTTTTTTAATGGATAAAACTATTTCAGTGTGTATATGTGCATTTTCTTTGCCCATTCATCCATTGAGGGATACTTGGATTCAATCCGTATCTTTGGTATTGTGAATAGAGTGCCCCAGTAAACGTGTGAGTACAGGTATTCCTTTGATATATTGATTTGTTTTCCTTTGGGTAGATACCCAGTAGTAGGATTGCTAAAGTGAATGGTAAAATTCTACATTTAGGTTTTTTTCTTTTGTTTGCTTGTTTTAACTTTCCACACTGTTTTTCATAGTGTTTGTATTAGTTTACATTCCCTCCAACAGTATATAAGACATTTTTTTCTAACCTTTTTGTCAAAATGTGTGGTTTCTATTTATTTAGTTTTTTTTGTATTTTAAAAAAATAGTCACTCTGTCTGGCATAAGATAACATCATACTAGGTTTGATACTCATTTTTCTGGTGACTAGTGATGTTCAGGATTTTTCATATACCTGTTATTCAGTTGCATATCACCTTTTAAGAAATATCTATTCATGTCCTTTGCCCACATTTATTGAAGTTATTTGTTTTCCTGTTGATTTGTTTGAGTTCATTTTATATTCTGCATATTTGTTCCCTGTCAGATAAATAGATTAGAAATACTTTCTGCCATTCAACAGGTTGTCTCTTCACTTTGTTATTATTTATTTATTTATTTTTACTGTGTAGAAGCTTTTTAGTTTAAGCCCCATTTCTCTATTTTTGTTTATGTTGCCTATGCTTTTGAGGATGGATAACAAATCCCTTGCTTAGAGCAATGTCCAGAACAGTTTTTTTTTTTCATATTTTCTTCTAGTAGTATAGTTTTGGGTGTTATGTTTAAGACTTAAACATATTTTGAGTTGATTTTTGAACATAGTGAGAGATAGAAGTCAAGTTTCATTCATGTGCATATGACTTTCCAATATTCCCAGCACCATTTATTGAAGAGTTTCCTTTTCCCCAATGCAAATTCTTGTCAGCTTTGTTTAAGAATATGTGGCTGTAATCCCATTACTGGGTATATATCCAAAGGATTATAAATCGTTCTACTATAAGGACACATGCACACGAATGTTCATTGCAGCACTGTTTACAATAGCAAAGACCTGGAACCAACCCAAATGCCCATCGATGATAGACTGGACAGGGAAAATGTGGTACATATACACCACAGAATATTATGCAGCCATCAAAAATGATGAGTTTGTGTCCTTTGTAGGGACATGGATGAACCTGGAAACCATCATTCTCAGCAAACTGGCACAAGAGCAGAAAATCAAACACCACATGTTCTCACTCATAGGCAGGTGTTGAACAATGAGAACACATGGACACAAGGAGGGGAACACTACACACTGGGGTCTGTTGGGGGGGAATAGGGGAGGGACAGGGGAGTGGGGAGGTGGGGAGAGATGGCATGGGGAGAAATGCCAGATGTAGGTGAAGGGGAGGAAGGCAGCAAATCACCACACTGCCATGTGTGTACCTATGCAACAATCTTGCATGTCCTTCACATGTATCCCAAAACCTAAAATGCAATTAAAAAAAAAAAAGTATACATGGCTGTATAACTTTATTTCTTGATTACTTTTCTGTTCCACTTGTCAGTGTCTCTATTTTTATACCAATATCATGCTGTTTTGGTTACTGTAGCATATATATGTACTATCAAAATAAATATGAATATAAAAATATTTATAATTATATAATATAAAATATATACCTAATAATATATATCATGTACTCGTTGAACCTAAAATGAAAGTTAAAATAATAATATGTTCAGGTTTGTTACATGGATAAAGTGTGTGTCACTGAGGCTTGGTGTATGAATAATCTCATCATCCAGGAAGTGAGTATAGTATCTGATTGGTTGCTGTTCAACTCTTGTCCTCCTCTCAACCTGTAATATATTTTCAAGTTAGGCAACTTGATGCTTGCATTTTTGTTCACTCTTCTCAGGATTGCTTTGGCTATTCAGGCTCTGTTTGGGTTTCATGTAGATTTTTAAAGTGTCTTTTTAAATTTTTTTTGTGAATAATGCCATTGGTATTTTGATTGATATTACATTCAATTTGTAGATAGTTTGGGCAACATGGTCACTTTAATAACATTGATTATTCTTACCCATGAACATGGGATGTTTTATCATTTGATTATGTCATCTTAAGTTTCTTTCATCTGTGTTTTGTAGTTTTCCTTGTACAGATATTTTATCTCCTATATTAAATTTATTCTTATTTCTTTTCTTTTTGAGCTATCATAAATGAGATTGTCTTTTTCACTTCATTCTCAGCTAGATCATTTTTAATGTATAAAAATGCTAACAATCTTTGTATGTTGATTTTGTATCCTGTAACTTTACTAAGTTCATTTATTAAATCTAAGAGTTCTTTTGTGAAGTCTTCAGGATTTTCTAAATATAAGAACATATCATAAGCAAAGAGAGACAACTTGACTTTCTTTTTTCCAATTTGGATACTTTTTATTTTTTTCCTTTGTCTGATTGCTCTAGCTAGAACTTCTAGCACTGTGCTGAATAGAAGCAGTGAAAGTGGGCATCTTTTTTTATTTGAGATATAAGACGAAAGACTTTTAACTTTTCCCCACTCAGTAACATGTTAGCTGTGGATTCATCATATAGGGCATTTATTATGTTGAGGTATATTCTTTCTATGCCTCCTTTGTTGAGAGTTTTTATCATGAAGGGATGTTGAAATTTATTGAGTGTTTTTTTTCTGCATCTATTGAAACAGTCATATGGTTTTTGTCCTTTATTCTGGTCATGTGATGTATCACATTTATTAATTTATACATGTTAAACCATACCTGCATCCCTGGCATAAATCCAATGTGATTTTTGTTTATTATCTTTTTCATGTGCTGTTTTATTTGGTTTGCAAGTATTTTATTCCGAGTTTTATCATCTTTGTTCATCAGAGATACTGGCCTGCAGTTTTCTTTTTTTCTTGTGTCCTTGTCTGGTTTTTGCTGGCCTTATTGAATGAGTTAGGCAGAATTCCCTCCTCTTCACTTTTCTGAAATAGCCTCAGGAGGATTGGTATAAATTTTTTGTACATTTGGTAGAATTCAGTGAATCCACCTGGTACTTAGCTTTTCTTTATTGGAAGATATTTTATTACTTATTAAATCTCACTACTTGTTATTGGTCTGTTCAAGTTTTTGGTATCTTCCTGGTTAAATCTTGGGAGGTTGTATGTTTTCAGAAATTCATGTATTTTCTCAAGGTTTGCAAAGTTGTCAGCATATAGCTGTTCATAATAGTCTCTGGTGATATTTTTGTATTTCAGTGGTATCAGCTGCAATGTCTCCTTTTTCACTTCTTATTTTTTATTAGGGTCTTCTCTCATCTTGGTTAGTATAGCTAGTGGATTGTCAATTTACTTTTTGCTTCATTGATACTTTGTATTTTTTACTTATCATTAATGCTGCTCTGATACTTATTATTTCTTTTCTTCTGCTAATTTCGGTTAGGTTTTGTCTGGTTCCTTGAGGTACACTGTTACATTGTTGATTTGCAATTTTGCAGTTCTTAAATGTAGACATTTATTTCTATAAACTTTTCTCTTCCCACTGCTTTTCCTGTATGGGTCTCACAGATTTTGGAACATTTTCATTTTCATTTATTTCAAGTAATTTTTTTTCTTCTTTTGTAAAGATGGGATCTCATTATCTTGCCCAGGATGGTCTCAAAATCCTAGACTCAAGCAATCCTCCTGCCTCGGCCTCCCAAACTACTGGGATTATAGGTGTGAGCCAACACACCTGGCCTCAAGAAATTCCTTGATTTCTATCTTCATTTCTCTCTTGACTCAACAGTTATTCTCAAGCACATTTAATTTCCATGTGCTTGTATAGCTTACAATTTCCTCTTGGTATAAATTTCCAGTTTTATCCCATTCTGCAGTTGTTGAACAGAATGATCTGTAAATGTTTGTTAGGTCCATTTGGCCAAAAGTCCAGTTTAAATCTGAATTTTTTCTTATTGATGTTCTGTCTAGATAATCTATCTAATTCTGGGAGTGGGGTGAATTCCCACACTGTTGCTGTATTGCAGTTAATCTCTCTCTCTAGATTTATTAATATTTGCTTTATGAATCTGAGTGTTCCAGTGTTGGGTATACATATATGTGGAAATGTTGTATTTACTTGATTGATTCACATTATTATGTAACAACTTTGTCTTTTTTGTTTACTGTTTTGACTTAAAATTTGTTTTACCTCATAAAAATATCGCTACACCTGCTTGCTTTGAGTTTTCATTTGCATGAGATATCTTCTTCCATCTCTTTACTTTCATGTGTGTATACGTGTATGTTTGCTGGTAAGGACAGTTTTTTTTAGTGAGCAGCATATTTTTGTGTTTAAAAATACATATTTTATGCATATATATGTATATGCATTTGTTTTTTGGAAATGCTTTATTTTTCCTTCATTTCTGAAGAATATATGTATATTTATGTACGGTATATATGGGCCTTTTCTAAGATTTCTTGATACGAAATTCATACCAAGAGGAAATTGGTAAGCTATACAAGCACATGGAAATTAAATGTGCTTGAGTCAAGAGAGAAATGAAGATAGAAATCAGGAAATTTCTTAAGACAGATACGGTGACTCACAACTGCAATCCCAGCATTTTGGGAGGCCCAGGCAGGAGGATTGCTTGAGTCTAGGAGTTTGAGACTCCAAACTTTTATTTTAGGTTCAAAGGTACATGTGCAGGTTTGTTACATGGGTAAATTGAGCATCACTGATGTTTGCTATATAAATAATCCCATCACCGAGGTAGTAAGCATAGTACTTGATTTGTAGTTTTTAAACCCTTCCTCCCCTCCAAACTCCTCCCCCTCATATTCTCCAGTGTCTGTTGTTCCCTTCTTTATGTCCATGTGTACCCAATGTTTAGCACCCAATTATCAGTGAGAACATGTGGTATTTGGTTTTCTGTTTCTGTGTTACTTTACTTACATGCTGCATCCATGTTGCTGCAAAGGACACAATTATATTTTTTATGGCTACAAATTATTCCATGGTTTATATGTACCCTACTTTCTTTACTCAGTCCATTGTTAAACGGCATATAGGATGATTTTGTGCCTTTCCTATTGTGAATATTCATGTGTTAAACATATGAGTGCGTGTGTATTTTTGGTAGGATGATGTATTTTCCTTTGGGTGTATACCAAGTGGTGAGATTTCAGGATTGAGTGATAGTTCTAAGTTCTTTGAGGACTCTCCAAACTGCTTTCCAGAGTGGCCTTTTAAATGAAAAATTTAACCCATTTACATTCAAGATTGTTATTAATATGTGAGACTTTGTTTCTGTCTTATTGTTAATGTTTTTGGTTGTTTTATATGTTCTTTGTTTCTTTTTCTTTTATTTTCATTGTGAATTGGTCAATTTCCATAGTGGTACCGTTTGGGTTCTTTTTGTTCTTCCTTTGCTTGATTGCTTTCCCAGTGAATTTTATACTTTGTGTAATTACATAATGGTGAATGTTGTCCTATTGCTTCTAGGTTTAAGACTCCCTTGAACATTTGTTGTAGTACTAGCCTAGTGGTAACAAATTTCCTCAGCATTTGTTGCTTGGAAATGCTTTAGTTTTCTTTCATTTCCGAAGAATAATTTTGCTGCTGGGTGGCAGTATTTTTTTTGTCAGCACTTTGAATATATCATCACACTATCTTCTGGCCTATAAGGTTTCTGCTGAAAAATCGACTGTTAGCCTGATGGAGTTTAATTTTTAGGAGATTGGACACTTTTATCTCACTGTTTTTAGAATTTGCTTTTTAACTTTGACTTTAGACAGCTTGATTATTACATGGTGTGGGGAAGACCTTTATGCACTTGAAGTTCGATGTCTGGGGTTCATTGAGGCTCTCTTATCTGATGTCTAAATCTCTTGATAGAAGGCATGAGAATGTTACAATAGATTTTGACTACTCAAGAAAAAGGTTGGGAGAAGGGTAAGGGATAAAAGACTATACATTAGGTACTGTTTAGTTATTGAATAGTTTAGTGTAAACTATTAAAGTGATGGGTGGACCAAAATCTCAGAAATCACCATAAAAGAACTTATCCATGTAAGCGAACACCATCAATTTCCCCAAAACTATTGAAATAATAATAATAATAATAATAAATCTCTTACTAGACTTAGAAAGTTTTCCTCTATTATTTTATTAAATAGGTCCTCTAATTCTTTCTTTGTTTCTTTGACCTAGGGGATACCAATAATTTGTAAATTTGGTCACTGTATGTTTTCCCAAATGTCATAAAAGATTTGCTCATTCTTTTAAATTTATTTTTATTTAATTGGAGTATTTCAAAAGATTTTGAAGTTCTAAGATTCTTTCTTCTACATGGTTTCACCTATTATTGCAGCTTTCAAATGTAGTTATTATTTCTTTCAATGAGATCTGCAGTTTTATAATTTCTA
>NW_016107778.1:508365-522787 GCF_001604975.1 Cebus imitator
CACAAGAACAGAAAATCAAACACCACATGTTCTCACTCATAGGTGGGTGTTGAACAATGAGAACACATGGACACAGGGAGGGGAGCATCACACACTGGGGTCTGTGAGGAGGAAATAGGGGAGGGACAGCTGGGGGATGGGGAGCTGGGGAGAGACAGCATGGGGAGAAATGCCAGCTATAGGTGATGGGGAGGAAAGCAGCAAATCACACTGCCATGTGTGTACCTATGCAACAATCTTGCATGTTCTTCACATGTACTCCAAAACCTAAAAATGCAATAAAAAATTAAATAAATAAATAAAAAGAATTTCCTCTATCTCACTGAGCTTCTTTAAAACCAATCTTTTAAAGTATTTATCTGAGATTTCAAAACTTTCTTCTTATTAAGATCTATTGCTGGATAATTGTTACATTGTTTTGAAGGTTTCATATTTCCTTGCTTTTTCATGGTGTGTGTGTGTGTGTGTGTGTGTGTGTGTGTGTGCATCCTTACATTGATATCTGTGCATCTGGTAAAATGGTCACTTTCTATTTTTGAATTTACTTTCATAGAGGACTATCATGAAGATGTATCTATGGTAATGGCTGGGTTGAGTATTTTGTCTTTGATTTTGTGTACAAATAACAGCATATTCTCTGTATAATTTCTTCGGCTGTAAGATGAAAAGTGCACATCACACTCACTCCTCAGTCCTGCTTGGGATTGATCCACCATCCTGGCTGAAAGGGCCCATACTCAGCTCAGAACCAAGTCTAAGTAGTAACTTAAACCCCGCTCACATTCTTGTCTCAAATCTCAGCAAGACAGTGCTCAATTATTGACAATGGGCACTGCTTCCCAGGCTTCACCTACTTCCTTACCCTGGCTGTAGGATTGCTCCCAGTTTGCTCCCCATCCTAGTAGCAGCAGCCCATGTTTTCATAATGCTCCAGTCCCAGTGCCACTGGGTATCATGACAGTGTACAGTTGCCACTGGCTACTTTTGAAAATGGCACCTTTCTTTAGCTACTTAGGTGTCAGAAAGGGTGTGGGATCTAGTGCTAGCACCCTTCCTGGAGGAGTTCTGTCCCAAGGCCTCCCAGCAGCTCCCAATGTTAGTTTCAGGATTTGAACCCATGCCTTGCTCATTTTCATGCCCCAGATATGAGAGCACTCCCAGATAACTTCCCTGTCCCAGTTGTGATAGCCCAAGTCTCTATAACACTGTAGTACTGGTGCTGACAGGTCCTGGGACATTGCATAGTTTGCCAGAGGCTAGTTTACAAAATGGTTCCTTGCTCAGCCACTTAGGTTCCAGAATGGGTATGAAACCCAGCATGAACCCCCTCCCTAGAGCAGTTCCCTTTCACGGTCTCCCAGAAGCTTCCTAAGTTAGCTTCAGGGGTTGGGAAGGACAAGGGGTTCTCCTGAGGCCAAAAATACATAATTCCATGGTTCAGATGTGGGCCACTCAAAGTCTCTTTATCACTTGCTTGCATTGGAAAGTCAGTCCTGCCTTCCAGTTAATCCAGTAAGGAAGGTCACCGCTCTCCCTAATTCCCTTCTTTTGGCAGACACTGTCGATTCTTTGTTGAAGTCCAGCATTCCATTTTGGATAATGTACTCAAGTGTGACTGTCTATACACTACTCTGGTTCCTCTAAGTGAAGAAGGTAGGCATTAAATGCTTCTAGTAAGTTATCTTGAATGCACTTCTCTGATGATTAGTAATGTTGAACATTTTTTCATGTACTTTTTGGCCATTTGTATGTGTTCTTTGGAGAAATGGCTATTCAAGTCTTTTACTCATTTTAAACTGGGTTATTTTATTTTTCCTATAGAGTTATAGGATTTTGTTACATCTTTTGAATATTAACTTTTATCACACATATGGTTTGCAAATATTTTCCACCCATTACACAAGTGACTTTTTTACTTTGTTAATTGTGTCATTTGCTGTGCAGAGATTTTTTTATTTCATGCAATCCCACTTGTCTGTTTTGTCTTTTGACTGTGCTTTTGGTATCACATCCAATAAATCATTACTAAAACCAATGTCATTAGCATTCCTCCTACATTTACTTCTAGGAATTTTCGTTTCAAGCCTTATATTTAAGTTATTAGTGCAATTTGAGTTAATTTTTATGTATGGAGCAAGATAAAATTTAAATAATTTTTTACATGTGGATATTCAATTTTAGTAATACATGTGGATATCCAGTTTTTACCATACCATTTGTAGAAAAGATTATTATTTCCCCATTGTGTACTCTTGTCACCCTTGTTAAATACAAATTGAGTGTATATACATGCATTGACTTCTGGGCTTTCTAGTCTGTTCCAATGGTGCATATATCTTTTTCTCGTTATCATACTGTTTTGATTATTGTGGTTTTAAAATATATTTGAAAACCAAAATATGTGAAGCCTTCAGATTTGGTCTTCTTTTTCTTTATCTTTTCCTTTTTTTTTTTTTTGAGATGCAGTTTCACTCTTTTTGCCCAGGCTGGAGTTCAATGGTGCGATCTCAACTCACTGCAATCTCCACTTCCCAAGTTCAAGCAATTCTCCTGTCTCAACTTCCTGAGTAGCTGAGACTATAGGCATGTGCCACCATGCCCAGCAAATTTTTGTATGTTTAGTGGAAACAAGGTTTCACCATGTTGGTCAGGCTGGTTTTGAACTGTTGACCTCAAGTGATCTGCCCGCCTTGGCCTCCCAAAGTGCTTGGATTACAGGCATGAGCCATTATGCCTGGCCTCCAGCTTTGTTCTTATTGCTGAAATTGCTTTGGCAATTTGAAGTGCTTGGTGTCCATATAAGTGTTATTATAATTTTTGTATTACTGTAAAAAATGCCATTGTGATTTTCATAGGAGTTCCATTGTATCTGAAAAATGCTTTGAGTAAACACTATTAAGTCTTCCAGGGAATGAACATAGGATATATTTACACTTATTTATGTTCTTAATTTCTTTCGTTAGTGTTTTATGTTTTCTTAGGATAGAAATCTTTCACCTCCTTAGTTATGTTTATTCCTAAGTGTTTTATTCTTTTTGATGCTTTTGTAAATAGGATTGTTTCATTAATTTTCTTTTCAGACAGTCTATTTTTTAGTATATAGAAACAAAACTGTTTTTTATGTCGACCTTTTATCCTGCAATTTTACTGAATTAACTTATTTCTTCTAATGGATTTTTTTGTGTGAAATGTTTAAGGTTTTCTACATATAAGATCATAAGTTCCAAAAAGAGATAATTTTACTTCTTCCTTTTTGACTTAGATGTATTTTATTTTTCTACCTTGCCTTATATCTCCAGCTAGAACTTCCAATATTGTTAAATTCAAGTGACACAACTGGAAATCCTTTCCATCTTTATGATTTTAGAGATTTCACTTAATTAATTAATAATTGATTTTTTTGAGAGATGAGGTCTTACTGTGTTGCCCAGGCTGGCCTTGAACTACTGGCCTGAAGCAATCATCCCATCTCAGCTTCCAAAAGCATTGAGGTTACTTGTGTAAACCACTGTGCCTAGCCATGATTTTGCTTTCTAACTACTGAGTATAATGTTAATTGTGAGCTTTTCCATTATGGCCTTTATTGTTAATTCCCTTCTTTGTTAAAAGATTGTTTTTGAATCATGACAGTGTTGAGTTTTCTTTTCAAAAAAAAAAAAAAAGCTTTTCTGCATCTATTGAGACAATATATTTTTAATCGTTCTTTTTTAATGTGGTGTATCACATTTATTGGTTTCCCTATGTTGAACCATTCTTACATACTAGGGATAAGTATTGTTTGCTTGTTGAACTTTCTCAACGTTCTGTAGGTTGTCTTTTCACTCTGCTGATTGTCTCCTTTGCTGTGCAGAAGCTTCTTAGTTTATATTATCCTGTTTGTTCATCTTTGCTTTTGTTGTCTGTGTTTTTAAGGTCTTATATGTCAAATATTTTCCCGGAACAATATCCTGAAGTGTTTACCCTGTGTTTCTTTCTAGTAGTTTTACATTTCAGCTTTGACATTTAGATCTTTGATCAATTATGATTTAATTTTTATATAACGTTAACAGATGGGAGTCTAGTTTCGTTCTGCTGCATATAAATGTACAGTTTTTCCAGGATCATTTACTGAAGACAGTGTACTTTCCCTAATAAGTGTTCTTGAAATATTTGTCAAGAACCAGTTGGCTACACAGTCGAGTGCAGTGGCTCATGCCTGCAGTCCTAGTACTTTGGAAAGCTGAGGCAGGTGGATCGCCTGAGGCCAGTGGTTCAAAATCAAGCCAGCCTGGCTTACATGGCATAATCCTGTCTCTACAAAAATCAGTCAGGGAAGGTGGTGCACGATTGTAATCCCAGCTACTCAGTAGGCTGAGGCAAGAGAATCACTTGAACCTGGGAGGCGAAGGTTGCAGTGCGCTGAGATCGCTTTTTTGCACTCTAGCCAGGGTGACAGAGCAAAACACGGAATAAAAAAAAAAAAAAGTTGGCAATGTATATATGGATTAATTTCTGGTTCTTCATACTATTTCATTTATGTCTGTTTTTATGCGAGTACCATGTTATTTTGGTTACTACAACTCTTTAGTATATTTTGAGGTCTGGTAGTGTGATACCTTAGCTTTGTTATTTTTAATCAGAATTACTTTGGCTATTTATGGTTCCATACACATTTTGGAATTACTTTTTCTGTATTTTGTAAGGAATGTCTCTGTATTTTGATGGATACTGCATTGAATCTGTAGATTTCTTTGGGTCGTATTGCCATTTTAACAATATTATTCAGATCCATGAACATAAAATGTCTTTCATTTTGTTTGTATCATCTTTGATTTCTTTCATTTGGGTTTTATAGCTGTCCTTGTAATCTTTCACCTTCTTGGTTAAATTTATTCCTAGGTATTTTATTTTATTTTATTTTTTTTGATACCTATTGTGAGATTGCCTTCTTGATTTTTTTTCACCTAGTTGGTTGTTCGTGTATAGCAATGCTACTGATTTGTATCTATTAACTTTGTAATTTGCAAATTTCCTGAATTTGTTTATTAGCTCTAAATGTTTTTCTGTAGTCTCTAGGTTTTTCTATTTATGTGACCATGTTATCTGCAAACAGGGCAATTTGACTACCATCTTTACACTTTGGATACCTTTTAATGCTTTTTGTTGCCTAATGAGCTTTCAGTATTATGCTGAATAAAAATGGTGAGAGTGGACATTTTTGTCCTTTTCTAGTTCTTAGATAAAAAGC
The DNA here is from genome assembly GCF_001604975.1 of Cebus imitator. Classification (NCBI taxonomy): domain Eukaryota; kingdom Metazoa; phylum Chordata; class Mammalia; order Primates; family Cebidae; genus Cebus; species Cebus imitator. The sequence continues at coordinate 513,593 of NW_016107778.1, forward strand.
TTTCAGGTTTTCCCCATTCAGTAAGATGGCAGCTGTGGATTTGTCATATATAATAATCATCATGTGTGACATTTTCCTTCTGTGCCTAAATTATTGAAAGTTTTTATCATAAAGTGATAATGAATTTTACCAAAGGCTTTTTATGCATCTATTGAGATGCTTATATGGTTTTTGTTTATACTTCTATTGCTATGATGTTCATTGATTTGCATATTTTAAACCATACTTGTAGTCCTGCAATACATCTCGTTTGGTCATTGTGTACTCTCTGATGTGTGGTTGAATTTAGTTTCATAGTAATTTTTGGAGGACTTTTGTGTCTGTGTTTGTCAGGGGTATTGGTCTGTGGTTTTCCTTTTTTTGTTGTGTCCTTGCTTGCTTTTGGTTTCAGAGTTATGCTGGCTTCATAAAATAAGTTAAAAAGAACTCTTTGCTTTAGTTTTTTAGAATAGTTTCAGAACAACTGAAATTCTTTGTTAAATGTTTGGTAGAATTCAGCAGTTAAGCCATACAATTTTTTTTAAAGAAGTGTCTGTTCATGTCCTTTGACCAATTTTTTGGGGTTGTTTTTCTTTTGTAAATTTGTATAAGTTATTTATAGATGCTGAATAGTAGACCTTTGTAAGATGCACAGTTTGCAAATATTTTCTCTCATTCTGTAGGTTGTCTGTTTAATCTGTTGATAGTTTCTTTTGCTGTGCAGAAGCACTCAAGTTCAATTTGATCCCACTTGTCTATTTTTGCTTTTGTTGCAATTGCTTTTGGTGTCTTTGTCATGAAATCTTTGCCTGTTCCTATGTCCAGAATGGTATTGGTTAGGTTGTCTTCCAGAGTTTTTATAGTTTTGGGTTTTACATTTAATTCTTTAATCTATCTTGAATTGATTTTTTATATGGTGTAAGGAAGGGGTCCAGCTTAAGTCTATTGCATATGGCTAGCTGGTTATTTCAACAATATTTATTGAATAGAGAGTCTTTTCCCAATTGCTTGTTTTTGTCAGCTTTGTCAAAGACATATACGTGGCCAATAGGCATATGTAAAAAAGCTCAGTAACACCATTTATTAGAGAAATGCAAATGAAACCCAAAATGAGATACCATCTCACACCCCTCAGAGTGGCTATTATTAAAAAGTAAAAACTAAAACAAAACAAATATGCTGGTAAGGTTGCAGAGAGAAGGGAACACTAAACACTGTTGGTGGAAGTGTAAATTAGTTTTCAACTACTCTGGAAAGCAGATTGTCAATTTCTTAAAGAGCTAAAAGCAGAACTATCATTTGAGAAAACAATCCCATTACTGAGTATATATGCAGATGAATAGAAATCATTCTACCATAAGACACCCACACACAAATGTTTACTGTAACACTATTCACAATAGAAAAGGTATGGAACGAATCTAAATGTCCATCAATGACAAATTAAATTTAAAAATGTGGTACATATGCATGATTAAATATTATGCAGTCATAAAAAAGAACAAGATCATGTCTTTTGCAGGATTATCCTCAGCAAACTAATGCAGAAAAAGAAAACCAAATACTGAATGTTCTCACCTATAAGTGGGAGCTAAACAATAAAAACTTATGGCCACAAAGAAGAAAACAATAGACACTGGGGTCTAGTTGAGGATGAAGGGTAGGAAGAAGGAGAGGAGCAGAAAAGAAAACTATTGAATACTGGGCTTAACACCTGGGTGATAAAATAATCTGAACAAACATGTGACACCTGTTTATCTATGTAACAAACTTTCACATGTATCCCGGAACCTAAAGTAAACGTTAATATAAAAGCCATATCATCCTTGTCTTTACTTATTGAAAGACTATATTACTGATTCAATTTTTATTTTTATTGTCTGTTTAGGTTTTCTATTTCTTCTTAGTTCAATTATTTTTTAAGTAAAAGCAAGTTTATTAAAAAAGTAAAGGAATAAAAAATGGCTATTCCATAGGCAGAACAAAGGCTTGAGCTGCTCAACTAAAGATACTTATTGTTATTTCTTGATTATATGCTAAACAGGGAGATTATTCATGAGTTTTCTGAGAAGAGAGTGTGAAATTCTTGGAACTGAGGATTCCTGCTCTTTTTGGATCATAAAGGGTAACTTCTTAACATTGCCAAGGTATTTGTAAACTGTCATTGCACAGGTGGAAGTGTCTTTTAGCATGCTAATGCATTATAATTAGCATATAATGAGCCAGGAGGACAACCAGAGATCACTCAATAGGTTGTGTCCAGGAATTTACCCATTTCCTCCAGGTTTTTGAATTTATTGGCATGTATTTGTTTATAGTAGTCTTTAATAATCTTTTGTATTTTCATGTTATCCATTGTGATGCCTTCTTTTAATTTGTGATTTTATTTAGTTTTTTTTTTCATTTTTTTCTTATTTATTCTAGCTAATGGTATGTCAAATTTGTTTCTCTTTTCCAAATACCAACTTTTCCTTTTCTCGATCTCTTATATTCTTTATTGTCATTTTTTTTTCTTTTTGCCCCCCCCCATTGTCATTTTTATTTACTTCTGTAATCTTTATTTTCTCCTTCCTTCTATTAATTTTGGATTTGGTTTACTTTTGCTTTTCTATTTACTGGAAGTGTATTATTGAGTTGTTCATTTGAAATCTTTCTAGTTTTTTGATGTGAAAATTTATTGCCATAAACTTGCCTCTTAATATTGCTTTTACTGTTTTTCATAGGTTTTAGTATCTTGTGTTTGTATTTTCATTTGCTGCAAGAAATTTTTATATTTCATTCTTAATTTCTTTTTTCATTCATTGGTTATTGAAAAACATGTTGTTCGATTGCCATGCACTTGTATCATTTCACATGTTCCTCTTGTTATTGATGACTAGTTTTATTTTATTGTCATTAGGTAAGTTATTTGACATGCTTTTGAGTTTTTAAAAATTTTTTGAGACTTGATTCTGTCCTAACATATGACCAACCCTGTAGAATGTTCCATGAGCTGATTAAAGGAATGTGTATTCTGCAGCAATTGGGTGAAATATTCTGTTAATGTCTGTTAGGTCCACTTGGTCTATGGTGCAGTTTAAATCTGATGTATCCTGATTGATTTGCTGTTTAGATGGTCTGTCCAAAGCTGATATTAGGGTGTTGAACTCCCCAACTATTACTGTATTATAGCCTATCTCTCACTTTAGATTTAGCAATATTTGCTTTATATACTTAAGTGCTCCAGTGTTGATACACATATATTTACAAGTGTTATATTCTCTTTCTGAATTGGTCTCTTTATTATTATGTAACTTATTTTTGGTCTTTTTTTCAAAGTTTCTTTGCATCTGTTTTGTCTAATATAATTATAGCTACTCTGCTCACCTTTTGTTTCTGTTCGCATGTAGTATCTTTTCCCATTTCTTCCCTTTCAGACTATGTGTGTCTTTACAGATGATGTGAGTTTCTTGTCAGAATATAGATGGGTCTTGTTTTTCCATCCATTCAGCCAATATATATCTTTTCAATGAGAAATGTATATTCAAGGTTATTATTGGTAGGTGAGGAGTTGTTCTTGTCATTTTATTGATTATGTTCCCATCTTTTGTTCTTTACTCACTCTCTTTTTATTTTTGAAGTTCGGTTGCTTTCTATAGTGATAAAGTTTGATTTCTTTTCCTTTCTCCTTTGTTATGTCAGCTCTACCAGTGAGTTTTACAGTTTCCAGATTTAAGACTCACTTGAGAATTTCTTCTAAAACCAGTCTAGTGGTGATATATTTCCTTAGTTTTTGCTTGTCTGTGGAATGTTTTATTTCTCCTTCATTTCCAAAGGATAGCTTTTCTGGAAATCAAATTTTTGTCTTATAGTTTTTTATGCCAGGCACCTTAAATATATCATCTCATTATATCCTGGCCTGTAAAGTTTCTGATGAGAAATTTGCTGTTAGTTTAATGGATATTCCTTTATACATGACTTGATGCTTTTCTCTTGTTGCTTTTAGAATTCTTCCTTTTTCTTTAATGTTTGACAATTTGATTCTAATGTGTCTTGGAGAGGACCTGTCTGGGTTGAATTTATTTGAGGTTGTCTGAGCTTCCTGATTTTAGTTACTGAAAGTCTCTGAAGCATTCTGAAACTGGATGATATGGTAAACACTTAACATTCTAGACAACACTGGATGACTGTTCTGTTATGGCCACTAACAGTGTGTAATTTTTTTAGCTAACTCTGATTTCAGGAGCACTGTCTTTTGTAGTAAGAGCTATATTCTTCACTACACAGGAAATAAAATAGGGCATCGTAAATGGAGGATTTAGCTTTCCAATCATCACTTCATTAGAATCATGAACAAAACTGTAACTGCTTTTCCAGGGACTGCACAGCCTGCTGTCTTGAGCCAGAACAATTTAAATTAACCTTCCTGGCTAAAGAAGAAGACCCCAGCATGTTAGTAGTGAATTGGTCAATATAAGCAGCTGCCTTGTTTCCAATTGTCTTACAAATAAATTCAATGTCTTCTTTTTCAATATCCGTAATCACCATAATCTTCATTTTACTTAGAAAATGTAATTCAAGATCACTAAGAGCACCAAGTAGTAGAAACTTCTATGTGAGAAGAACATTATCTCCTGTTTTTTTTTTTTAATTATTTTTATTTTTTTATACTAAAAGTAGTGTGTAGACTCTTTCTTTTCACAGCACTTGATCCAGGTGGGTAAGGCAGAAACTATCTGATTATCCATTTGTTTTGGGAGCAGAGACGCAAAACTGAATAAGCCCAATTTTAGCCTTTCAACTCTGGCTATCCCAAAATGTTCCACCTTTTGGTGACAACACCTTCCACTAACTCACTGCTATCAATTGTCCCACCAAGTTACTTAGCTATTTTAATATCCCTAAGATCTACAATGTTAGCTGTGGCTAGATCACGTGCTTTAACCACTGTATTTACACTCATTAGAGAAAGTAGACTGGAATACTGAAAAACAACCATTGAGTTCAATAAAGTTGTTGTACTATTTTAAAATGTTTCTTTGTTATTTGTTCTATAGGTTAAGACATGTCAGTTTTAATTTTAATATCATTTCCAAAGCCTACTAGAAAGACTCAGAAATGATGGCTAGATGCAACCCTTTCTGAAGAAACTTATTATAGGAATATAAGAGAGATCCAGCAATAATGAACATTGATGTGGGGTCATCTCCAGCTTCTATATCTGGAGCCCTAGACAGCACCACCAACATTCTGGTTGCCTCATGTAACCCTTATATTTGTTTCAGAATGGTGGGAGCATCATATGTAATGGTCATATTACCGTTTCTATTTTTACTTTTGTATCCTTTCCTTTTGGTTCAAAGCTTGCTCTAAGAGCATTAGCAACCTCTTTTGACACGTAGATATTTCCTAAATTGATCTGAGATGACTTTTCACTCTTTATAGGAACACTTCTTGGAGCCTCCAGCAGTCCTGGTGGGGATGGTGCTCCAGGATGCCATGTTCTCAGGCATGACAAACTTGGCTGGGTCTGCAACAATGGAAAGGATGGATATGGATTCCAGCCAGCCATAAAATAATGACATAACTCTATTGCTTTCATGACTCTTCCAGAAGACAGTGCCAATGCCAAGAAGAGAATGTTTTGTGTTTTTAAAATATTTTCTCTCTTTGTTAAAATTCTCACTCTGTTCATGCATTTTTTTTTTCCTATTGAGTTGTACAGTTTGAACCTTCTTTCAGTTATGTGGTTTGGAAATACATTTTTCCCAGCTGTAGGTTGGCTTTTTATTGTGTTGATTATTCTCTTTGCTATGCAGAAGCTTTTTAGTTTGATGTAGTCCTAATTATTTATTTTTGCACCAGAAGTCTGAGCTTTTGGTATAATATCCAAAATATGATTACCAATGCCAATGTCAAGAACAATTCCCTTATGTTCTCTTCTAGAAATTTTATAATTTCAGGTCTTACATTTAGGCCTTTTATGCATATTGAGTCGTTTTTGTATATGGTGTTAGATAAGGGTCCAATTTCTTGCTTTTGCATGTGGAAATCTAGTTTTCCCAACACCATTTATTGAAGATGCTCTTTTTTTGACATTGTGTACTCTTGGTGCTCTTAACAAAAATTAATTGATAATATGTGTTTGGATTTATTTCTGGGATCTCTATTCCATTTCACTAGGTCTATATTTCTGTTTTTATGGCAGTATCATACTATTTTAGTTACTATAGTTTTGTAATACAATTTTAAATCAGGAATTATGATGCCTCCTACTTAGATTTTCTTTCTCAGAATTCCTTTGGCTATTTGGGGATTTCTGTGGTTATATGAAAATTTTAGAATTTTATTCTATTTCTATGAAAAACAACATTGGAGATGTGATAGAAACTACCTTAAATCTACATATTGATTTGGGTAATAGGAACATTTTAATAATATTCATTCTTACTCTCCATGAACATGAGATATCTTTCCATTTATTCATGTCTTCTTTATTTTATTTAATCAGTATTAGTTTTGTAGTTTTAGGTGTATAAATCTTTCCCTTCCTTTTAAAAAATTAATCCTATTCTGGGTATGGTGGCTTATTCCTTTAAGCCTAGCCCTTTGGAAGGCTGAGACAGAATTGCTTGAGGCCAGGAGTTCAAGACCAGCGTGGGCAACATAGCAAAACCCTGTCTCTACAAGAGAAAAAAAAAAACCAGGTGTGGTGGTAAATGACTGTAGTCCCACCTACTCATGAGGCTGAGGTAGGAAGATTGCTTTAGGCCGGAAAGTTGAGGCTGCAGTTAGTCATAATTACACCAATGCACTCCAGCCTGGGTGATAGAGTAAGATCCTGTTTAAAAAAAAAAAAGCTAATAATAATAAAAATAAAACTTGTTCCTCAGTATTTAAACTTTTTGATGCCGTTGTAAATAAAATTGAATTCTTGATTCATTTTTCTGCTAAGCTGTTATTTGCGTATAGGGTTAATACTGATTTTTCTATGTTGATTTTGTATCTGCAATGCTACTGAAATTATTTATTAATTCTAACAGGTTTTTTTAATCTTTCTGATTTTCTAAATTTAACGTCATGTAATCTGCAAACAGACATACATTTATTTCTTTCTAAATTGAATGTCTTTTTGCTTTTTCTTGTCTGATTGCTCTTACTAATACTATGATGAATAAGGGCGGTGAGAGTGTGCATTATTTATTTATTTATTTATTTATTTTACTTTAGGTGCATACTATATCTGGCATTTCTCCCCATGTTATCCCTCTCTACCCTCCCCTTCCTCCCCATCCCCCGCTGTCTCTCCCCTACCAACTCCCCCCAGTTTGTAATGCTTGAGAGTGTGCATTTTTGCCTAGTATTAGATTTTAGTGAAAAACTTTTCAGTTGTTTCTCATTCATCGTGATTAGTTTTTCATATATGGCCTTTATTATGTTAAAGGACTTTCCTTCTATATCTAAATTGTCAAAAGTTTTTATCAAGAAAGGATACTGAACTTTGTCAAATTATTTTCTGTATCAATTGAAATGATAATGTAGTTTTTAATCTTTCATTTTGTGAATGTAATGTATCACATTGATTGATTTGCATATGTTACTGCAGCCTTGGATGGCAGTATTTCTAGAGTGCAGTGGTGTAATTATGGCTAACAGCAGCTTCAACTTTCTGCCCTCATATGATCACAATGTATAATCTTTTTATATGTTGTTGAATTTGGTTTGCTATATTTAATTGAGGATTTTTGCATCAAAGCTCATTACATATATTGGCTTGTAGTTTTGTTTTCTTTTGGTGTCTTTTTCTGGTTTAGGTATCAAGGTGATGTTGGACTCATAAAACGTGTTTGAATGTGTTTCCTGTAGGTCTCTTTGTTTGAAAGAGTTTAAAAATTATTATTGGTAACAATTTTTCTTTGAATATTTGGTAGAATTCAGCCATAAAATAATATGCCCCTGGGCTTTTATTTGAAAGATTTAAAACTACTTCTTCAATCTGTTTATTGTTATTGATATATTCAAGCTTTTTATTTCTTCCTGATTTAATCTGTGTAGGCTATATTTTTCTAGAAAGTTATTCATTTCCTCTAGGTTACTCAATTAATTGAAATATAATTATTCATAATACTTACTTATATTCCTTTTTATCTCTGAGACATCTGTTGTAATGGTTCCATTTTCATCTCTGGTTTTATTTATTTTGGTCTCATGTCTTTTTTCTTTGCTAGCTACGGCTTTATCAATTTTAGTTTTTCAAAGAAGCAACTCACAGGAATATCATTTTTTCCTATGGTTTTTCTTCTATTTGATTATTTGTTCTCTTCTGATATTTATTATTTCCTTCCTTCTGCTAACTTTAGGTTTAGTTTGTTCTTTTCCTTTCTCCTTGAGATATAATGATAGCTTATTTATTTATGATATTGCTACAACCTTCTTTCTTAGAATTACTTTCCTTGAATCACATAGGTTTTGATATGTTGTGTTTCTGTTGTCATTTTTCTCAATATATTTTAAAATTCCCCATTTGATTTATTCTTTGACTCGCTGGTTGTACAGGAGAGATATTCTCTATTTAGTGAGACATTGCTCTTGTGGTTATATTTAGATTTTTGTATAATGTTCCTTTCAGATCTTTTGGCATATTTTACACAGATAATTTAAAATTTTTTGAATGAGTCCAATACCTGAGCTTTCTTATGGACAGTTTTTTTTCCCTTTATTTACTGTGTATAGACCATATTTTCTTTTCTTTCCTTTTTTTCATTTTTAGTTGAAACCTGAAATTTATGAATATTGTAATGTGGTAACCCTGGAACTCAGATTCATGCCCTTCTATAGAGTTTGTTGTTGCTGCTTTTTGTGGGTTGGTATTAGCTTGCTTAGTGACTTTTCTAAACTATGTTTGCAAATTCTGAATTATTTTTCTTATGCAGCCAGTGAATTCTGTGTTTTGTTAGTTTAGCATCCAGCTAGTGTTTTAACATAGTTTTCTTTCTTTCTTTCTTTCTTTTTTTCTTTCTTTCTTTCTTTCTCTTTTTCTTTCTTTCTCTTTTTCTTTCTTTCTTTCTCTCTTTTTCTTTTTCTTCCTTTTTTTTCTTCTTTTCTTTCTTTCTTTTTTTCTTTTCTTTCTTTCTTTCTTTCTTTCTTTCTTTTTTCTTCTTTTCTTTCTTTCTTTCTTTCTTTCTTTCTTTCTTTCTTTCTTTCTTTCTTTCTTCTTTCTTTCTTTTTTCTTTCTCT
>NW_016107778.1:522797-564088 GCF_001604975.1 Cebus imitator
CATGTGCAGAACATGCAGGTTTGTTACATAGGTATACATGTGTCATGGTGGTTTGCTGCATCCATCACCCCATCATCTACATTAGGCATTTCTCCTAATACTATAGCTCCCCTTGCCCCCAACCCCTGACAGTCTCCAGTGTGTGATGTTCCCCTTTCTCTGTCCATGTGTTCTCATTGTTCAACTCCCACTTATGAGTGAGAACATGTGGTGTTTGGTTTTCTGTTCTTTGCTGAGAATGATGGTTTCCAGCTTCATCCATGTCCCTGCAAAAAACATGAGCTCATCTTTTTTTATGGTTGCATGGTATTCCATGGTGTATGTGTCACATTTTCTTTATCCATTCTATCATTGATGGGCATTTGCGTTGGTTCCATGTCTTTGCTATTGTGAACAGTGCTGCAATTAACATACGTGTGCATGTGTCTTTATAATAGAATGATTCATAATTCTTTGGGTATATACCCAGTAATTGGACTGCTGGGTAAAATGGTATTTCTAGTTCCAAATCCTTGAGGAATCGCCACACTGTCTTCCACAATGGTTGAACTAATTTACACTCCCACCAACAGTGCAAAAGTGTTCCTATTTCTCCACATCCTCTCCAGCATGTTGTTTCCTGACTTTTTAAAGATCACCATTCTAACTGGCATGAGATAGTATCTCATTGTGGTTTTAATTTGCATTTCTATAAAGACCAGTGATGATGAGCTTTTTTTTGTTTGTTCAGTCTATCTATTGCTTGTCCTCACTATTGTCCTTTGCTCTGTTATGCTATGACCAATACTTGTGGCTTTAAATGCTTTTAACAAAAGCTGCACATGAAGCCACGCCAATCATTAAAATTCTGATTAAGGGGAAATAAAGGTAAGCTCTTGCACTGGTCAGGTAGTTGCCACAGAGGTGGAAAAGCCACAAACACAATTCTCTGAGAATAGGGTTTTTTGTGCTCCCTCTGGCACTAGCAACTTGCATCAGAAACATAAGCTTTTGCTGTCATGGCCACCACTAATCTGAGGTGTGGAGTATGGTAGGCACCAATTAAACATTCCATAGGACTCCTTTACTACAAAACAACATCTTATTTATTCAAACCTCTTTCTGGTTGTTTTAAGTTTTTTGATAAATTCCCCAATTTTGCAAAAGTTGATTCTGATGGTTATCTTCAGCCCATTTGTTGATTTTGTGAAAGAATAGAGCCCTGGAGTTTCCTAATTTGCTATTTCCAGTGATGTCTGTTCCTTCTATGTTTGTTTTAAAGCTTTGCCAGGGCAGATTTGGAGTGGTTTTCATTCTAGGAATAGTTTGGTACTACAGTTAAGATTTGATTCTTTGGGGATCTCACTCTCCTGAATGCCTGAGAATGTAACAAGGATATTTCTCCTCTGTATAATTGGAATTTTAGTTCCTTGTAGCTCTGCATGATTTCTGAGAAATAGATTACAGTCCCTGGTAGTTGTCTTTACTTGGCATTGCTGAATTTCACCATACGCACATGCAGCTTTTTATTCGGCCAAACACTCAGAATTTGTAACCAATTTTCTGGAGCTCTTTCTCCCTATAGTTATGGCCTCTCTAATACTCTGCTGCAAAATTCTCAGCCATTTCAGCTCCCCCAAATTCTGATCTAGCTTCTGAACTCAGGGACACCACTGTGCTCTAGTTGTGTTAGCACTCACTATGCCACAGTCTGGAAACTGCTTTTATGTAAAAAGTTGGGGTGAACATTGGGCTCACCTGATTTGTTTTCATTTTCTCAGGGATTATGGTCTTATGCTGTTGGTTGTCCAACATCTGATAACAGGTTTGATTTATTCCCCTCTCCATGCTGGTTTTCTTATTATTTATGTCAACAAGGCAAGTTGAATTCCAATTACTTTGTGATGGCCAGAAGCAGAAAGTCACAAACAACTGCAACACTAACAACAACCACAACAAATGATGTGCTCACTTAGTATCTTTGACATTAAAATGACTTAAATGGATTAGGACTTCTGAAGGTTAAAAAAAACCTGGCAGAAATACAGCTACAGTATCTGGAAAGGTGGCAATGATGTAAATGGTCTATAAACCTATTTTAATACATTAGGAAATGCTTACAAGCCTTTCCTTTGCTCATTGAGATGGGAACTGTAATGGCAGTGATGGTTGCTGTAATTCAGACATTTAATTTTCACTAAAATTCTTAAGTGAGAAGCAGTATAAAGGCTGCCACCTGGCTGCCAGTAGGCTGGATATGGCTCAGTAATTAATTTTGTTTGACCAGTACATTAATTTTAAAACTTGAATTTCAATGTCTTTTTGTAAACCATGCAAACTCTAGTTCCCATAGTCCCTATTTTTTTATTCCCACTGTATCAGGTATTTGTCATTTCACTAGCCTGTAAATTTGGAATTAGGCTGTCTATGTTTAAATCTTGATTATCTGCCTACTTACTTTTATTTTTGTGCAAGCTAATTAATTTCTCTGAGCATCAGGTTTCTCTGAAAAGGGAAGTAGATAATATTACTTACTTCAGAAGATAAAATGTACTTATCTACATAAAATGGTTAGCATATCACTTGACATGGAATATGTTAGTGATAATAATTATTATGCCTAAGGAAGGTTTTGCCTAAGGCTGACTAAATAGCAGAGAGGAAGTCTGCAGCCCTGAATTCTAGTCTTGGCTCTACCGCTGTTTTGCTGTGTGACTATCTCTCCTCTCTAATCTCATACTGTATTCAACTTGCACATTCTATGATTCCATTTATTTGGGGGCCTCCTTGACTAATATGAAGGAGAAGAAACATTTATATACCTGACAATGATCCTAATCTGATCACAATTACTTCCATCAGCAGAAATGTACTATAGTGGAAAGTACACAGATATTTTGACTTCGAGAATGTGGGCACAAGACTTGCTTTTACTATTTAAAACTGTATGACCTCCAGCAAGTGTCACTTTTGTGGACTTCAGTTTTTTCTTCTATAAAATGAAAATAATAATAATCTCTGTCTTCTTCACAAAGTAGTTGAAAGGACCAAATGATACAATGAATATAAACATATTCAATGAGCTATAAGATGTTTAATAAATATTATTGGTTATTTAAAATAAACTATTTTTGTTACCTATTTCTGCCATTTCCCTTCTGGTGTGGAAATGAGATATGGGTCAATTATATATAGATCAAAACTAAATAATTAACAAACTGAATATATATTTTTTGTGTAAAAATTTAAAGAAATGACAAATTCACAGTAACCAAAATAAAATTTGAACTTGAAATTGACTGAATGAACTGTATGCACTTGTCTCCATTTCCATTACACTGAAAACACCCACAATTTTCTTTTACTTCAATAGCTTTTGGGGTACAAGTGCTTTTTGGTTACATGAATGAACTGTATAGTGGTGAAGTCTGAAATTTGCGTGCACTCATCACTTGAGTAGTGGACATTGTACCTAATAAGTCATTTTTTATTTTTCACTCTCATCCTGCTCTCTCAGCTTCTGAGTCTCCAATGTTCATTATACTACTCTTGATGCCTTTGAGTATCCATAGCTTAGTTCCCACTTATAAGTAAGAAGGCATTACGTTTTCCTTTCCTGATATTCTTCACATAGAATAATGGTCTCCCAGCTGCATCCAAGTTGCTGTAAAATACATTATTTTATTTTATTTTTACAGCTTGATAGTATTCCATGGTTTATGTATAGCACATTTTCTTTATCTACTTATCGGTTGATGGGCACTTTGGTTGATTACGTATCTTTAAAATTGTAAATTATGCTGTGATAAACATACGTGTGCAGGTGTCCTTTTGATATATTGATTTATTTTCCTTTGGTAGATTGCTAGTAGTAAGATTTTGGGATTGAATAATAGATCTACTTTAGGTTCTTTAAGGAATCTACACACTGTTTTCTATAGAAGTTGTACTAACTTACATTTCCAACAGCAGGAAACATCCACTTTTAAGGCCATATCTCTGTGATATCTTGCTATCACTCAGATTACCTACATATTAAAATTCTTGATATTTTGATATTACTATCGAATATTCCATTTTCAGACCATAATCTCTTATCTTTCTAGTTCCCTCATTACAATTACTCTTTTACATTACAGAGACCTCTGGTTTCCTGGAATATTTCTCCATGTAATCATCATTCCATTAACTCAGCCATGAATTTTTATAATTTGATATCTTTTCCCATGCTGTTTGCTCTATCTAGGATGCTCTTTTGCCTGCCCACTCATCCATTAAGTCCCAGATAATATGTAAGTCCTCTATGAGACAGTCATTATCCCTACTAAGCACAATCAACCACCCCTCTTTTATGATCCCAAAGTAGTTTTAAAAATATATCTATTGTCTGGGTGTGGTGGCTTATGCCTGTAATCCCAGCACTTTAGGAGGCCGAGGTCAGGAGATCGAGACCACCCTGGCCAACATGGTGAAACCCCATCTCTACTAAAAATACAAAACTTAGCTGGGTGTGGTGGCACATGCCTGTAATCCCAGCTACTCGGGAGGCTGAGGCAGGAGAATTGCTTGAACTCAGGAGGTGGAGGTTGCAGTGAGCCAGGTTAGTGCCACTGCACTCCAGCCTGGAGACAGAGCAAGACTCAGTCTCAAAAATATACATATATATATAATATTATATATATTGTACATAATAGATATAAAATACATATTATATATAACAGCCCTATCACAATATATCATAATTATATATAGGTTGCTTCTATTAGTCTGTGAATTGCTCCAAAATATTTTTTAGTGATAATAGCATGACAATTATCAAGTGATTATCTGCCAACCATTGTACAAATAAACCTTATTCATATTGTTTATTTTTAGGCACATAAAAATCTTTTGAGAAATAATATTATCCCCATTTTTAAAGGCGAGAGAACAAAAGCTTAGTGAAGCTAATAAATTTGCCCAAAGTCTTATAATTAGTAAGCTCTAGGACGTGAACTCAGGTTTATACTACTTCAAAAATGGTACTCTTAACCACTATGCAATATTTTACAAACTATGCAGACTATGTCTTAATTGTATCTCTATAATATATACTATAAGGAGGGAAGGGAGTGAGGCAGGGAGAGCAAGAGGGGGTGGAGAGGGTGAGAAAGAGAATCTAGCAAACGGCAGATATTTAATATATTTACTGACTGAATGAAAATATCAATGCATAAAAATTAATGAATACAATAGACTCTTTAATGAGGTAGAAAATGACCTTATTTTACTAGCATTGTTATTTTTTGGGGAGTGACTCACTTTTATTTAACCTTTTCTTAAGAATTCCTTAAATTACTTTCCTTAAATATTTTGCTTAGCCTTTTGTTAATTTCATTCATGAAATTATGGGTTTGATGTGATGAGCCAATAACTTTCTCTAATAAATATTAAATAAACACATATGTATTACAGGTAAAATAAAATAAATCCATTTAAGTAGTACTTCAAATCATCTCAGGTGCCAGCAGTGGTATACATGTATACCATACTTTGGAAACACTGCCTCAGATTAAGTGAGATCACTGAAAATCTATATACTTTGCCCGTATTAAGCCAATGTCTTACAGAATCATCATTGGAAGGTGTACTTTAATGCTATTCTGCCATAACATTATGGAGGGCTATTTCTAGAAATAATGATATAAAATGACTAGACATACAAATTGAAATTGCTGTGAAAGGGTTAAAGACATTGCTGATTATTTTGTTTAATATCTGTGCAAGGTCCGAAATGAAAACTTTACTTACAAATTTAGTGTCAGAAAACACTTGGTTATCTCTGTTCTCTTTAACTTCTGTTACTATACATTCCTTTCTACTTTGGTTGCTAAGAAGCTTTGCAACACCTCTGATGCTCAGTCTTAGCAATTATATTAATCTCTGTGGTTAGCATAATGTGATTTGTCTAATTTGATTTAATGAAATTTACTTTATATACTTTATATACTTTTATATACTTTATTTACTTTATATACTTTTAAGTTTTAAGCACTTAAAAACATTTTTATAAGAAAAGGTGATGAAAAGTAGAGAAAAAGTATTACTGAATGCTTATAATATATAACAAGCACTGTGCTATGGCTTTTCATTAGTTATCTCATTCACTGCTTAATAATTCTACAAGGCATATACTATTTTCTTAACTTTATTGATAAGCAATCTGAGATTCAGGTAATTTTCTAATTTTCCCTAAGTCAGCTAATAAGTAACACAGTTGTGAATTTATCCCAGTCTCTGAATGTAAAGGTGAAGTTCTTTTCATTATATTATACCAACCTCCATATAAAAAGGTAGGACATCAACAAAAGTATTTAAAGAGAAGAAAATTTACTCTTATTTAATTTTTAAAAACCTCCTTACAGTTATCTATAGATGCTGCACTAATTTATATTTCCAAAAACAGTGTATGTACATCCTCTTTATTTCCATACCCTCACCAATATCTATTATTCCTTGTGGTTTTTTTTAACATTTATTTTAGGGTCAGGGTCCATGTACAGGTTTACTATATAGGCAGATTGCATGTAACAGAGATTTGATGTGCAGGTTATTTTGACAGCCGGGTAATAAGCATAGTAATTGATAGGTAGTTTTTTGATTCTCAACCTTCCTTTCACCCTAGACCCTCAAGTAGTCCCTAGTGTCTACTAATTAAGAACACAATCCCATTCTAATTTTCATTGTAGAGTTCTTTCACCTTCCTTGTTAGCTATATTCCTGGATATTTTATTCTTTCTGTGACTATTGTGTTCTTATTTGGTTCTCATCCTGCACATTATTGGTGTATAGAAATGCTACTGCTTTCTAATTTTTTTTTATTTCAAAAGTTTTTTGGGAACAGGTTGTGTTTGATTACATGAACAAGTTCTTTAGTGGTGGTTTCTGAGATTTGGTGCACCGATCACTTGAGTCATGCACAGTGTATCCAATGTGTAGTTTTTTTATACCTCACCACCCCCTACCCTTTCCCTTGAGTTCCCAAAGTCCAATGTATCATTCTTATGCCTTTGCATCCTCATAGCTTAACTTCTATATATGAGTGAGAACATATGATATTTAGTTTTCCATTCCCAGGTTACTTCATTTAGAATAATGGTCTCTGATTCCATCCAGTTTGCTTCAAATGCCATTATTTTGTTTATTTTTATGGCTAAGTGGTATTCCATGGTGTATATATATGACATTTTCTTTTTCCACTCATTGATTAATGGGCATTTGGGCTGGTTCTATGTTTTTGCAATTGCAAATTGTGCTGCTATAAACACGCATGTGCAAGTATCCTTTTCATATAATGACTTCTTTTCCTCTGGGTAGATACCTGGTAGTGGGACTGTTAGATCAAACAGATCTACTTTTAGTTCTTTAAGGAATGTCTACACTGTTTCCCATAATGGTTGTACTACTTTACGTTCCCATCAACAGTGTAAAAGTGTTTCCACTGCTGTGCAGAAGCCCTTCTGTTTAATTAGGTCTACCTTGTCAATTTTGTTTTTCTTGCACTTTTTTTTTTTTTGGCATCTCCATCATGAAATCTTTGGCAGGTCCTGTATCCGGAATGGTATTTCCTACGTTATCTTCCAGGGTTTTTACAGTTTTATGTTTTACATTTAAGTCTTTAATCCATCTTGAGTTGATTTTCATATAAGCTGTAAGGAGGAAATCTAGTTTCAATTTTCTGCATATGGCTACACAGTTATCCCAGCACAATTATTGAATAGAGAATCTTCCTCATTGCTTGTTTTCATTGACTTTATAGAAGATTCAATGGTTGTAGGTGTTCAGTATTATTTCTGCAACCTCTATTCTGATTAATTAGTTTATGTGTCTGTTTTTGTACCAGTACTATGATGTTTTGACTATTGTTGCCTTGTAGCATAGTTTGATATGGGGCACTGTGATGCCCCCAGTTTTGTTCTTTCTGCTTAGGATTGCCTTAACTATGCAGCTTCGTTTTGGTTCCACGTGAATATTTTTTTTAATTCTGTAAAGAATATCATCAGTATTTGATAGGAATAATATTTAATCTGTAAATTGCTTTGGGCAGTGTGGGTATTTTAATGATATTAATTCTTCCTATCCATAAGCATGGAATGTTTCTCCATGATTTGTGTTATCTCTGATCTCTTTGAACAATGGTTGGTAATTTTCCCTGAAGAGTTCTTTCACCTCGCTGTTAGCTGTATTCCTATGTATTTTATTCTTTTTGTGGCTATTGTGAATGAGATTGTGTTCTTAATTTGATTCTCGTCTTTATTGTTGGTGTATATTCTTATATGAATGCTAATAATTTTTGTACATTTATTTTGTATCCTGAAACTTTGCTGAGCTATAGGAAAGAGACTGAGTTTTTTCTTAGTATAGAACCAGATAGTCTGCAAGCAGAAATAGTTTGACTTACTCTCTTCCTATTTAAATGCCTTTTATTTCTTTCTCTTGACTGATCGCTCTGGCTATGACTTTCAGTACTTTGTGGAAAGGAAGTGTTGGGAAAGCACATCCTTGTCTTGTTCCAGTTTTCAGGGAGAATGCTTACAGCTTTTGCCCATTTAACATGATGTTGGCTGTGGGTTTGTCATACGTGGCTCTTATTATTTTGAAGTATGTTTCTTTTTATTTTTATTTTTTTATCCCATTTATTTTATTGCATTTTAGGTTTTGGGGTACATGTGAAGAACATGCAAAATTGTTGCATAGGAACACACGTGGCACTACACATTGGGGTCAGTTGAGGGGAAATAGGGGAGGGACGGTGGGGGGTGGGAAGCTGGGGAGAGATAGCAAGGGGAGAAATGCCAGATGTAGGTGATGGGGAGGAAGGCAGCAAATCACACTGCCGCTTGAAGTATGTTTCTTTAATGTCTAGTTTGTTGAGGGTTTTCAATATGAAGGAATGTTCAATTTTATTAAAAACCTTTTTTACATCTATTGAGATAATCATGTGATTTATGTTTTCAGTTCTGTTTATGTGATGAATCATTTACTGAATTGAGCCTATCAAACCAACCTTGCATCTCAGGGACATAAAGCCTGCTTAACTGTGGTGAAGTAGCTTTTTGATGTGCTTGATTGTGGTGGATTAGCTTTTTGATGTGCTGATGGATTTGGTTTGCTAATATTTTGTTGAGGATTTTTACATCTACATTCATCATGGAAATTGGCCTGAAGTTTTCTTTTTTTGTGTCATTCAGGAGCAGGTTGTTTAATGTCTCTGCCGGGTTTTGGTATCAGCATGATGTTAGCCTCATAAAATGAGTTAGGGAGGAGTTCCTCCTCCTCAAATTTTTGGAATAGTTTCAAGTAGAAATGGTACCAATTATTTTTCTATATAGATCTGGTGGAATTCAGCTGTGAATCTGCCTGTTGTTGGGCTTCTTCCAGTTGGCAGTCTTTTTATTACTAATTCAATTTTAGAACTCATTATTAGTCTGTTCAGGGTTTCAATCTCTTCTTGGTTCAATTTTGGGTGGTTGTATGTTTCCAGAAACTTTCTCATTTCTTCTAGGTTTTCTAATTTGTGTGCATAGGGATGTTTTAGTAGTCTCTGAGGTTTCTTTTCTTTTTCTTTATTACTGTGGGGTCAGTGGTAACATCCCCTTAGTCATTTATGATTATTTCAATCTTCTCTCTTTTTTTATTTATTAGTCTTGTTGGTAGTTTATGTTATTAATTCTTTCAACAAATCAATTCTTGGACTCTTTTGTATGTTTTTTCATGTCTTAATAGCCTTCATTTCAGCTTTGATGTTAGTTATTTTTTGTCTTCTGCTAGCTTGAGGGCTGGTTGGATCTTGTTTCTCTAAGTCCTCGAGATGTAATGTTATGTTGTTAATTTGAGACGTTTCTAAGTTTTTAATGTGGACATTTAGAGCTATAAACTTCCCTCTTAGCATTGCTTTAGTTGTGTCCCAAAGATTTTGGTTTGTTGTATCTTTGTTCCAATTAGTTTCAAATAATTTCTTATTTTCTGCCTTGATTTCACTATTTACCTGAAAGACATTCAGGAGCAGATTGTTTAATTTCAATATAATTGTATGACTTTGATTGAATTTCTTAGTATTGATTTCTATTTTTATTGCACTGTGGTCCTAGAATGTGTTTGGTATAATTACAGTTTTGTTTTTAATTTGCTAAAGATTGTTTTATGTCCAACTTTGTAGTTACTTTTTCACTATGTGCCATATGCAGATAAGAAAAATGTATATCTTGTTTTTGGGGTGAAAGTTCTGTAGATGTCTGTCAGATCCATTTGTTTACGTGTTGAGATCAGGTTCCAAATATCTTTGATTTTTCTGCCTGAATTATCTGCCTAATATTGACAATGTGGTGTTGAAGTCTCCCACTAGTATTGTGTGGTTATATACGTTTCTGAAAACTTGTTTCATAAATTGTGTGCTCCTGTGTTGGGCACACATATATTTAGGATAGCTAGGTCTTCTTGTTAAATTTTGCCCTTTACTATTATGAATCGCCCTTCTTTGACTTTTTTGATTGTTGTTCGTTTAACGTCAGTTTTGCCTGAAATTAGAATAGCAACCCCTGGTTTTTTCTGTTTTTCATTTATTTCATAGATTTTTCTCCATCCCTTTGCTTACAACTAGTGGGTACTACTGCAGTGAAATGGGTCTCTTTAAGACAGCATACAGTTGAGTCTTGCTTCTTTATCCAGCTTTCCACTTCGTGCCTTTTAATTGTGACATTTAGCCTGTTTACATTCTAAAGTAAGTACTGACTGGTATGGATGTGACTCTGTTATGTTGCCAGTTGGTTATTATGCAGACTTTTTGTGTAGTTGCTTTATATTGTCACTGGTCTACATTCGTAAGTGTATTTTTGTGGTGGCTGGTAACAGTCTTTCATTTCCATGTTTAGCACTCCCTTAAAGACTTTATTTAAGACATTCTAGGTGGTAACAAATTCATTAGTATTTGCTTTTCTCAAAAGAAAACTATTTCTTCACTTATGAAACTTAGTGTGGGAGGATATGAATTCTTTTCTTTACACATATTGCTTATAGGCCCTCAATCTCTTCTGGCTTGCAGGGTTTTTGTTGAAGGTTCCACTGTCCGCTTGATAGTTTCCCCTTTGTTGGTGACCAGCCTCTTCTATCTGGCTTTAACGTTTTTTTCTTTCAATTTGACCTAGGCAAAGCTGATGACTATGTGTCTTGGGAATAGTCATCTTATACATTATCTCACAGGGTTTTTCTCCATTTCCTGAGTTTTAACGTTGGCCTCTTTAGCGAAGTTGGGAAAATTTTTATTAGATCAAATATGTCTTCCAAGTTGCTTCATTTCTCTCCCTCTCTTTCAGGGACAATTATCAATCACAGATTTGATCTATTTACATAATTCCATATTTCTCAGAGGTTTTTTTGTTCTTATTTCTTTATTAATTTATATTTATTTATTATTTATTTTTTTTGCAGCAAACCACCATGACATATATATACCTATGAAACAATCCTGCACTATCTGCACATGCACCCCAGATCTTCTTTATTTATTTTTTAAATTTTTTGCCTGAATTATGTCAGAGAATTTTTCTTCAAGCTGAGATTCTTTCCTCAGCTGGGCTGATTCTGCTGTTAATGCTTATGATTGCATTCTGAAATACTTGAAGTGAGTTTTTTCTGCACTATCATGTAGGTGTTGTTCTTTCTTAAAATGGTCATTTCATCTTTCATCTCCTGTATATTGTATTTCTTAGAATTCCTGGATTGGACTTTGACTTTTTCCAGAATCTTGGTTATTTTCATTCCTATCCATATTATGAATTCAATTTCTGTCATTTCAGCCATTTTAGCCTGGTTAAGGGTCATTCTTCAGGAGCATGTACATTCTTTTGGAAGTATAAAGACACTCTGACTTTTTGAGTTACTAGAGTTCTTGTTCTCTCTTTATGGGCTGATGTTCCTTCAATCTTTTTCCTTTTTTTTTTCTTTCTTAGCTTGCTTCATCAATTAATTAAAATCAATCTTTGAACTTTCTATCTTTTAAATGCGTTTTTCCTTTTGCTTTTATCTTCTTTGATGTCCTTGGGGGTTTTATAGTATTATAAGGTGGGTTCAGTTGACTGGCTTGGTTTCTGGAAGAGTTTAGCAGATCAAGGCTCAGCTCAATGCTGTTGTGCTGCATACTGTAACTCTGAGAGGCTAGTGTTGGCCCCCAACTTAGTTCTCTGGCCCCTTGAGATTAGAAACCTGCTGTGATGAAAGGGTTGATATGTTGCCAGACCACTGGCCACAAGACTGCAATGGGTGGTCATAGCCAACATGCTCCATTGAGTGGCTGCAGTGGGATTCATGGTTGTTAGCATGTGGTTGCAGCAGCACCGGCATGACTAGGTGGGGTGCATGCTTGTCACCTGGGGTGGGATATTAGCAGGAGCAAGGGTGTCAGCCTCCATTCAGGTGTTTCCAGCAGTGGTAGTGGGGTGGTAGCAGGGAGCCACTGGTGACCGTGCACAAATTTGTGCTGGCAGTAATGTCAGTGAGGGGTGGGGTGTTGTCAGACACTGAGATGGAGACCTCCATTCATGTGTTCACACTGGTGGCAATGGCAGTTCAGGGTGGGGCTGGGGCCACTGGTCTCCTTGTGAGCATTTACACAGGCACTGGTGGTGCAGCA
The DNA here is from genome assembly GCF_001604975.1 of Cebus imitator. Classification (NCBI taxonomy): domain Eukaryota; kingdom Metazoa; phylum Chordata; class Mammalia; order Primates; family Cebidae; genus Cebus; species Cebus imitator. Next base: position 535,444 of record NW_016107778.1, read on the forward strand.
GGGTGGGGTGGGATTGGTCAGGGTGGACCCACTATCAGCAAAGGCATGGTGGGTGCACATAAAGACCTGAGCTGGTGGGAGAGGGGAGTCAATGTTGACCCCTGCTCACAGTGTACTGCCAATATGATCTGGGGCCTGGCTGTGGGTGTGTGCCATCAAAACAGCTTGGGGGAGACTGCAATGGGGGAAAGATGCCAGTGTGCTGGTGCACATCTGTGTGGGCCATGCTGCTGGAGCTCTTTCATGGTCACGCACGGTCTGCCAGCGCAGAAGCTATGATTTGGGCCCTTTGCAGGCAGCCCATATGGGCATCAAAGACTGTACTGCAAGCAGGCATGGCCAGGCTAGGGCACCATAAGAGGCCAGCAGACAGGTGGGCCATCAGCTTGATGGGGTCACATCTCATGGGGAAGATTGCCCTATTCTGTTCAGGTCAGATAGTTCCCCTAATGCTAAAGTGTCCTAAGGGAGCATGGCAAGCCTCGGGGGTATGGGAGTCCCTGGTTGTGCCTCACCACAGATGTTCCTACACCAAGCCCTTTAGGCTCTGCACCAGCTGGAGTCCTGCCCCATCACATCTCTAAGCAGCTTTTGTTGCCACTTAAGTGTCTGTGGGGGTCGTGGGCTCTCCTGCTGCCAGTATTCTAGAAGTCCATGGTGAAAGAGGGTTGCTCCCTGCCGGCTCAACTTATTCCTTCCCCAGGAGTTGTTGGGGATCAGGAATGAATCCTGGTGCATGAAAGCCCCATGCAGGGTTCCCTGCTTCTTTCTTCAGCCCCGCATCTGTGTTCTCCCTCTCTCCATTCCCAATGACTTCTTTCTGAAGATCTGGTTTGAGTTCTCCAGCCTTCCCGATGTCCTGATCTCTCGGTGGCAGATGTTCCTCTTGGCTCTATTTAGTCAGACTACTTCTCTGGAGAATGAATTTTACTTTTATGTGAGTGGATAAATTGGCTACAATAAACACTTCATTTGTTTCTTCCTTCAAAAACTGAAATTTCTGAATCAATTGACTAATTTATTGCTACTCTACATGTACACCTAAATTCTAACATAATCCCAAAATAGTATAACTTAAAGGCAAAGGAAATAAGGTCTAATGGAAGAATAATGTTAACCACAATATAATTTTATTTATTCTTGAGGAAATTTACCATGGGAATGTATGTAAATAATCATATACTCACCGTATTTTTCTGAAATTTCCCCTAAAACATATACATAATGCTACAGTGTATTTTAATCACTGACAAAACAATAGTGAGAAAAAAAGCCACAAAAAAGATCAGCATTAGATCAATGTTAATGGCCAATTTAAAAATTAACTGGTATTATATTGAGAGGCTAAATGGAGAGGTGAAAGGTTATAATAGAGAGAAGAACAAACTCCAGAAACAGGCTGTTTGAGTTCACTATGCAGCTCTACCACTTGCTTGATGTTTGACCTTTGGAAATTCACTTTTCTGTTCTTTGGTTTCCCCATCTGTAAAAAGGGGATAATAACCGTATTTACATCATAGAGATTTTGTGTGTTTTAATTTTTTAATACAGATAAAATGCTTAGAATAGTGTGCCTGGCCCATAGCAATATATATATATATATATATATATGTATATGTATATATGTAATATGTATATGTATCCTATATATACATATATATGTGTGTGTGTATATATCCTATTATCATGATTACAGTAAACTAAATACAACCCAATTACATGAAGAATAGATTTAAAGTTTCAAAAATATGTCAACCCCAAACCTTCATGAAATCTGACATTTTTAAATAGTTAGATACAATGAATAAAAGCAAAGGAAACACTCTTTAGTACTGGTGGCATTATCTTTTTATTCTGTTTTAAAATGCTACTATAAAATTATTGTACTTGGATTAATACTTGTCAAGGTAGTGAGATGTGATCCCCAATGTTGGAGGTGGGACTTGCTGGGAGGTGTTTTGATAATGTGGGAGGATCTCACATGAATAATTTGGTACTATTCTTCCTGTTGTGAGCTCTCACTCTTAGTTTCAGTAAGAATTGGTTGTTGATAGAGCCTGGCAGCTCATTCTTTCTCCCTTCACCATATGACTTCTCTGCTCTCACCATATGACTTCTGCACATGTCAGCTCCCCATTCCCTTCCATCATGAGAAACAGCCTGAAGGCATAACCAAATGTAGGTGTTGGTACCATGCTTCTTGTACAGCCTGCAGAACAGTAATCCAAATAAATATATTTTCTTTATAATTACCCAGCTTCAGGTATTTCTTTATATTAGCACAAATGAACTAAGACAGTATGTGAGATAATGCATATGTTAATTACTTGATGTAGCCATTTCATAATACACACATATTGAAACATCATATTTTATGTCATAATATGTACAATTATTTGGAAATTGAAATAAACAAATAAATATATTAAGTTTAATTTTTGAAAAATGAAACTACTAGTATATTTCTAGTAAAATGATAAAAATCTAAAATACTGTTAAGATCCAGTGTTGATAACACTGCGGAGCAACAGAAACTCTCATTCCCTGTTGGTGGAATTCAAAATTTTATGGACACTTTGGAAAAGTTTGGCAGTTTCTTACAATGTCAAACATAGGCTTACCATATGATCCAGCAATTGCACTCCTTGATATTTACCCAAATGAGTTAAAGACTTACATTTACACAAAAATCTACACATAAATGTTTCCAGAAGCTTTATTCATAATTGCACAAACTTGGAAGCACCCAAGATATCATTCAACAAGTGAATGGATAAACCAATGTACTACGTTCATACTGTGGAATATTATTTGGCAATAAAAAGAAATGAGCTACCAAGCTGCAAAATACTGGATGAACCTTTAATGTGCATTGGTAAGTGCAAGAATTCAATCTTTAAAGGCTATATTCTATATGATTCCAACTATATAACATTCTGAAGAAGGCAAAACTATGGAAAGAGTAAAAAATCAGCAGTTGCCAGTGACTATATGGGAGAGAGGGATGAATAGGTAGAGGATAGGGTATTTTTAGGGATCGATTTTGTATGGTGTTATACTAGTAGAAACATGTACATGCTTTTCAAAACTCACAGAATGCACAACACAGAGTGAACCCTAGTATTATCTCTGGATTTTTGTTAATAATAACATATTGGTTCATCAATTGTAAGAAACGTACCACACTACTGCAATATATTAATAATAGGGGAAACTGTGTGTGGGCAGGCAGAAGGGGGAACATGGATTCTCACTGCACAAAAAGGTGTTAAGAAAACAGAGTGAATGTTTAAGATAAGAAGCATGACATGAGCAAGGGCACAGTGTTTGTTAAGGGTAGTGGAGGGTTCATGTAAACTAAAAGAATAATGAGAGAGATTAGAAAAGTGTTTTGGAGTTGGATTGTAGAGGATCTTTAATACTGGAATAAGGGAATTTGAGTTTTGTTTGGGACTTATAAAGAATAATTTTTCATAGTTTTCTTCTTTAAAAGTTTCTTTTCTTTGAAATCCAATATTTTTAAATTAATGCTATTTTCTACAAAAAATCAAATTGGTTGATAATAGACATAAATACAACTTTAAATTTTTTCAACATGTAAAGTATCATTACAAGGAAACGGTCTAATGCTTTCTTCAAGCCTAAAAATAAAGCTCTACTTAGATAATCTGTGAGGTCAAAATTTCACAGTAAAATGGTTGTGAACAATTTCTGTTTATAAAGGTCACAAATGTCATGCATTTTTGCCGCTGTTTGCAACAATCTTATTTAACTCTTCCACATGCTGTGAAAGTTAAAGTTAATATAATGTAAATTCATTCTTATTTTATAGCATACTCTGCTTGGTCTTCAACATAACATATTATAGTCTTTACTCCATTTCAACCTCACTTTAATATATTCCTAAAACAATTCATGACACTTTGGGTTAAGCAGTAGTTTTCAGACAATGTTTCCTTATAGCGAAGGTTTATTTGCTCATTATTTCACATTCTGTGCATGCTTTTACTTCGCTCAGCCTAGGTTGCATGCCTGTTACTAAACCAATCATTGTGGCCAAGGGAATGGAGCATTCTAATAAGACAGTTGGATCAAATATCAACTCTTTGTCCAGACAGAACAGTGAGGTAAGCTCTGCCAAAGCCACAAGAAAATTTTCAGTTCTCTATGGTAGATGACGTTTGGTTGCCTAATGCAACCAAAACAACAGATTCCTAAGGAAGATAAAGAATGAAGTGTAGCTTTGAGTATATGATTATTTAAATTTAGCTATTTAGAGCATAATGTTCACTCACTAAGGAAGTCAAGATTATGACATCAGTAATAAGCATGGTGCAATTTGTTAACATAAAACATTGCAGTGCAGTAGCCCCCACTTATCTATAGGAGATGTGTTTCAAGATCCCCAAGTGGATGCCTGAAACTGGATAGTATATATATACATACACACACACACACACGCACACACACACACACACACACACACACACACACATATACACGTACTATGTTTTTTTCCATTGCATACATACCTATGATAAAGCTTAATTTATAAATTAGGTACAGTAAGAGATTAAAAACAATAGAACAATTACAACTAGACTGTAATAAAAATCATGAAAATGTGTGTTCTCTCTCTCAAAATATCTTATTGTACTGTATTTTAGCCACCTATTTTTGGACTGCAGTTAGCCATGGGTAACTGAAACCATAGAAAGCAAAACCGTGGATAAGAACGTTCTAGTGTGTTCAACTTAGTTTCAATGTAACTATTTAAAATCTAACACAAGGAGAGAACTTATATGATTGTTATGGAGGATTCTAAAAACCAAATAGAATGAGCCTATTTATAATCTAGCTCAAGGAGAATAATTCATATTTTCTATAAATTTCATTGCAAAGATATGTAGAATTCAGTACATTATAACATAATACAAGTTATATATTATTTATTTAATATAATACTTTGGCATTTTCTATATTCTTGGGAAATTAAATATAAAATAATATTTGCATATCGAGATATTATCAATTAACATGTTACAACCTCAAAGACACAGGTTCACACAAAAGATTTTGGCACACACAGACACACTCATACACACAGAATCAGGTAATTTAAACATCATAAAGTGCAGTAGTGCTCAACCTTTGCTATGTATTAGTAGTATCATAGAAACATGTAAGAAACATTAAGAAAATAGCAGATGTATTTTCCAATCTCTAGGAGTAAAAAAAAAAAAAAAAAACCAACATTATCTACAACAGCAGTCCCTAACCTTTTTGGCACCAGGGACCAATTTTACAGAAGACAAATTTTCCACGGATTGCAGATGGTAGGGATGGTTTCAGGATGAATCAAGCACATTACATTTATTATTAGATTCTCATAAGGAGCACAAAACCTAGATCCCTCACATGCATAGTTCACAATAGGGTTCGTGCTCCTATGAGAATCTAATGCCTCTGCTGCTCTGACAGGAGGTGGAGTTCAGCTTCACTTGCTTCCCAGCTGTTCACCTCCTGCTGTGGACTGCTACAGGTCCCTGACCCAGGGGTTGGGGACCCGTGGGATAGATAATTCAATTTAACTGGTCTGGGATGGCGATGAATATTTTTAAATGTTAAGTGAATTGAATATGTAGACAGGATTGAGACTACTGATTTGGCCTAGCTACTTTATGTTGTGGTTGAAGAAACTGAGGCTCAGGAAAGATTTGTAATTTACTCAAGATCATATTGATACAGTCCAACCTCCTGCTTCCTAGTCCATATACTTTTCAGGATACTGCTATTTTTTTTTTCCTTTTAATCTGTGGACATTAAGTTCTTTGACGTTACTTACTAGAATGAAATAGATGTCATGTTAGACAGGCTATTCATATAATTTTACACTCATAATAAAATAAAGTACACAATTAATTTTTATTTCACTGGAAATAACCCAATAACTTCATTGCACTCAGAGCTATGATGTGCTACTTTTAGTATTTAACAAAACCCAGCTGCCAATAAAATTATTATTATTACTTTAAGTTCTGGGATACATGTGCAGAACGTGCAGGTTTGTTACACTGGTATACATGTGCCATGGTGGCTTGCTGCACTTATCAACCCATCATCTAGGTTTTAAGCCCTGCATGCATTAGGTATTTGTCCTGATGCTCTCCCTACTCTTGCCTTCACTCCCTGACAGTTCTTGGTGTGTGATGTTCCCCTCCCTATGTCTCTGTGTTTGCATTTTTCAGCTCCCTCTTATGAGTGATAACATCCAGTGTTTGGTTATCTGTAAGTAATTTATCAATTCAATGCTATTCCCATCAAGCTACCTTTGACTTTCTTCATAGAATTAAAAAAAAAAACTACTTTAAATTTCATATGGAACAAAAATAGCCTGTATAGCCAAGACAATCCTAAGCAAGAAGAACAAAGTTGAAGACATCACACTACCTGACTTCAAACTATACTACAAGGCTATAGAAACCAAAACAGCATGTCAGTGGTACCAAAACAGATACACAGAACAAAGGAACAGAACAGAGACCTCAGAAATAACACCACACATCTGCAACCATCTGATCTTTGGCAAAGCTGACACAAACAAGCAATGGGGAAGGATTCCCTGTTTAATAAATGGTGCTGGGAAAACTGACTAGCCATTTCCAGAAAACTGAAACTGGATGTCTTCTTTATACCTTATACAAAAATTAACTCAAGATGGATTCAAGACTTAAATGCAAAACCAAAATCATAAAAACCCTAGAAGAAATCTAAGGCAATACCATTAAGGACATAGGTATGGGAAAATATTTCATTAATAAAACACCAAAAGCAATTGCAACAAAAGTCCAAATAGACAAATGGGATATAATCAAACTAAGGAGTTTCTGCACAGCAAAAGAAACTATCTTCAGAGTGAACAGGCAACCTACAGAATAGGAGAAAATTTTTGCAAGGTACCCATTTGACAAAGGTCTAATATCCAGAATCTACCAGAAGCTTAAACAAATTTACAAGAAAAAGAAAGCAACCCCATCAAAAAGTGGCTGAATGATATGATCAGACACTTCTCAAAGAAGACATTTATGTGTCCAAAAAACATATGAAAAAAGCTCATCATGACTGGTCATTAGAGAAATGCAAATCAAAACCACAATCAGATACCATCTCATGCCAGTTAGAATGGAGATTATTTAAAAGTCAGGAAATAATAAGATGGTGGTGAGGTTGTGGAGAAATAGGAATGCTTTTACACTGTTGGTGGGAGTGTAAATTAGTTCAACCATTGTGGAAAACAGTGTGGCAATTTTTCAAGGATCTAGAATCAGAAATATCATTTGACTCAGAAAGTTATATTTTAAAGATAGAGCTCAGATTACTCCAATAATTATAGTGAGAAAATTCTGGTCAAATACCATTTGACCCAGCAATCTCATTACTGGGTATATACCCCCCAAATTATAAATCATTCTACTATAAAGACACATGCACACATATGTTTATTGCAGCACTGTTCACAATAGCAAACACTTGGAACAATCCAAATGCCCATCATTGATAGACGGAATAAAGAAAATGTAGTACATATGCACCATGGAATACTATGCAGCCATAAAAATGGATGAGATCATGTCCTTTGAAGGGACGTGGATGAAGCTGGAAACATCATTCTCAGCAAACTAACAAAGGGACAAAAAACCAAACATCACATGTTCTCACTCATAAGTGGGAGTTGAACAATGATAACACATGGACCCAGGGAGGGGACCATCAGACACCAGAGCCTGTCATGGAGGGGGTTCTAGGGGAGGGATATCATTAGGAGAAATACCTAATGTAGATGACAGGTTGATGGCTGCACCAAGCCACCATGCATGTGTATACTTATGTAACAAACCGGCACATTCTGCACATGTACCCCAAAACTCAAAGTATAATGATAATAAATAGTTTAGGTACACTATTTCAACTAGTACAAGGCAATGTTCAATACATTATGATGAACAAAGGACTTGAAGGGAAAGAATGAATGTAGTGGATGAGGTTGGTTGACAGATGAGTTTTAAGGAAAATGTTTTTGGAAGAGATGTATTTGAACTGATAGAGAAGATCAAAGGGCATTAGAGTTTGTGGAGGAAGGAAAACATAAGTAAAAGTTGGGCAAGGAATAACAAAGGGATCGAATATAGTCAAACTCTCAGACCTTTTATTAGTAGCCTTACTTTCTATAGAAATATATGTACCACTATGTCTCTCACAGTGACTATCATAAAATACCAGGAGCGCATTGAAATGTAATAACCAAAAATACAGTTAGAGGAGAAACAAATATTTGTCTTCCAGAGGGTTCTGCCTTCTGCTTTATTCTCTCAATGCACACTGTAAGTGATTGCAACTTTGTCTATAGTTTCAGCTACCAAATGTAGGCCAATGAATCTCAAATATCATGTTCTAACTTATCTCCTGATATACACTCTAGTATATCCAACCATTTACTGTATATGAACAAGTTGTTCTCACTCAGGGGCTAGTCCCTCCACCTAAACCCAGAGAACATTGGAAATATCTGGATATATTTTTTGATGTAACAACTGTTGAGGGTTTAATACCATCTAGTGAGTAGAGGCCAAGGATGCTGCCAAATATTTTACAATGCACAGTAGAGTACCACACAGCATAATCACCCAGCCCAAAAGGATCAATGATGCAGAAATTGAGAAACCCTGAGGTACACCAATCTAGAAGTCCAAGAAACACTGCAAATGCAACATGCTCAAAGTTTACCTCATTTTCTCCCCCAAAACTTGTTATTTCTCCAGGAATTGTTTACTTAATTTCATTTTTGAAATATTCATGTTGCTACCTCATTTATATTGACAATAATTACTAAATTCTTCTCTTCACCCAATTCCTGGTATTTCTGCCCTGGCCAAGCTTTATTTGCCTGACTTATTCTCTGCTAGTGGGTAAGAAGTAGAAACTTTATAAAGTTCCAGACACTTATTATCTGGCCCCTGATTATTTTTACAGCATTATCTCTCCTATGACCCCACCCCTACTATGTTCTTCAGTCATGCCAAACTACATACAACTCTTTCAAAGTGTCAATATATTTATTTCTTGACTTCTTATCTTTGCACAATCTCCTTTATTCCTGAAATGGCCATTTTCTCCTCACAATTATCCTCCTGCTTCACCTAGTCATGTTTTAAAAACCTCAAATGTTACCTTTTCTGGGAAAATGTCTGTACTTCTCTACATCTTTGTAGATTTAAAAGCTTTTTCTTCTGGTTTTCCATGACACATCTTCCTTGCCTTTAATATACTACTCAGTACTCTCCAAATAATTGCTTGTGTGTCTGTCTTCCCTATTACATTATGATCTCCTTGATGGCATGTTATATTGTGTTAAATATATTGTACGTTATAATATTTTGAATATATATATATATGTATGTATGATACACAAGGCATTGAAAAAAGTTGGTATTTAAGTAGTTTGAATTGATATGAGGTTGTTCTCATTCAACTTTTCTGTTCTGTTTTTATTGTGGTTAAGAAAAACCACAAAATAAGAGATCTACCCTCTATTTTATTGTACTTTAGGTGCTGGGGTACATGTGCAGATCATGCAGGATTGTTGCATGGGTACACACATGGCAATGTGGTTTACTGCCTCCATCCCCCCGTTACCTACATCTGGCATTTCTCCCCATGTTATCATTCCCTGACCTCCCCACCCTCCCACTGTCCTTCGCTTGCCCCTCAAACAAACTCCAGTGTGTAATACTCCCCTCCCAGTGTCCATGTGTTCTCATTGTTCAACACCCACCTATGAGTGAGAACATGTGGAGTTTGATTTTCTGTTCTTGTGTCAGTTTGCTGAGAATGATGGTATCCAGATTCATCCATGTCCCTACAAAGGACACGAACTCATCATTTTTTGCTGTGGCATAATATTCCACGGTGTATGTGTGCCACATTTTCCTTGTCCAGTCTATCATCGATGGGCATTTGGGTTGGTTCCAAATCTTTGCTATTATAAACAGTGCTGCTATGAACGTACATGTACATGTGTCTTTATAATAGAATGATTTATAATCCTTTAGGTATATAACAGTAATGGGATTGCTAGGACAAATGGAATTTCTGTTTCTAGGTCCTTGAGAAAGCTCCACACTGTCTTCCACAATGGTTGAACTAGTTTACACTCCCACCAACAGTATAAAATTGTTCCTATTTCTCCACATCCTCTTCAGCATCTGTTGTCTCCATATTTTTTAATGATTGCCATTCTAACTGGCATGAAGTGGTCTCTCAAGGTGGTTTTGATTTGCATTTCTCTAATAATCAGTGATGATGATCATTTTTTCACATATTTGCTGTCCTCACATATGTCTTCTTTTGAAATGTGTCTGTTCATATCTTTCACCCACTTTTAGATGGGTTTGTTTGTTTGTTTGTTTTTCTTGTAAATCTGTTTTAGTTCTTTGTAGATTCTGGATATTAGCCATTTGTCAGATGGGTAGATTGTAAAAATTTTTTCCCATTCTGTTCGTTGCCAGTTCACTCTAATGACTGATTGTTCCTTTTGCTGTACACAAGCTCTGGAGTTTAATTAGGTCCTATTTGTCTATTTTGGCTTTTGTTGCCAATGCTTTTGGTGTTTTAGTCATGAAGTCCTTGCCTATGCCTATGTCCTGAATGGTTTTTCCTATGTTTTCTTCTAGGGTTTTTATGGTGTTAGGTCTTATGTTTAAGTCTTTAATCCATCTGGAGTTAATTTTAGTGTAAGATGTCAGGAAGGGGTCCAGTTTCTGCTTTCTGCACATTGCTAGCCAATTTTCTCAACACCATTTATTAAACAGGGAATCCTTTCCCCAGTACTTGTTTTTGCCAGGCTTGTCAAAGATCAGATGATTGTAGATGTGTGGCATTGCCTCCAAGGCCTCTGTTCTGTTCCACTGGTCTATATCTCTGTTTTAGTAACAGTACCATGTTGTTTTGATTACTGTAGTTTTGTAGTATTTTTGAAATCAGATAGCTTGATGCCTCTGGCTTTGTTCTTTTTGCTTAGGATTGTCTTGGCTATGTGGGCTCTCTTTTGGTTCCATATGAAGTTTAAGGTGGTTTTTTCCAGTTCTGTAAAGAAGGTAGTTGGTAGCTTGATGGGTATAGCATTGAATCTATAAATTATTTTGAGCAGTATGGCCATTTGTATATTGACTCTTCCTAACCATGAGCATGGAATGTTTCTCCATCTGTTTGTGTTCCCTCTTATTTCATTGAGCAGTGGTTTGTAGTTCTCCTTGAAGAGGTCCTTTACATCCTTTGTTAGCTGTATTCCTAGGTATTTTACTCTCTTTGTAGCAATTGTGAATGGGAGTTTACTCGTGATTTGGCTCTCTGTTAGTCTATTATTGGTGTATAGAAATGCTTATGATTTCTGCACATTAAATTTGTATTCCAAAGTTGCTTATTAGTTTAGGGAGATTTTGGGCTTAGATGATAGAGTCTTCTAAGTATACAATCATGTAGTCTGCCAATAGAGACAATTTGACTTTTTCTTTTCCTGATTGAATTCCCTTTATTTCTTTTTCTTGCCTAATTTCTCTGGCTAGAACTTCCAATACTATACTGAATAGGAGGGATGACAGAGGGTATCCTTCTCAACTGCCAGATTTCAAAGGGAATTATTCCAGTTTTTGCCCATTCAGTATGATATTGGCTGTAAGTTTGTAGTAAATAGCTTTTATTGTTTTGAGATGTTACTTTGATACATAGTTTAATGAGAGCTTTTAGCATATAGGGCTGTAGAATTTTGTTAAGTCCTTCTCTGCATCAACGGAGATAATCATGTGGCTTTTGTCTTTGGTTCTGTTTATGTGGTGGATTACGTTTATAGACTTGCGTATGTTGAACCACCCTTGCATCCCCAGGATGAAGGCTACTTGATCGTGATGGATAAGCTTTTTGATGTGCTGTTGCAATCAGTTTGCCAGTATTTTATTGAAGGTTTTTTTCATCTATGTTCATCATGGAGAATTGGCCTGAAGTTTTCTTTTTTTTTGTTGAGTCACTACTGGGTTTTGATATCAGGATGATCTTGGTCTCATAAAATGGTTTGGGAAGGATTCTCTCTTTTTGTATTGTTTGGAATAGTTTTAGAAGGAATGGTATCAGCTCCTATTTGTAAGTCTAGTAGAATTCAGCTGTGAACTCGTCTGGACCTAGACTTTTTTTGTTTGGTAGGCTATTAATTATGGCCTCAACTTCAGCCCTTGTTATTGGTCTGTTCAACGTTTCAAATTCTTCCTGTTTTAGGCTTTGGAGGGTGCAGGTGTCTGGGAATTTATACATTTCTTCCAGGTTGACTGGTTTATGTGCATATAATTGTTTGTAATAATCTCTGATTGTAAATTGTATTTCTGTGGAGTCAGTGGTGGCACCCCCTTTATTGTTTTTTATTGTATCTATTTGATTCTTCTCCCTTTTCTTTTTTATTAATCTGACTAGCAGTCTGTCTATTTTGTTGATATTTTCAAAAAACCAGCTCCTGTATTTATTGATTTTTTGAAGGACTTTTTGTGTCTCTATCTCCTTTAGTTCTGCTCTGATTTTAATTTCTTGTCTTCTGTTAGCTTTTGAGTGTTTTTACCTTTATCTTCTTGCTCTTTCAATTTTGTTGACAGGGTGTTGATTTCAGAACTTTCCTTGCATCTGTGGTGGGCATTTATTGCTACAAATTTCCCTCTAGACACTGCTGTGTCCCAGCGTTTCTGGTAAGTTGTGTATTCATTCTAACTGGTTTCGAAGAACATGTTTATTTCTCCCTTCATTTCATTGTTTATCCAGTCGACATTCAGGAGCCAGTTGTTCAGTTTCCGCGAAATTGTGCAGTTGTTAGTTAGTTTCTTAATTCTGAGTTCTAATTTGATTGCACTGCGATCTGAGAGACTGTTTGTTGTGATTTCTGTTCCTTTGCATTTGCTGAGGAGTGATTTACTTCCAATTATGTGGTAAATTTTAGAGTAGGTGCCATGCTTTGCTGAGAAGAATGTGTAGTCTGTGTATTTGCGGTGGAGATTTCTGTAGATGTCTATTAGGTCTGCTTGGTCCAGACCAGAGTTCAAGTCTTGGATATCCTTGTTAATTTTCTGTCTCATTGATATGTCTAATATTGACAGTGGAGTTTTAAAGTCTTCCAATATTATTGTGTGGGAGTCTAAGTCTCTTTGTAGGTTGTTAAGAACTTGCTTTATGTACCTGGGTGCTCCTGTATTGGGTGCATATATATTTAGGATCATTAGTTCTTCTTGACGCATTGATCCTTTTACAATTATGTAATGTCCTTCTTTGTCATTTTTGATCTTTACTGGTTAAAGTAAATTTTTATCAGAGACTAGGATTGCAATTCCTGCTTTTTTTTGCTCTCCATTTGCCTGATAAATCTTCTTCCATCCCTTTATTTTTAGCCTATGTGTGTCCTTGAACATGAGATGGGTTTCTTGAACACAGCACACTGATGGGTTTTGATTTTTTTTATCCAATTTGCAAATCTGCATCTTTTGACTGGGGCATTTAGTCCATTTCCATTTAAGGTGAATATTGTTATGTGTTAATTTGATCCTGCCATTTTCATGCTAGCTGGATGTTTTGTCCATTAGTTGACACATTTTCTTCATTGTATCGATGGTCTTTACCATTTGGTGTGTTATTGGAGTGGCTGGTATTTGTTGTTCCTTTCTATCTTTAGTGCTTCCTTCAGGAGTTCTGGTAAGGCAGGCCTGGTGGTGACAAAATTTCTCAGTAATTACTTGTCCATAAAGGATTTTTGTTTCTCCTTCTCTTATGAAGCTCTTTGACTGGATATGAAATTCTAGGTTGAAAGTTCTTTTCTCTAAGGATGTTGAATCTTGGCCCCCACTCTCTTCTGGCTTGTAGAATTTCTGCTGAGAAATCCACTGTGAATCTGATGGGCTTCCCTTTGTAGGTAACCCGACCTTTCTCTCTTGCTGCTCTTAGCATTTTTTCCTTCAATCTGCTGAATCTGACAATTATGTGCCTTGGGGTTGCTATTCTTGAGGAATATCTTTGTGGTGTTCTCTGTATTTCCTGGACTTGAATGTTGGCCTGCCTTGTTAGGTTGGGGAAGTTTTCCTGGATAATATCCTGAAGAATGTTTTCCAGCTTAGATTCATTCTCTCTGTAACATTCAGATACACCTATCAAACATAGATTAGGTCTTTTCACATAATCCCATATTTCTTGGAGGCTTTGTTTATTTCTTTTCACTCTTTTTTCTCTAATCTTGCCTTCTCATTTCATTTCATTGAGTTGATCTTCAATCTCTCATATCCTTTCTCCTGCTTGGTCGATTCAGCTATTGAAACTCGTGTATGATTTGCAATGTTCTCAAGCTGTGTTTTTCAGCTCCATCAATTCATTTATATTCTTGTCTAAACTGTTTATTCTAGTTAGCATCTCCTCTAACTTTTTTTCTAGGTTGTTAATTTCTTTGCATTGGGTCAGCACATGTTCTTATAGCTCTGAAAATTTGTTATTCCCTACCTTCGGAAGCCTGTTTCTGTCAATTCATCAGATTCATTCTCCATCCATCTTTGATCCCTAGCTGGTGAGGAGTTGTGATCTCTTGGGGGAGGAGAGGCGTTCTGGTTTTTGGTGTTTTCATCCTTTTTGTGCTGGTTTCTTCCCATCTTAGTAGCTTGATCTACCTCTGGTCTTTGTAGTTGGTGACTTTTGGATGGGGTCTCTTAGTGGACGTCCTTTTTGTTGATGTTGAAGCTGTTTCTTTCTGCTTCTTAGTTTTCCTTCTAACATTCAGGCCCCTCTGTTCTTAGTTTTCCTTCTAACATTCAGGCTGCATGACCTCTGGAGGTCCACTCCAGACACCACAAGACTGGGGATCTCCCATAGTGGCTGCAAACAGCTAGGGTTGTGCCTGTTTCTTCCTTTGCTACCCTCGTCCCAGAAGGGTATCCACCAGATATTGGCCTGAGCTCTCCTTTATGAATTTTCTCTTTGGATATATGGGAATCGGGGAGTTGCTCGAGGAGAGAGTATGTCCCTTATACGAGCTCATGTGCTGTGCTGGGAGCTCCACTATTCTGTGCAGAGCTGCTGGGAAGGTACTTTTAAGTCTGCTGCAGCTAAACTCATAACCACCTCTTTTCCCAGGTGCTCTGTCCTAGGAAGGTCGGCTTTATTTACAAGTTCCTCTCATTCTGCCACCTTTTTTCATAGGTGCCCTGTCCTGCACAAAGTAGTCTAGTCACAGTCTGCCAGCAGAGGTGTTGCTGAGCTGCTACAGGTTCTGCCCAGCTGCTGTGTGAACTGCCTTGTTAGTGGCAGACTGCATTGGTAGTGGGGGATGCCCTTACCCCCACTGAGCTGGATGGTCCTGGGTCCAGCTGCACTTGATGCGAAACTCTCAATCCAGAGCATTTCAGATTGCATTTTTTGGGGGGTGGTACCTGCCAAGCCAGATCGCCTGGCTCCCTGTCTCAGCCCCCATCCTTTTGGTTGAATGGGCAGCTCTGTCTCCCAGGCATCCCAGGTGCAAGTCGAATCAGCCACCCAGACTTGTGTGAGTTTCTGTGAGCCAACGCAGCACTGGCTGAAACTGCTGCACTGAAAACTCATGGCACTTTTCATACTGGGAATCTCCTGGTCTGTGGGCAGTGAAAACCTGTTTGGAAATGTGGTGAGTGTTTTTATTACTTTGACTACTCTAAATAGCTCATATAACTATAATCATATACTATTTGTGCCTTTAAAACTGGCTTGTTTTATTTAGCCTAATGTTCTCAAGGTTCATTCATGTTGTAGCATATGACAGGATTTTCTTCTTTTTATGGCTGAACAATATTCCATTATACGCATATGTTGCATTTTCTTTTTTTTTAAGAAAGAAAGAAAGAAAAGAAAAGAGAGAAAGAAAGAAAAGAAAAAAAGAGAGAAAGAGGGAGAGAGGATGAGAGTCTTGCTCTATTGCCCAGGCTGAAATGCAATGATATGATCATAGCTCAGTGCAGCCTCAAACTCCTCACCTCAAGCCACCCTTCCACCTCAGGCTACCCTACCAAGTATCTGAGACTACAGGCATTCACCTCTGTACCAGGCTATCTTTTTTTTTTGAAAACTGTTTTCTAAATTGGCTATCGCTTTTTGTATTTCCACCAGAAACATATAAGTTTTACTTCAGTTGTCCCACATATTCACCAGCATGTTGTATTATCAGTTGTTTTATTTTAGCAATTCTAAAAGGTGTATAGTAGTGTCTTAATTTGATTTTATTTTGCACTACCCTAATGAGCTATGATGCTGAGTATCTTTTTTTGTGATTATTTTAATTTAATATAAATTAAATTAAACATTTAATTTCTCAGTAGCACTAATCACGTTTCAGAGGCTCAAAGGCCACATGTAATTAGTGGTTATCTTACTAGATGGCACAGATTATCAAACATTTCCTTTATTGAAGAAACTTCTGCTAGACAATAGGATGCCTTAGCTAAAGTCATGATTTCTTTCACATCAGAATTCATGGCTAACCTTCAGTAGGAATTGAGCAATTTTATAAGATGATAACATTTAGTCTTAAAGCATTCAAAGTCCAATTTTCTCATTCCATTTTACAGTTACAAATTTCTCTAGTTTTGATTTAAAAATTACCTGACCATATTTGCTATCTCCCCAACTAAGCTGGAAGCCTTTTAAGAATGGGGCCACTTTTTATCCAATTTGCCAGTCTGTGTCTTTTGATTGGGGCATTTAATCCAATTACATTTAGGGTTAATATTGATGTGTGTGAATTTGATACTGCCATTTAAAGCTAGCTGGCTGTTTTGCCCATTAGTTGATGCAGATTCTTCATTATGTTGATGCTCTTTACCTTTTGATATGTTTTTAGAATGGCTGGCACTGGTTGTTCCTTTCTATGTGTAGTGCTTCTTTCAGGGACTCTTGTAAAGCAGGCCTGCTGGTGATGAAATCTCTGAGTACTTGCTTGTTCACAAAGGATTTTATATTTCCTTCACTTATGAAGCTTAGTTTGGCTGGATAGGAAATTCTGGGTTGTAAGTTCTTTTATATAAGGATGCTGAATATTGGCCCCCACTCTCTTCTGGCTTGTAGGGTTTCTGCTGAGAGGTCTGCTGTGAGTCTGATGGGCTTCCCTTTGTGGGTAACCCAACCTTTCTCTCTGGCTGCCCTTAGCATTTTCTCCTTCATTTCAACCCTGGTGAATCTGACCATTATGTGCCTTGGGGTTGCTCTTCTTGAAGAATATCTTTGTGGTGTTCTCTGTATTTCCTGGACTTGAATATTGGCCTGCCTTGCTAGGTTGGGGAAGTTTTCCTGGATAATATCCTGAAGAGTATTTCCAGCTTGGATTCATTCTTTCCGTTACATTCAGGTACACCTATCAAACATAGATTAGGTCTTTTCACATAGTGCCACATTTCTTGGAGACTTTGTTCATTCCTTTTTACCCTTTTTTCTTTTTTTTCGAATCATGCCTTCTCATTTTATTTCATTAAGTTGATCTTCGACCTCCGATATCCTTTCTTCTGCTTGGTCAATTCGGCTGTTGAAACTTGTGTATGCTTCGTGCAGTTCTCGTGTTGTGTTTTTCAGCTCCATCAATTCACTTATATTCCTCTCTAAGTTGTCTGTTCTCATTAGCATTTTGTCAAATCTTTTTTCAAGGTTCTTAGTTTCTTTGCATTGGGTTAGAACATGTTCTTTTAGCTCACAGAAGTTTCTTATTATCCACCTTCTGACGCCTGATTCTGTCAATTCATCACACTCATTCTCCATCCAGCCTTGTTCCCTTGCTGTTGAGGAGTTGTGATTCCTTGTAGGAGGAGAGGTGTTCTGGTTTCGGGTGTTTTCATCATTTTTGTGCTGGTTTCTTCCCATCTTTGTGGATTTATCCACCTGTTGTCTTTGTAGTTGCTGACTTTCAGATTCAGTCTCTGAGTGGATGTCCAGTTTGTTGATAATGAAGTTATTTCTGTTTCTTAGTTTTCCTTCTAACAGTCTGGCTCCTCTGCTGTAGGACTTCTGAGGTCCACTCCAGGCTCTGCTTGCCTGGGGATCACCTGCAGCAGCTGCAGAACAGTAAGGGCTGCTACCAGTTTCTTCTTCTACTATCTTTGTCCCAGAAAGATAGCTGCCAAATGTCAGTCTGATCTCTCCTTTATGAGGTGACTCATTGGGTATACAGGGGTCAGGAAGCTCCTTAAGGAGACAGTATGTCCTTTATAGGAGCTCAAGTGCTGAGCTGTGGGCTCCATTGTTCATTCAGAGCTGCTGTGTGATTTCCCATGTGGCGACCCACTGTGCCGGCTGAAACAGTGGCGCTGAGATTCCTAGCGCTTTCCTGCCTGGGAATGTCCTGGCCTGGCTCGCTGTCTCAGTCTCCTTTTTAACCAGCTGAATGGGCAACTCTGCCTTCCTGGAGCTCCATTCACCAGCTAAAAGGGCACCCAGTCCCGTGTATTTTGCATTGAAAACAGTTGCACTGGGGCACCAGCAAAACAGCTGCGCTGGCCAAAAAAGTCGGGCTGGCAACCCGTGGGGCTCCTCTGCCTGGGAATCTCCTGGTCCATGGGCAATAAAAATCCATCTGGAAATGTGGCGTCCACTCACTGTCTGCGCTTTCACTGGAAGCTGCAATCCTGAGCTGCTCTTAATCGGCCATCTTGGATCTCTCTCCTCATATGTTGCATTTTCTTCATCCATTTTTCTATTGATGGACATCAATATTGTGCCCACCACTTGGCTATTGTGAACAATGCTGCAATGAACATGAGAGTGCAGAGCTATCTTTTAGATTTAGTTTCCATTCTTCAGATACATAACTACAAGTGGGACTGCTGAATCAGATGGTTTTTAAAAAATTTCTGAGGAACATCTATACTGTATTCCATAGCAACTTCACCATTTTTTATTTCCAGCAACAGTGAACTAGGGTTCTATTTTCTCCACAGCCTCACCAACATTTGCTATTTTCTTTTTTTATATAATAGCTATCCTAACAAGTATGATGTAATTTAAATTTAAATTTGATTTAAATCTTCTTTATAATTTGTGATGTTAAGCATCTTTTCATATACGTATTGGTCATCTCTATTCTTTCTTTGGAGAAACGTGTATTCAAGTCCTTGACCTATTTTTAGCCAGATAATTTGCTTCGTTTCTATTTACTTGTAGGGGATTTTTATACATTTTGAATATTAATTCATTATCTGATTCACAAGTTCACAATTTTTTTTTTCTATTTCATAAGTTGCCCGTCAACTGTCGATTGATTCTTTTGCTGTGAAAAAGCTTTTTAGTTTGACACAATCCCACTTTACTATTTTCACTTTTGTTGTCTGTGCTTTTGGTATCATATATAAAAAAAAACATTGCCCCAATCAATGCTCCTCCTATCTTTTCTTGTAAGAGTTTTATAGTTTGTGGTTTTCTATTTAAACTTTTAATGTATTTTGAATTGACTTTTGTGTTTAGTATAAGATAAAGGTCCAATTTCACTATTTTGCATGTGAATATAGTTTTCTCAACACTATTTGTTCAAGAGCCTATTCCTTCTCCATTGTGTGAGTTTGGCATCTTTGTTGGAAATCAAATGACTACGAATGTGTAAATTTATTTCTCTGCCTCTGGCTTTGTTCTTTTTGCTCAAGATTGCTTTGGTAATTCAGGGTCTTTTGTGGCTCCATATCAAATATAGGATTGTTTTTTTCCCAGTTCTGTGAAAACTGTCATTGGAATTTAGATCTCAATAGATGCAAAAAAGTTTTGAAAGAAATTCAACATCCTTTGAAAATCTATAGAAATTAGTTATAGAAGGGATGTACCTCAACACAATAAAGGCCATATATCAAAAGCCCACAGCTAACATTATACTCAATGGTGAAAATTTGAAAGCTTTTCCCCTAAGATTAGTAACAAAGTTGGGGAGATATTGGTGAAATAATACAAAATTTTAATTATACAGGAGAAATAAGTTCAAGAGATCTATTGTACTACGTGGTGACTACAGTTAATAAAAATGCATTGTATACTTGAAAAGTGCTAAGAAAGATTTTAAATGTTTTCATCACAAAAGAAATAATAAATATGCAAGGTAATGGATATTTTAATTAAATTGATGTAGCCACTCCTAAATGTATACATATATCAAAACATGGTGTACACTATAAAATATACAATTTTTATATGTTAGCTTAAAAATACAAAGAAAACAATATAGCAGTACTTTAAAAATATTTAGATGAAATCCACATGACATAAAATGAACCATTTTAATGTATACAGTTTAATGGTATGTAGTACATCCCAAATGTTATCCAAACATAATTTGCGTCTAGTGCCACGCATCATCACACACACAAACACACACACAAAAGCCTGAATACACTAAGCAGACAGCCCTAATTTCCTACTCCTCCAAACACGTGTCAACTATTAATCATTGTATCTGTATGGATTTTGCTACCATGAATATTTTATATAAATAGAACAATACAATATTTGACCTTTTTGTGTCTGGCATTTTTCATTTAGCATCACATTTTCAGTATTCAGTCACATAGCATGTATCAGTAGTTTATTACTTTTAATTATTGAGTAACATTTCATTGTATGGATATAACACATTTTATTTATCCATTTATCAGTTGATTGAGATTTGGGTATTTCCATCTGATAGGCATTGTAAATAATACTGCTTTGAACACCTATGTACAAATATATATATATGACTACCTGTTTCCAATTATTTTTGAAGATTCTACACCTAAGAGTTGCATTGCTTTTCATATGGGTAAATTTATGTTTGTCTTTCTTAGAAACTCTCAAACTGTTTTCAAAAACGAATGCACCATTTTACATTTCCACCAGTGAATGTATGAAGGTTACAATTTCTCTTCCTTCTTACCAACATGTTATTTTATAGTTTTAAAAATTATTATAGCCATCCTAGTGTATGTCAAGTGATATGTCACTGAGATTTTCATTTGCATTTCCCTGCTTATTAGTAATGTTGAGCATCTATTCAAATGCTTGTTGGTCATTCATATATCTTCTTTGGACAAATATCTATTTAGGTCCTTTGCTTGTTTTTTTAGTTGAGTTGTTTGTCTTTTTGTTTTGGAGCAAGGATTCTTATATTCTGGTGTATTATGATGATTGATTTAAAAAAAAATTCAACCACCTTAGCATTCCTGAAATAAATGCCACTATTTGAAAACTTTAACGACAAAAACATATGGTCCTGGTAATTAACCTGTGGTTAGGTTTTTGATCACTGGTTCACCTTTTCGCTTGTTATAGATTTGTTCAAATTTTCTACTTCTTTTTGAATCAGTTTTGGTAGTTTGCATTACTAAAAATTTGTGCATATTATCTAAGTTATCAAATCTGTTGGTTTATGTAATTTTTATAACTATTTTTGTACCTGTGAGGTTTGTAGTAATATCCACCTTTGCTGAACAGTGTAAATAACAAAATATTAGTTTCATTGATTTTCTTTTGTTTTCCATTTCTCAATTTCATTTGTTACTATTCTAATATTTATTATTTGCTTCCTTCTCCAAGTGGTGTCTTTACCTTGCATTTCCATTTCTAGAGTCTTAATGTTTAAAGTTATGTTATTGCGGTAGATTTCATTGAGTTTATCCTGCTTGGAATTATTTAAGCATCTTGGATGTACATTCGTGTCTTCCATTAAACTTTAGAAAAATGGGTATCAATTTATTGAAATATTCTTGTTTCTTTCTATCCTTTCTTTCTGAGACTATAATTAATGTAAATTGGTATATTTTATGTAGTTCAGGTCTCATAGGCCTGTTAATGTTATTTTATTATTTTCTCATTCTGCTCCTGAAATTGGATTATCTCAATTGTTCTAATTTATAATTATTTAAATATGTCATCTGCCTCCCCAAATCAATGATTGGATCCTCTAAATATTTTTTCTTTTAGTTATTGTTCTTCAGAGCATCAGAATTTACATTTAGTTCCTTTTTATAATTTCTCTTACTGTAGTTTTACTTTTTATTTTTATTTCATGGGGACATAGTAGATATATATATATATTTATGGGGTACATGAGATATTATGATACATGCATGCAATGCATAATAATCACATCATGGTAAATAAGGTATCTACCACCTCAAGCATTTATCCTTTGTGTTACAGACAATCTAATTATACCCTTTTAGTTATTTTAAAATGTACAATTAAGTTATTTTTGACCATAGTCACCCTGTTGTGCTATCAAATACTAGGTCTTAGGCATTTTTTTTTTTTTGTAACCAGCAATAATGCCCACTCCCCCCAACACCACTCCCCACTATTCTTACTAGCCTCTGGTAACCATCCTTTTACTCTCTATCTTCATGACATTTAGATTCAATAGTGAATAGTACTGCAATGAAAATACACTTGTATGTGTCCCTATGATAGAACAATTTAAATTCCATTGGTTATATACCCACTAATGGGATTGCTGGATTGAATGGCAATCCTATTTATAGCTCTTTGAAGAATCACCACCATGCTTTTCACAAAGGTTAAGCTAACTTACACTCCCACCAACAGGGTATACGTGTTCACTTTTCCCCACAGCCTCAACAGCATCTGTTATTTTTGGACTTTAATAATAGCCATTCTGACTAATGTGACATGGTATCTCACTTTGGCTTTCATTTGCATTTGTCTAATAATCAATAATATTGAACTTTTCTTCATATGATTGTCCACATGTATGTCTTCTTTTGAAACATGTCTCTTCATGTCTTTTTTTTTTTTTTTCACTTTTTAATGGGGTTCTTTTTTTTTCTTGTAAATTTGGTTGAGTTCCTTATAGGTCCTGAATATTAGACCTTTGTGAGATGAAGAGTTTGCAAATACTTTCTCCCATTCTATAAGTTGTCTGTTTACTCTGTTGATAGTTTCTTTTGCTGTGCAGAAGCTCTTAAATTTAATTAGATCCCACTTGTCAAGATTTGCTTTTGTTGCAATTGCTTTTTGTGTCTTTGCCATTCTCCGCCTGTTCCTATGTTCAGGGCAGCATTGGCTAGGTCGTCTTCCAGGGTTTTTACAATTTTTCGTTTTACATTTAAATCTTTAATCCATCTTGAGTTGATTTTTGTATATGGTGCTAGGAAGGGGTCCAGAATCAGTCCTCTGCATATGGGTAGCCCATTATCCCACCACCATTTATTGAATACAAAATCCTCTCTCTATTGCTTGTTTTTGTCACCTATGTCGAAAATGAGATGACCGTAGGTGTGTGGCCTTATTTCCTGGCTGTCTATAGGGTTTCATTGGTTTATGTGTCTATTTTTGTATCAGTACCAGGCTGTTTTGGTTACAGCAGCCCTCAGTATATAATGTGAAGTCCAATATCATGATGCTTCCCGCTTTGTTCTTTATGCTTAGGATTGACTTGGCTATTTGGGTTATATTTCAGTTCCATATGAATTTTAAAATATTTTTCTAGTTCTGTGAAGAATGTCATTGGTAGTTTGATAGGAATAACATTGGATCTGTAAATTGCTTAGGTAGTAGTATAGCCATTTTAATGATATTGATTCTTTCTATCCATTACCGTGGAATGCTTTTTCTTTGTGTCATCTTTGCTTTTGTTGAGATGTGTTTTGTAATTCTCTTTGTAGAGATATTTCACCTCCCTGATTACATGTATTCTTAGTTATTTCATTTTATTTTTGGGTTGCAATTGTGAATGTAATTATGTTTTTGACTTGACTCAGCTTCACTGTTGTTGCTGTATAAAAATGCTGGTGATTTTTGTACATCACTTGTATCCTGAAACATTGCTGAAGATATCAGCTTAAAGAGCTTCTGTGCTGAGACTATTGGTATTTCGTAGATATAGGATTATGTCAGCTGTAAACAAGAATAGTTTGACTTCCTCTCTTTATATTTGGATGACTTTCATTTCTTTCACTTGCCTGATTGCTCTGGCCATTTATTCCAATACTGTGTTGAATAGAGTGTTGACAGAGGGCATTCTTGTCTTGTGCCATTTTGCAAAGAATATGCTTTCAGCTTTTGCTTATTCAGTTTGATGTTTGCTAAGGGTTTGTTATAAATTGCTCTTATTATCTTAAGGTATGCTTCTTCAATATTTGGTTTGTTGAGAGTTTCTAATATGAAGTGATGTTGAATTTTATCAAAAGTCTTTTCTGTATCTATTGAGATAATCATGCGGTTTTTGTCTTTAGCTCTGTTTATGTAATTTATCACATAAATCACATTTATTTATTGGTGTATGTTGAGCCATCTTTGCATCCCAGCTATAAAGCCTACCTGATCATGGTGGATTAGCTTCTTGATGTGCTGCTGGATTTAATATGCTTGTATTATGTTGAGGATTTTTGCATCAATGTTCAAATATACTGGCCTAATGTTTTCTATTTTCTTGTGTGACTGGAAGGTTTTCGTATCAGGGTTCTGCTGGCTTCATATATTAAATAGAGGAAGAGTCTCTCTGACTCAATTTCTTGGAATAGTTTCAGCAGAAACAGTGCCAGTTCCTCTTTGTATATCTGGTAGAATTTGGCTGTGAATCCTTCTAGCCCTGGCTTTTTTTTTTTTTTTTGTAGGCTATTTGTTACTGAGTCAATTTCAGAGCTCCTTACTGATCTGTTCCATTAACTTTCTTCCTGTTTCAAACTTGGGTGGGTATATATGTCCAGGAATATATCTATTTCTTCTAGATTTTCAGTTTCTGCAGACAAATGTGTTAACAGTAGTCAATGAAGGGTTTTTGTATTTCACTGGGGTCATCGGTAATATCCTTTTTGTCATTTATAATTGTTTTTTAATCTTGTTTCATTTCTTCATTATATCTTTTTATTTGTTGTTAAATTCAGTGCTAGTATTTTGTTGAGAATTTTTGCATCAATATTTATCAATAATATTGTCATCTAGTTTTTGTTTTTGATATGTATTTATACAGTTTTGTTATCAGGGTAACAGTGGACTGGTAGAATGGTTTGGAAGTATTCCTTATTTGTCCATTTTTTAATATCTGCTGAATAGAATTGATATTACTTCTTTAAAAGTTTGGTAGAATTAAGCAGTGTATCCATAAGGTCTCAGGCTTTTTTTGCTTGGAGATTTTCTTGCGTTTTTTTTTTTTAAACTATATTTTATTGCACCTTAGGTTCTGGGGTACATGTGCAGATCATACAGGATTGTTGCTCAGGTACATACATAGCAATGTGGTTTGCTGCCTCCATCCCCCCATCACCAATATCTGCCATTTCTCCCCATGTTAACCCTCCCCAACCTCCCTACCCCCCACTTTTCCTCCCCTAGTCCCCCTCAACAAACCCTAGTGTATATTGCTCCCCTCCCTGTGTCCGTGTGTTCTCATTGTTCAACACCCACCTATGAGTGAGAACATGCGATGTTTTATTTTCTGTTTTTGTGTCAGTTTGTTGAGCATGATGGTTTCCAGATTCATCCATGTCCCTACAAAAGACACTAACTCATCATTTTTTATGGCTGCATAGTATTCCATGGTGTATATGTGCCACATTTTCCTTGCCCAGTCTATCATCGATGGGCATTTGGGTTGGTTCCAGGTCTTTCCTATGGTAAACAGTGCCACAATGAACATATATGTGCATGTATCTTTATAATAGAATGATTTACAATTCTTTGGATATATACCCGTTAATGGGATTGCTGGGTCAAATGGAATTTCTATTTCTATGTCCTTAAGGAATCTCCACACTGTCTTCCACAATGGTTGAACTAATTTTCGCTCCCATCAACAGTATAAAAGTGTTCCTATTTCTCCATATCCTCTTCAGCATCTGTTGTCTCTGGATTTTTTACTTGTTATTTGTCATTTATATTAGTCTGTTTTCAAGCTTCTGGTAAAGACATACCTGAGACTGGGTAATTTATAAAGAAAAAGAAGCTTAATGGGCTCACAGTTCCATGTGTCTGGGGAGGCCTCACAATCATGGTGGTAGGTGAAAAGCACATCTTATGTGGCAGCAGACAAGAGAGAATGAGAACAAAGTGAAAAGGGATTTCCCCTTATAAAACCAACAGATCTTGTGGGATGTATTCACTAACACTAGAACAGTATGGTGGAAACTGCCCCCATGACTCAATTATCTCCCATTAAGTCCCTCCCACAACACATGGGAATTATGGGAGCTACAATTCAAAATGAAATTTGGGTGGGGACAGAGCCAAACCATACCATTCTGACCCTGGCCCATCCTAAATTTCATGTCCTCACATTTCAAAACCTATCATGCCTTCCCAACAGTCCCTTAAAGTCTTAACTCATTTCAGCATAAACTCAAAAGTCCATGGTCCAAACTATGATCTTAGACAAGCCTCTTCTCCCTATGATCCTGTAAAATCAAAATCAAGTTAGTTGCTTTCTAGATAGAATGGAAATGCAGGCATTGGATAAATACACCCATTCCAAGTGGGAGAATGGGCTAAAACAAAGGGGCTAAAGGCCCCATGCAAGTCCAAAATTCAATGGGGCAGTAAAATCTCAATGCTCCAAAATGATCTCCTTTGACTCCATGTCTCACATCCAGGTCATTCTAATGCAAGAGGTAGGCTCCCATGGCATTTGAGAGCTCTACTCCAGTGGCTTTGCAAGATATAGACACCTCCTTGCTGCTTTCGTGGGATGGCAATGCCTGCAGCTTTTTCAGTTGCTGGGGCAAGGTGTCAGTGGATCTACCATTCTAGGGTCTGAAGAATGGTGGCCCTCTTTTCATAGCTCCACTAGAAAGTAACCCAGTAGGAACTCTGTGTGGGGGCTCACAACATACATTTCCCTTTTGCACTCCCCTAGCAGAGGTTCTCCATGAGGGCCCACCCCTGCAGCCAACTTCTGCCTTGGCATTCAGGCATTTCCATACACACTCTGAAATCTAGCTGAAGGTTCCCAAACCTCAATTCTTGACTTCTCTTCATCCACAGACTCAATCCCACATGGAAGCTGCCAAGGCTTGGGACTTGCACCCTCTGAAGCAACAACACAAGCTGTACATTAGCCCCTCGTAGCCATGACTGGAGCAGCTGGGAAACAGGGCAGCAAGTCCCTAGGCTGCACAGAGTAGAGAGTCCCTGGGCTCAGCCCATGAAACCATATTTTCCTTCTAGGCCTCCAGGCCTATAATGGGAGAGGCTGCTGTGAAGAACACTGACATTCCCTGGAGACATTTTCCCCATTTTCTTGGTGATTACCACTTGGCTCCTAGTTACTTATGCAAATTTCTGAAGGCAGATTGAATTTCTCTCAGAAAATGGGTTTTTCTTTTCTATTGTATCATCAGGCTGCAAATTTTCTCTTTTATGCTCTGTCTCCCTTTAAAAATGGAAAATTTTTAACAGTACCAAAGTCACTTCTTGAATGCTTTGCTGCTTATAAATTTCTTCCACCAGATACCATAAATCACATCCCTCAAGTTCAAAGTTCCATAAATCTCTAGGGCAGGGGCAAAATTCCACCAGTCTCTTTGCTAAAACATAGTAAGAATCACCTTTACTCCAGTTCCCAACAAGTTCCTCATCTCCGTCTGAGAGCATCTCAGCCTGGATTTCTTTGTACATATCATCATCAGCATTTTGGTCAAAGCTATCCAAAAAGTTTCTAGTACGTTCCAAACTTCCCACATTTTCTTGTCTTCTTCTGAGCCCTCCAAATTGTTTCAACCTCAACCTTCTACCTAGTTCCAAATTCACTTCCACATATTCAGGTATTTTTACAGCAGCATCCCACCCTACTGGTACCAAGTTACTGTATTAATCTTTTCTAACACTGCTAATATGAACATACTTGACAGTGGGTAATTTATAAATGAAAGAGGCTTAATGAACTCACAGTTGCACATGGTTGTGGAGGCCTCAAAATTAGGGCAAAAGGCAAGAAGGAGCAGTAATGTCTTACATGGATGGCAGCAGGCAAAAAGAGAAAGCTTGTACAAGGGAACTTCTCTTTATAAAACCATCAGATTTCATGAGACTTACACACTATCATGAGAGTAGCATGGGAAAGACATACCCCCATGATTCAGTCACCTCCCACTGGGTTCCTCCCTGAAGTTGTGAAAATTTTGTGGGAGCTACAATTCAAGATGAGATTTGAGTGAGAACACAGCCAAACCATAACACCATTTAAAATTTTAGATTTATTTATGGGACAATTTTGGTAGGTTGTACGTGTTTAGATATTTATCCCCTTTCCAATTTATTGGCATATGTATGCTAATAGTAAGCACTAATAATTCCAAAATTTCTGCAGTATCAATTGTAATGTTTCTTTTTCTATCTCTGATTTTATTTATTTGCATGTTTCCTATTGTTTTCAGAGTCTGGCTACAGGGCTGTGAATTTAGTTTACCTTTTCAAAAAAAAAAACTTTTTGTTTTGGTAATCTTTTTATCATTTTGCCAATTTGATTAATTTCTGAACTTCTTGAATTATTTACTTTATTCTAATAATTTTTTAGTTTTGCTTGCTGTTGCTTTTCTAGTTCCTTAAGATACATTATTAGGTTGTTTCTTTGAAGTTTTTCTGTTTTTTTTTTTTTTTT
>NW_016107778.1:564733-584600 GCF_001604975.1 Cebus imitator
GGTGTTTGATCTTCTGCTCTTCTGTCGGTTTGCTGAGAATGATGGTTTCCAGGTTCATCCATGTCCCTACAAAGGACCCAAACTCATCGTTTTTGATGGCTGCATAATATTCTAAAAAACTGCAACCAGGACTGCCTCTGATTAATCGTATCAGTTTGGATAGGTTATCCTTCACTTGCAACATTAAAGATCCCAAATTAGAAAGCAATACATAGGCATGGTGAAGTAAAGGGTGGGTTTTAATGTTTATTTACAGGAGGCTGCAAGATATGAAATTCCACATAGAAATAAGAAACGTAGCCAGAGGACAAGCTTCATACAGTATGTACAGTTGGAACTGTTCAAGTATAGTTTCAGTGTAAAAAGTGCTACAATAACAAACCACATTTAGAAAGAGTTCTTCGTAGAGACACAGGAAGACAAAATACCAAACATAGTACACAACAGATTTATACCTCAGCTACATTATCTAGAAGTTAAAGGTCCCAGGAGTCCCATCCTGAACTTGGAAGGTATAGCCTTCAGAGGTAGTTTCTGGCACAACATTTTGATCTTCCTCTTCCTCTACAGAGAAATACTTCTCAATTAAGTTTAATGAAGCTTTATACACAGACTCATTTTCATGGTTTTGCAGAGCTTCAATTTTGTCTAAGCCTCCGCATTCTTCAATCATTATACTAAGTTTCTCAGTTTCACCTAGTTTCTCAGCATCCTGAAAGATATTTGAAATAGCATCCAGGATAACCAGAATAATCTTGGTATCTTTTGCAGTTAAGAGGTTCATTAATGGTTCTATTACGCCACAATGAACAAGGTACACAATCTGTTCAACTGTTCCACCACTGGTATAGTTGGTCACAGCCCATACAGCTTCCTTTTGTGTCTTAAAATCTGCCTTAGAAAGAACACTGACAAGGAATGGGACTAATCCATGATTCACAACTTGCTGTATCTGGTCCTGACGGCCAGCTGTGATGTTTGACATTGTCCATGTAGCTTCCTTCTGAATGTTAGTTTTGGGGTTGGTGAGCAGGCTGGGAAAGACGGCAAGCGCTCCTGCATCAATCACAACCTGAGTCTGTTCATCTGTACCAATGACAATATTCCCTATGGCTCATAGTGCAGGAGTCACAATTGGCAATTCAGAAGCTCCTAGAAGCTTCACGAGTTGGGGCACAACTCCTGTTTTCACGACCATGTCAATTCGTTCATTTGGACCATCAGTAAGGTAGGAAATAGCCCAGCAGGTATCTGCTAATAATTCTGGATCATCATGATGCAGGAGCCTAATTAAGGTAGGAAGAATCTGCTCAACAGCATCTAACGGGGGTGCAGGATTCTTGTTGTGGCACAGATTTGAAAGCGTCCAGGTAAGTTTACGTAAGTAACCACATGCCAAAGATGACATATCGGGAACTGCAAGAAGAGCCAAGAGTGGGTCAACTGCACCGTACTTAATAACCAAATCTCGGAACACTGAGCCATCACCTGCAATGTTTCCTAGAGCCCATACAGCTTGTTCACTGACGTGAGCATGGGGAGATGCCAACAGAGAAATGAATGCTGGGATGGCACCTCCATCTACCACAGCCTTGGTTTGTTCTGATGTCCCAGAAGCAATGTTAGTGAGTGCCCAAGCAGATTCAAACTGAATGGGACTACAATCAGTTCTGCCCAAGAAGGACACAAATTTTGGAAAAAACCCAGCCCGGATTATGTTGTCTATGGGGGGCTGTTTTTCTCTAGAAAATAGTTTCCTGGCAGCTTGGGTAGCTTAGAGCTGATTTTTCACATTGTTGCTATTTATGCCTTTGATGACAATGTCATCAACAGACCAATTTACAGTGCCCTGGTTGTTGCGGTTTTCCTGCAGCGGAGAAGTAGCATCATCAGGAAATGAGCTGACATTTGTCCTCTTCAAAATCTGATCACCCTTCTTAGCTTTCCTCAGCTCCACATTGACTTCTATTCTGTGACGCCTCATTTCTGTACTGTCTTTTCCCTTGTTCTTGAATCTGTTAAGACGGGCAGCTGGTGTAGGTGCATTCTCGTTGGTGGACATGGTTATGAGACAAAGGGAGAAAGCTGCGAAGTGGGCCCGGGCTTCCACAGGAGGCTTAAGCGGGGATCCACAGCTGTGGGGAGGCTGTGCTACAAGCGACCACCTCGGCTTAGCTCAAAGACCGTGTCAATTTTTTCAATTATTTCAGACTTGTTTTGTGACCTAACACATGGCCTATCCTTGAGAATGATCCATGTACTGAGGAAAGAAATGTATATTTGACAGCTATTGGATAAAATGTTCTGTAAATATCAGTTAAGTACATTTTGTGCAGAATAATTCTGATGTTTCTTTGTTGATTTTCTCTCTGGATGATCTGTGCAGTGCTGAAAGTGGGGTGTTGAAGTCCTCGCTTTTATCGTATTGGGGTCTTTCTCTTTAGTTATAATAATATTTGCTCCCCTCCCTGTGTCCATGTGTTCTCATTGTTCAACACCCGCCTATGAGTGAGAACATGCGGTGTTTGATCTTCAGTTGGGGGGGGGAGAAGGGGAGGGTTGGTGGGTGGTGGGGAGCTGGGGAGAGATAGCAAGGGGAGAGATGCCAGATGTAGGTGATGGGGAGGAAGGCAGCAAATCACACTGCCACGTGTGTACCTATGCAACAATCTTGCATGTTCTTTACATGTACCCCAAAACCTAAAATGCAATAAAATAAATAAATGGGAAAAAAAACCTTAAAATAATAATTAAAAAATAATATTTGCTTTATATATATATAAATGCTCCAGGGTTGGTAAGATATATATTTGCAATTTTTTACGTCTCCTTGATACATTGACTCCTTTACCAAAATATAATGGCCTTTATTATCCTTTCTTATATTTTCTCTGAAACAGATACAGCTATTCCTCCTCTGTTTTTGGTTTCCATTGGCAAGGAATATCTTTTTCCATCCACTTATTTTCAGTCTATGTGTTCCTTAATAGGTAAAGCATGTTTCTTGCAGGCAACGGATTGTTGGGTATTTTATTTTTCAATCAATTCAGACAATGTATGTCTTTTGGTTAAGGAATTGAGTCAATTTACATTCAATGTTAGTATTGATTAGTAAGAATTTTATCCTGCAATTTTGTTGTTTTCTGGTCTTCTCTTCCTTCCTTCCTTCTTTCCTTCCTGTCTTCCTTTTTGTGAAGGTGGTATTCTCCTGTGGTATGTTTTAATTTCTTGCTTTTTATTTTGTCTCTATCTGTTGTGGACTTTTTTATTTGAGGTTACCATGAGGTTTGCAAATAACATCTTGTAACCTGTTATTTTAAAAGGCTGACAAATTAACACTGATTGTGAAAACAAAAAAGTAAACTATTGAACAAGCAAAAAAAGAACTTATAAAAACTCTACATTTTAACTTCATCAAATCCTCCCTCCTGCTTTTTAACTTTTTGTTGTTTCTTTGTATGTCTAATTATACTGTCAATTTCTTGAAAGATTATTTTAGTTATTATTTTTGATTGGTTCATAATTTCATTTTTCTACTTAAGAGTAGTTTACACACCACTATTGCAGTGTTATAATGTTTTTCTGTGTACTTACTATTAACAGTGGGGTTTGTACTTTCAGATGATTTCTGATTGCTCATTAACTTCCTTTCCTTAGGCCACATGCCTTCCAAGTCCACTAGCACTGGGCCCAGTTCAGCTGTAGGACTCAACTAGGAGTTGCAGTCCTTATGGCCTAGACTGCCTTTCATTTACTTACAGAAACAGAGCACTTTAACTCATAGTGGGGAGGCTTGCCAGAACTTGAATTCCAACTGCTGGAATAGGCGACTCCTCTCTGACTAAGGTTGATTTAAATACTCCCTCTGTGGATGGATGTCAGATGAATTCAGTCCAGTTTTCCTTTCTCATTTGACAGGGTAGCACTGAGCTTGATGCAATGTCTAACAATCCCTATAGTCGCCCTCTCCCAAGTGCACAGATTCTCTCTGGATACCACCTGGCTGCTGCTGGTGGATGGAGGGAGGGTGTCATCGTCATTTCAAGAATGTCTTTCTTAACCTCTGCCAGTGCCTCTTTGAGTGATATACAGGATAATCTCCATGATGAACATAGATGCAAAAATCTTCAATAAAATACTGGCAAACCGAATCCAACAGCACATCAAAAAGCTTATCCATCATGATCAAGTAGGCTTCATCCTGGGGATGCAAGGCTGGTTCAACATATGCAAATCTATAAATGTAATCCACCACATAAACAGAACCAAAGAAAAAAACCACATGATTATCTCAATAGATGCAGAGAAGGCCTTTGACAAAATTCAACAGTCTTTATGCTAAAAACTCTCAATAAACTAGGTATCGATGGAACGTATCTCAAAATAATAAAAGCTACTTACAACAAACCCACAGTCAGTATCATACTGAATGGGCAAAAACTAGAAGCATTCCCTTTGAAAACTGGCACTAGACAAGGATGCCCTCTCTTACCACTCCTATTCAATATAGTATTGGAAGTTCTAGCCAGAACAAACAGGAAAGAAAAAGAAATAAAGGGCATTCAATTAGGAAAAGAAAAAGTCAAATTGTCCCTATTTGCAGATGACATGATCATATATTTAGAAGACCCCATCATTTCAGCCCCAAATCTCCTCAAGCTGATAAGCAATTTTGGCAAAGTCTCAGGATACAAAATCAATATGCAGAAATCACAAGCATTCCTATACACCAACAACAGACAGAGAGCCAAATCATGAGCGAAATCCCATTTACAATTGCTACAAAGGGAAGAAAATACTTAGGAATACAACTAACAAAGGATGTAAAGGACCTCTTCAAGGAGAACTACAAACCACTGCTCAAGGAAATAAGAGAGGACAAAAACAGATGGAGAAACATTCCATGCTCATGGTTAGGAAGAATCAGTATTGTCAAAATTGTCATACTGCCTAAAGTAATTTATAGATTCAACACTATCCCCATCAAGTTACCACTGACCTTCTTCACAGAACTGAAGTGATATAAAGTTAAAACCAGCTAGTGAGTGCTTACCTAAATTTTCGTTCTTATGAAGGTACTTTTTTTGTGTAGATAATTGCTAAGTTGGTTTCTTTGCATGGAGGACGATTGATAGATCCTTACATTTTGCCATCTTACTCTGTTTCTCTCTATGGTGTTTTNAGTTACCATGAGGCTTGCAAATAACATCTTATATACATTATTTTGAATTGATGACAAAGTTACAGTAATTGGAAAAACAAGTAAACTATCAAACAAGCAAAGAGAGAAATAATGAAAACTACTATAATTTCATCACCCCCCTTTTATCTTTTTGTTATTTCTGTGTATATCATATTATACTGTCCATGCCTTGAAAAGTTGTAGTTACTACTGCTGATGGGTTCATCTTTTAATCTTTCTACTCATGTTATCAGTAGTTTATACACCACAATTAGTATTATAATAATGTTTGTCTATATCTTTATTATTACGAGTGAGTTTTGTGCCCCCTGATGATTTCTTATTGCTCATGAACATTCTTTTCTTTCCAATGGGAAAACTCCATTTAGCATTTCTTTTAGAATAGGTCTGGTGTGGATGAAATCCCTTAGCTTTGATTTGTCTGGGAAAGTCTTTATATTTCCTCCATGTTTGAAGGATATTTTCCCTGCATATACTATTCTGGGATAAAATATTTCTTTCCTACAGCACTTTACATACGTCATGTCACTCTTTCCTGGCCTGTAAGGTATCCACCAAGAAGTCTTATGCCAGAAGTATTGGAGCTCCATTGTATGTTATTTTTTCATTTTCTTTTGCTAAATTTAGGACCATTTTCTTAGCCTTGACCTTTGGGAGTTTGATCATTCAATGTCTTTGGGGAGACTTCTTTGGGTTCAATCTCTTTGGTGTTCTATAACCCTCTTGTACTTGAATATTGGTATTTTTCTCTAGGTTTGAATAATTTTCTGTTATTATCTCTTTAAATAAACTTTCTACCCTTATCTTTGTCTTTGTCTCTTTCTTGCTCTCTCTCTGTCTCCCTCCTTCCTCTTTAAGGCCAACAACTTATATTTTCCCCCTTCAGGGTATTTTCTGAACCCACAGGCATGCTTTATTGTTTTTTATTCTTTTTTGTTTTGTCTTCTTTGACTGCGTGTTTTCAAATAGTCTATCTTCAAACTCACTAATTCTTTTTCTCTGTGTGGTTAATTCTTCCACTGAGAGACACTGATGTATTCTTCAGTATGTCAATTGAAGTTTTTATCTCCAGAATTTCTGCTTATTTTTACAAAATTATTTCAATTTATTTGTTAAATTTACCTGATAGGATTTCATATCCCTTTCCTGTGTTATTCTGAATTTTGTTGAGCCTCCTCAAAACAGCAATTTTGAATTCTCTGTCTGAAAAATAACAACGTTGTCACTCTGGGGTTGGTCCCTGGTGTCTTAATTAGTTCATTTGGTGAGGTCATGTTTTCCTGGAAGATCTTGATGCATATGGATGTTCATCAATGTCTGAGCATTGAAAAGTTAGGTATTTATTGCAGTCATCACAGTCCGGGATTGTTTGTACCTCTCTTTCTTAAAAAAGCTTTCCAAGTATTCAAAAATAATTGAGTGCTGTGATCAAAATATTTGGCCACTGTAGCCATATCTGCATTAGAGGGCAGACCAAGCCTAGTAATCCTGTGAGTCTTGCAGACTCATAGAAGTACCACCTTGGTGGTCTTGGGTAAGATATTGGATAACTCCCTGGGTACCATGCAGAGACTCTTGTTCTCTTCCTTTACTTTCCCCCAAACACAAGAGGCATCCCTCTTTGCTCTGAGCCACCTAGAACTGGAGAAGGGGAGACACAATAACGATTCTGCTCATCATTACTGGGACTGAGCTGGGTCAAATTCAAAGCTAGTACAGCACTGAATCTCGCTTATGGTCCACAGTGACCACTGCCTGGCTACCGCCTGTGTTCATTGAAGGCCCAGGGGCTCTACAACAAGCAGGTCCCTAATCCTGCCAGGCTATGTCCTTCCCTTCATATTGATGAATTCACAGAAGACCTGGGTGGGTCCAGAGGTGCCATCTGGGAGTCAGGGCCTGGATAGGGAACCTTTAGAATCTACCTGCTACTCTATTCTACTGTGGCTGCACTGGCACCTAAGCTGCAATACAAGTCTTTCCCACTCTTCCACCCCCTTTTCTCAAGCAGAGGAGTTTCTCTCCATGGCCACATCCACCATGTTCTCATGGTAATTACTGTCTGGCTACCAACAGTGTTCTCTCATAGGCAAAGGCCCCTTCAGTAAGCTTGTGGTGAGTGCTCCCAGTCCTGTCTCTACCTTCATGGCAATGGTCTTCCCTCTGGCCCAGGGCAGGCACAGAAATGCTATCCAGCAGCCAAGGCCTGGAAGCAGACACCCCAGGGGCCCTCTTGATGTTCTACCCCACTGTGGCTGAACTAGTACCCACATTGAAAGGGAACATCACCTCTACTTCCCTCTTCTTTCCTTAAGCAGAAAGATTCTCTATAGCTATCACAGCTGGAAGTGTGCTGGGTCACACCTGAAGCCCACATGGCTCTGAGTCTCACCCAAGGCCTGAAGTGAGAACTGCCTGGGTACCACTGCCGATTATTTAGTGCCTGGTAGCTCTGTAGTTGGCAGGTGAGTCCTGTGAGGACTGAGTTCTTCCCTTCAAGGAAGTGGGTCCCCCTCTTGTCCAGAGTACATCTAGAAGTGTCATCCAGGAGCTAGAGTCCCAAATGGAGGCCTCAGGACTCTGCCTGGTACACTATTCTACTGCAGCTGAGCTGATGTCCAAGTAGCTAGGCAAAGTCCTCTTTACTTTCTCCTCTCCTTTCCTCAAGCAGAGGTAAGAAGTTTCTCCAAGAACTGTCAGACTTGCTGCCTGGGGTTTTGCAAGGGATGACATAAGCCCTCTTTTGGCCACCCCTGTTGGTGTCTCGCTGGGTCATGTTAACCATATATCTATCGGCTTTGAGTCTAGCAGAGCACCAGTGTTTGCCCAGAAATTGCAGTCCTAATGGCCTGGAATGGCTTTCAAGTTTACTTAGGACCCCAAAGCACCATGATGGCAGGGTTTTCCAGAGCTCAGGTTCCAACCACTGAGATGGGCCACTCCCCTCTATCTAGAGCTGGTCTAAATACTCTGTCTGTGGGTGCTTTCTGCTGTGATGGGGCAACACCAAGTTCTAATGCACTGTACTCCCTCATTCAAGTGCACAGATTCTCTCTTTGCACCACACAGCTATTGCTAGGCAATGGATGAAAGGTGGTGTAAGCCATTTAAAACTGTCTTTCCAATTAATTTCTAACTGTGATGTTAAAAGCAGGTGCTGTAATTGCTCATCTGATTTTTGTTTTTCATGAAGGTGACGGGGTGGGGGGTGGATAGTTGTTCAATGTGGTGTTCCTGTGTAGGAGGGTGGGGTGGGGGGAGGGAAGTTGCTGGAGGCTTCTAACTGGCCAGTTTGCTCTGCCTCCTCTCCTCTGTCATTGGAATTTTGATACAGATTGCACTGGATCTGTAGGTTGCTTTGGGTAGTTTGGACATTGTAACAATGTTGATCCTTCCAATCCATGAACGTAAGATAACTTTACTTTCAGTTCTGTCTTTTATAATTACTTTAGCCAACTTGCTGTAGTTTTTGCCTATAGATCTGTCACCTCCTTGGTTAAATTTATTCTTAAGTGGATTTTACAGCTATTGTAAATTGAATTATTTTGTTAAATTCATTTTTAATATTTTGTTAGCATATAGAAACACTGCCATTTATGACACTGATTTTGTATCCTGAAACTTTACTTGAATTTATTAGTTGTAACAGCATTTTTGAAGTATTTATGGATCATTTTTATATATAAGATTATGCCATCTGCAAACAAAGGCAATTTTACTTTTTTTTTCTTTGTGGGAGGGAGGAGGAGGTCTTTTATTTCAATTTATTTCCCAGTTTCTCTAGTTAGGACTTCTAGTACTAGATTGAATCAAAGCAGTGAGAGTGGGCATCCTTGTCTTTTTCCTGAGCTGAGAGGAAGGTCTTTCAACTTTTCACCGTCAAGCATAATGATAGTCATGGGCTTTTGTTATGTGGCCCTTATTGTGTTGAGGTACGTTCCTTCTACACCTAATTTGTTGAGAGTTTCCATTATGAAAAGATACAGAATTTTTTCCAATGTTTTTCCTACACCTATTGAGATGATTATTCATTTTTTTCTTTTTTGTTGTGCTAGTTTCATAAACCAGATTTATTGATTTTTGTAGTTTGAACCATCTTTGCATAGCCAGGATAAATCCTACATGGTCATAATGTATCACTCTTTTAAGTTGCTGTCATATTTGGTTTGTGAGTATTTTGTTGAGAATATTTGCATTTATGTTCATTGGAGACACTGGCCTATAGTTTTATTTACTCGTAGTGTCCTTGTCTCCCTTTGGTATGATTGCTGGTCTCGTAAAATGAATTTGGAAGTGTTTAACCCCTTCAAGTTTTTGGAAAAGTTGAGACGGATTGGCATTAACTCTTCTTGAAATGTATGCCAGAATTCACCAGTGAAATAATATGGTCCTGGGCTTTCCTTGTTGGAAGGTTTTTCTGATTACTGATTACATGCCCTTACTTTTTCCTGGTCTGTTCAGATTTTCTAGTTCTTCATTTAGTCTATAGTTTTTATTCTTATAGGAATTTATCCCATTCTTCTAGATTATCCAATTTATGGTCATATAATTGGTCATAGCAGTCTCTTATGATCTTTTGTATATCTGCAGTGTCAATTGTAATTTCTACTCTTTCAATCATAATTTTACTTTTCTTTTTTCTTGATAAATCTAGGTAAAGATTTGCCAATTTTGTTTATTGTTGTAAAAACATTCTTAGTTTTATTGATATTTTCTAGTGTTTTTCTAGCATCTACATAATTTATTGCTGTTCCATTCTCAACTATTTTCTTCCTTTTGCTAGATTTTCTTTTAAATTTTTATTAATAGTTTCCTTAGGTGTATGATTAGATTGTTTATTTTAGCCTGTTCTCTATCTGAACCTAGGAATCTATTGCTGTAAACTTTGCTCTTAGAACATCTTTTGCTGCATCTCGTATGTTTTGATGTGTTGCATTTCTCTGTTTATTTGTCTAAAGGTATTTTTTGACGTCCCTTTGATTTCTATTTTGACCCATTGTTTGTTCAGCGATGTACTGTTTTACTTTCACATACATGGGAATTTTCCAATTTTCATCCTACCATTGATTTTGTTTCATATCATTGTGGTCAGAAAAGATATTTAAAGTAATTTCAATGTTCTTAAATTTGTTGCCTACTTAAATTGTTGTTCTTAAATTTGTTGCCTACTTTTGGTGCCTAACATGTGATCTATCCTAGAGAATGTTCCATATGGCCTTGAGAAGAATGTGCATTCTGCTGCTGCTGTTTGCTGGGATGTTCTGTATATCTCTGATAGGTCCATTTGGCCTAACCTGCATTTCAAGTTCAATGATTCCTTA
Source organism: Cebus imitator (assembly GCF_001604975.1). Classification (NCBI taxonomy): domain Eukaryota; kingdom Metazoa; phylum Chordata; class Mammalia; order Primates; family Cebidae; genus Cebus; species Cebus imitator. Next base: position 575,258 of record NW_016107778.1, read on the forward strand.
TTGATTTTCTGCCTGGATGATGTGCCTCATGTTGAAAATGGGGTATTCAAGTTCCCTACTATTTTTCATTGATCTCTATTTCTCCATTCATATCTATTAATATTTGCTTCATATATTTAGGTACTCTGATGTTAGACACATATATATGTAATGTTATATCCTCATGATTAATTAACCCCTTTGTCATCGTATAATTACCTTGTTTGTTGTGACAGTTTTTTTTTTACGTTGAGTCCATTTCATCTTATGTAAGAATAGCCATGCCTGCTCTCTTTCATTACAACTTGCATAAAATATTTTTCTGCCCCTTTGCTTTCAGCCTATTTGTGTGCTTAAAGCTAAAGTGTTTATCTTGTTGGTAGCAAATTGTTGGATTCTGTTTTTTATGCATCCTGCCACTTTTTGTCTTTCTTTTTGGAGAATTTAATGCATTTACATTTAAAATAATTATTGACAGGGAAATACTTATTAGAATTATTCCATTTCTTTTCATTGTTTTCTGACAGATGTGTAGTTTCTTTTTTCTTCTTCCTATCCTGCTGTATTTTTAAATGATTTGATAATTTTTTGCAGCGGGATGCTTTGGTTCCTTTATGTTCTGTTTACTAGGGATTTTTTTTCTTTGTGCTTAGCATGAGGCTCACATAACACATCTTATAATTATAATCCTGTATTTTAAGCTGATAAAAATTTGACTTACATATAAAAGCTATGTTTTTGCTCTCCCCTCCCCTCTCATTTTGTTATTGTTATCTCAATTTACATCTTTTTTTATTGATATCTATTAACAAATTAATGAAACTATACTTATTTTGGTGGGAGCGAACGGGAAGCACCATGAGGGATGGGGTGGGCCAGGCAGTAGGGACAATGAGCCACGACAATGGCTGCAGCAGTGGGCGGTGGCAGCAGCCAGGGTGCAGCAGTAGGTGTCACAGGCTCAGGGCCACTGTGGCAGCTGCAGGCCTGGCCGTTTATCAGTGGAAGGACCAGGCCTGGCCACCAAGTTTTGGGAGAGCCCAGAGATGGTGTCCCAGCTGGATTCGGTGTGGGTATGGCTGGGCAAGCACTACAAGAAGTACGTTCATGCGGATGCTCCTACAAATAAAACACTGGCTGTGCTAGTAATACAGCTTCTTCAGTTCCAGGAAGATGTCTTTGGGAAGCACGTCACCAACCCGGCCTTCACCAAACTCCCTGCAAAATGTTTCATGGATTTCAAAGCTGGAGGAACCTTGTGTCACATTCTTGGTGCTGCTTACAAGTATAAAAATGAACAGGGATGGTGGAGGTTTGACCTACAGAACCCATCCCAAATGGATCGTAATATGGAAATGTTTATGAATATTGAAAAAACTTTGGTGCAGAACAATTGTTTGACCAGATCCAACATCTACCTCATTCTAGACATTGATCTAAAGTTGGCTAACAAATTGAAAGACATTATCAAACAACATCAGGGAACATTTACTGATGAGAAGTCAAAAGCTTCCCACCACGTTTATTCATATTCTTCCTCATAAGAGGATGAAGAATGGTTGAGACTGGTGACGAGAAAAGACAAGCAAGTGTTAGTGCATTGGGGCTTTTACCCAGACAGCTATGATACTTGGGTCCATAGTAATGATGTTGATGCCAAAATTGAAGATCCACCAATTGCAGAAAAGCCATGGAAGCTTCATGTAAAATGGATCTTGGACACTGATATTTTCAATGAATGGATGATTGAGGAGGATTATGAGTGGATGAAAATAGGAAGCCTGTGAGTTTTCATCAGCGGATTTCAAGAAAGAATGAAGAGCCAGTCAGAAGTCCAGAAAGAAGAGATAGAAAAGCATCAGCTAATGCTCGAAAGAGGAAACATTCGCCTTCGCCTCCCCCTCCCACATCAACAGAATCACGGAAGAAGAGTGGAAAGAAAGGCCAAGCCAGCCTTTATGGGAAGCATAGAAGTCAGAAAGAGGAAGATGAACAAGAAGATCTAACCAAGGATATGGAAGACCCAACACCCATACCCAACATAGAAGAAGTAGTACTTCCCAGAAATGTGAACCTAAAGAAAGATAGTGAAAATATACCTGTTAAAGGAAGAACTGTAGCAGATCTAGATGAGCAGAATGAAGAAACAATCACAGCAGGAGGAAAGGAAGATGAAGATCCTGCCAAAGGTGATCAGAGTCAGTCAGTTGACCCTGGTGAAGATAATGTGATAGAGCAGACAAATCACATTATTATTCCTAGTTATGCATCATGGTTTGATTATAACTGTATTCACGTGAGTGAACAGCATGCTCTTCCTGAGTTCTTCAATGGAAAAAACAAATCCAAGACTCCAGAAATATACTTGGTATATCAAAACTTTATGATTGACATGTATCGCCTAAACACCCAAGAGTACTTAACCAGCACTGCTTGTCAGAGGAACCTGACTGGAGATGTATGTGCTGTAATGAGGGTCTATGCCCTTTTAGAGAAGTGGGAACTTGTTAATTACCAAGTTGACCCAGAAAGTAGACCCATAGTAATGGAACTGCCTCCTAGTCCTCATTTTAATGTATTAGCTGATACTCCTCTGGGCTTGTGCCTCTGCATCTTCGATCACTTCAGGTCCCTGATGCTCAACAGATGCTAAATTTTCCTGAGAAAAGCAAGGAAAAACCAATTGATTTGCAGAACTTTGGTCTTCGTACTGACATCTACTCCAAGAAAACATTAGTCAAGAGTAAAGGTGCTAGTGCTGGAAGAGAATAGACTGAACAGAAGGCCTTTCTACTTCTGGAGGCCCTGGACATGTACAAGGATGATTGGAACAAAGTGTCAGAACATGTTGTAAGTCACATTCAGGATGAATGTATCCTCCACTTTTTGAGACTTCCCATTGAGGACCCATACCTTGAGAATTCAGATGCTTCCCTGGGGCCTTTGGCCTACCAGTCCATCCCATTTAGTCAGTCAGGAAATCCAGTCATGAGTACTGTTGCTTTTTTGGCATCTGTGGTGGACACTTGCATGGCATCTGCTGCAACAAAAGTGGCTTTGGAGGAATTTTCTTAGGTCCAGGATGAGGTACCACTGGAATTGGTTGAAGCTCATGTCAAGAAGTACAAGAAAGCAGCATGAGTCTCTGGAAAAGTGGATCCCACGTACGGCCTGGAGAGCAGCTGCATTGCAGTCCCAGGGCCTGATAAGCCAGAGAAGCTTGAAGGAGCTGAAGAGGAAAAAATGGAAGCTGATTCTGATGGTCAGTATCCTGAAAAGTCAGAAAACAAAGTGGAAAATGAAACAGATGAAGGTGATAAAGCACAAGATGGAGTAAATGAAAAAAAATGGTGAAAAGGAACAGGATAGTGGAGTGAGAATACAAAATCAGAAGAAAAGGAGACTGAAGAGAACAAAGAATTCACTGATAAATGTAAACAAAGAGAAAATGATATTGGGAAGAGGAAAGTAGAACATGAAATTGTTGAAGGAAATGTTGCCACAGCCGCAGCAGCTGCTCTTGCCTCAGCTGCTATCAAAGGCAAGCACTTGGCTGCAGTGGAAGAAAGAAACATCAAGTCCCTGGTAGCTCTCCTGGTTGAGACACAAATGAAGAAACTAGAGATCAAACTTTGACATTTTGAAGAGCTGGAAACTATCATGGACAGGGAGAAAGAAACTCTAGAACAACAGAGGCAGTAGTTGCTTACTGAACGCCAAAACTTCCACATGGAACAGTTGAAGTATGCTGAATTATGAGCACGACAGCAAATGGAACAGCAGCAGCATGGCCAGAAACCTCAACAGGCACACCAGCAATCAGGAGGACCTGGCCTGGCCCCACTTGGAGCAGCAGGGCACCCTGGCATGATGCCTTATCAACAGCTCCCTCCCTACCCTCTAATGCACCACCAGATGCCACCACGTCATCCACCCCAGCCGGGTCAGATACCATGCCCAGGTTCCATGATGCCTAGACAGCACATGGCAGGCCGAATGATTCCCAGTTGCAGCTAACGTCCAGCCCTCTGGGAGTGGCCCCATCCCTCCTAGAATGCCTCAAATGACAGGAAACAACTTAGGACCCCAGGTACCACTGACAGCACCTAACAGTATGTATCCCCCTCCACCACAGCAGCAGCCACCAACACCACCACCTGCAGATGGGGTCCCTCCACCTCCTGTTCCAGGCCTGCCAGCCTCAGATGCTCCTTAGCCTGGAAGATGCAGGGAACGTCCACACCCACCACTATGAGCTGGAGTGGGGATGACAAGATTTGTGTTCCTTAACTTTCTTAGGTTTCTTTCAGGGTTTTTGTTCTCACAGCTCCAAGCACGTGTCCTGTGACTCCCCATTCCTCTTATCACCCCTCTCTTTGACACATTTTGTGTTGGGTCCTCAGTCAACACTTAAGGGGAAACCTGTGGTAACAGTGTGCCCTGGTCATCCTTAAAATAATCTGCATCTCCCCTGTCCTGGTGTGGGGGTATGCTGACAGTTTCTCTGCAGGTCCTGTCATTTTTAGCATGCTATGTCTTTATCATTTTTGGTCTTTCAGTTTTTTGCTTTGTCTTAAGCTTCTGTGGATAATACTGTATAATCATGTTTTTATCATTCTGTTATTATTGTTTTAAAGGAGAGCATCCTAAGTTAATAGGAATCAAAAAATAGTGATGGGCAGAAGGGGGATAGCCACAGGGGACAAAACTTAAGGCATTATAAGTGACCTTATTTCAGCTTTTCTGAGCTAAGAATGGTGCTGATGGTGAAGTTTGAGACTTTTGCCACACACAAATGCATGAAAATTAAAAGAAATATGGAACAAGTACCTCAGTGAGTTTATTCCCTAGTGAGGCCTCTGAGGGCCTCCACACTATGTGGCAGAACATACCACTGACCTAGTATTTGCTAGAGGAGAGTACAAGCATCTGCTCCTTCCCCAGACTCGCTGGCTCTGGTTTATTATGCAGATGATTTGTTGGATTCGGGGTGAGTGTTTTGTTTTTCTGAGAGCAACATGAGCTTTGAGGTTTGGAAAATTGGGAGACATTCCTTAGTTTCCTCAGCTAGCCTGGAAAATTAGGAATCTAGGGTAATGGCCCCTCAATGAGTCTAGCCTACTATTCACTGATTTGGTTACATTTTTTTCTCCCTCTTTAAAAAACCCTGTAAAAGAAAAAAAAAGGAGTTAGTGCTAAATGTTTTAGCTCATGACACTTGGTTAGGATGGCTGGGGTACAAGTCCCCAAACTACCTCTTGTTACAGTAGCCAGGGAGTGGAATTTCGCAAACTGGTACTTTTAAGGTTAGGATGGGATGAGAAAAGTGAAGCAGGATATCAGCTTCTTATACCTTCTCCCTTCCTTTCTGGAATCTCACATTCCGTCTACCACAGGGTTCTCAAAGAGATGCCGGTGTAACAAGGTACTCACTAGGCAGTCAGAGCATCATGCTTTGAGGTCTGGAGTGCTCAGCCTGGGAGAGTAAAATGCCATTCCAGAGGATAAGCAACAAAAATGCCTTAATTTGAGCTCATATTTACCCCTGCCTGCTGACAAGTGACTTGAGAGTTCCTGGTTTTCTCCTCTTGTCTTTCCCTACCTTCTATCCTTCCATGTGTGGGAAAAGGGTGTTTTTGGTAGAGCTTGGTTTCCAAAGCACCTGACTTTTTCACTTCACATTCTCAAGTGGCAGTTTCATTATTCAGAATGCAAGGTAGACATCTTTGAATATCTTTTTCTATATATTTTATAAAGTTTTACATATGAGAGGGTATACAGAGGTGTCTATAAAACACGTTAGAACTTCTTTCTTTAATATCAGAAAGCAATAAATAAATAAATAAAACCACAATTGAGATTTGCCTTTCAAACCCTCAGGTTTGCCTTTAACTGGAGCCGAGGAGACCTTGGTCCTTTTGTTTTTGTTCTGGACTCTTGAGAGTGGAAATGGGAATGAGTTTATTCCTAACTGGAGGTTAGTTCCAATGCATTTGGCTCCAGAAAGACCCCAGTGCCTTTTGACAATGGGCCAGAGTTTTCCCTACTTCCCATCAGTCTTTCCGAAAGGAAACTCATTCCAAATACTTACCTGTTCCCCTGGAGTCCTAGAAGGAAAATAGAATTCTGGTTTGTACTGTGGTCCCCTTTAACCTCAGGTCTTTAATGTGATCAGTTTCAAATTTAAAAGATCCAGGTGGAAATATTTTTACTATAGTAATAATTCTACAAAATACCTGAATTCTTAACACTGTTATGTTTCAGTATAAGTGGTGACTGTTTCTTTTCATATATTTGATCTGGTTTTATTCCTGTAATCCAGCCACCTGAATTTGTGAGGGGGGGAATAATATGCGATTTTTGTACAAACATGTTTCTCAGTGTGTTGTTATTTTGGAAAAAAATGAAGGGAGAGAGATTGGCGAGATTGGAGAAAAATGAATGAAGAAGGCCTAATCTCCCTCTTTTTCAGTGAATAAATGGAACACCATTTCTGGAAAAAAAAAAAGAAACTATACTTATTTTTATATCTTTGTCTCTTAACATTCATACTAGAGTTAAAAGTGATATATACACCACCATTACAGTATTAGAGTGTTCTGCATTTGACTATGTGCTTACCTTTATCAGTGAGTTTTATATTTTGACATGTTTTCATGTTACTGATTAGCATCTTTGTGTTTCAACTTGAAGAACATTCCTCAGTATTTCTTGTAATGTAGGCCTAGTGGTGATGACATTCTCAGTTTTCTTGGGGATGGGGAAGTCTTTAACTCTTGATTTCTGAAATTTTTGCTATGTGTAGTAGTCTTGGTTGAAAGTTTTTGCTCTTTCGGCACTTTAAATTGATCACCCTACTCTCTCCTCATCTGCAAAGGTTTCTGCTGAGAAATATACTGGTAGCCTTATGAGACCTCCCTTGCATGTTGATATGGTTTTGCTGTGTTCTCACCCAAATCTCATCTTGAATTGTAGTTCCCATAATCCTCACACGTTATGGGAGAAACCTGGTGGGAGGTAACTGAATCTTGGGGGCAGGTTTTCCTGTGTTGTTCTCTTGATAGTGAATAAATCTTTATAAAGGGCAGTTCCGGTCAGGTGCAGTGGCTCACACCTGTAATCTCAGCACTTTGGGAGGCTGAGGTGGGAGGATCATGAGGTCAGGAGATCATGACCATCATGTCCAACATGGTGAAACCCTGTCTCTACTAAAAATACAAAAATTAGCTGGGTGTGGTGGCATGTGCCTGTAATCCCAGCTACTCAGGAGGCTGAGGCAGGAAAATCACTTGATCCTGGGAGGCAGAGGTTTCAGTGAGCTGAGATCATGCCACCACACTCCAGCCTGGTACAGAGTGAGACTCCGTCTCAAAAAAAAAAAAAAAAGAAAAAAAGGAAAAAGAAAAAAAGGCAGATCCCATGCACACACGCTAAGATGTGCCTTTGCTCCTTTTTCACCTCCTGCCATGAATGTGAGGCCTCTACAGCCATGTGGAACTGTGAGTCCATTTACCTTTTTTTGCTTTATAAATTACCCAATCTTGTTTATATCTTTATAGCACTATGAAAATGGACTAATACACATGTGAAGAGTCAGTTTCCTCTTGCTGTTTTTAAAGTTCTCTCACTGCTTTCTACTTTTGGTTATTTGATTATACTATATAATCTTTGGATTGTTCATGTTTTAAGATTTGGGGCTTCATGAACCTGAATGTCCATATTCCTCCCAAAATTTGGGACATTTTCAGCCATTATTCCTTTAAATAACCTTTTTCTCTCTTTTGTTACTTGATGGGGTCCCATATATTTCATAGATTTTCTTCACCCCTTTTTCATTATTTTTGTCATTTATCCTCTGACTGGTTAATGTAAAATAATCCATCTTTGAATGCACAGATTTTTTCTTCTGGTTCATCAAGTCTTTTGTGGAAAGTCACTATTGCCCTTTTCAGTTTATTCATTGTATTCATCATCAGCAGAATTTGTTTGGTTATTTTCTGGTAATTTCTATCCTTTTGCTGAAATTGTTGCTTTTTTGTTTTTCTCATGTATTGTTTTCCTAAATTTCTTGGGCTGTCTCTCTGTGTTCTCTTGTAGCTCACTGAGCTTCCTTAACAATTATTTTGAATTATTTGTTAGGCAATTTATAGATCACCATTTTTTGAGGTCGGTTATTAAAGATTATTGTCTTCCTTTGGTGGTGTCATATTTCTCTGACTTTTTAAAAATTCTTTCATTGCTACCTTCACATTTCAAGAAGCCATTATATTCTAGACTTTACTGGCTGGCTTTGGAAGAGAGAGTGAGAGAGACCTTCACCAGTCACTCTGGCTAGGGATTCTGTAGGTCTCTCAGGCCTTTTCTATGAATGCAACCACTTCATTCCTCTTGTTCTTTCTTGGTGTGGGATGTCTTAAAGTTGTATGTCTTCTCCTAAATCCATACAACCACTCTGGTGATGACATCCTCTTATTTGTTTTCGCTAGGGCAGTGCCCTGATGTGTTCAATATAAAGCATCTTTTCCCTAGGTAGTAGATTCAGGCTGCTTCTCCATGTAGTATGCACATGAATGATGTAAAGAGGCTCATGTGTACCATATTGGGGTCACATGTGGGACACCAGCTATGGGAAAAAAGGCACATGAAATGTGGAGGACATGCATGGGCCAGTTGGGAATGTGGACAGATGATGTATCCTATGACATTTAAAAGTCTCTTGGAGCTTATTGGTGGCTCTGTGTTGAGTTTAATCCCCTTGTTGCTGTGAGTCCTCCTCCTTTTCCCTGCAACTAGCTGTCTCCAAAGTGTTCAGCCATGCTGATCCTATCAGTGGCCTCACTGGGTTACAAAAGTAGTGGGCCTCTTCACATGGCTGGACAAGCTGGGCATTCACTATGTTCTTACATCCCCCCCATGGAAGAAACTGTGCGCTGAGGTGGTTTATCTTAGCACCAAGCTTTGCTACGTTGGGAGGGGGTGCCATTAGCAAGGTGAAACTGTTCTTATTACTCTCTTAAATATGTCTTTTCTCAGATTTTTTTGCTCCAACAACATGCTGAGACCTCTCTGCTAGACTTCTGGGTCCCCACAAAGGTATTCTTATTGATAGGTGGTTATCAAAAGTAGTGTTTCTGTGGGAAGATGAAAACTTGTATTCTGCCATCTTGCTGACATCCATAAAAATCTGACTGAGTTTTTCTTATGCTTCACTGAGTCATCATCTCCTACATACAAAAATTCTAAACTCCTTAGTGTGGCCCATTGCTCCAACCATATCAAGGCACTTATACTTGCCAAAATTTACCATGCACTTTCAACCCACAGGTCTTTTTTTTTTTCCGAATACTACTTCCTCTATAGAATT
>NW_016107778.1:584715-592628 GCF_001604975.1 Cebus imitator
CTTGCATAAATATTGACAAATTATTAAGATCAACCAAGCACATATTCCCTTATGGAAATTTTTGGGCTTTCTGTGGGCCTCTTCTTTCAAGTAAGACTTGGACCTGTGTTTAAAGAATAGGTTGAATTTGGAGAAGAAATAGAATGGATTTTAAAATTATCTTGAACCAGGCAGGGTAGAAATTAGTTAACAGAACAGTATACTAAGGTTTCAGAAATCTGTTGTTTTTTCTAGCTCTGTCAGAGAATAAAATATATGAAAGAAATTCATCAAGGAATTTTATTTCTCTGTGACTCAGTTTTTCTGTTTGCAAAATGATAATGCTGAGTTAGATGGCCTTAAAAGTTCTTTCAATTTTAACATAACTGTTATGGAGATGCAGATGTCCTTGGGCCACAGGGTAGGATGCAGTCTGGTGAGGCCTGGGCTTTCAAAATGGCACCATGGTGCAGGTGCTCAAGTCTTGGTGAGTGTGTGGGACAGAGTGTAAGTTCTCCCTCTGAGGGGGCTAGGGTTGTGAGCATCTGCAGTTGAAAGCCTCTAACTCACTTTCATTTCATTTAAGTGAAATGTGTGCAAAAAATACTCAATAGACTTATTTCCAAGGAACATATACAAATGGCAAAATAAGAACATGGAAAGATGCTCAACATCCTTAGTTATCGGGAAAATCTAAACCAAACCCACAATGGGATACCACATCACACCCATTGGGATGGCTATCATTAGGAAAAAGAAATAAAACAAGTGTTGGCAAAAATATGGAGAAATTGAAATCCTCATGCATTACTGATTGGACTGTAAAACAGTGTACTCACTGTGGAAATGCTGTGGTGGTTCCCCCCAAAATTAAACTTAGAATTACTATGTTATTCAACAATTACAGCTCTAAATATATGCTCAGAATAATTAAAAGCAAGAGATAAAATGCCTACTTCTATACCAGTGTTCATAGCACCATTAGTCACACTAGAGGTGGAAGCAATCCAAGTATTCATTGATGGGTGAATGGATAAACAAAATATGATATATACATACAATAAAATATTATCCAGCCTTAAAAAGGAATAAAATCCTGACATACTACAACATGGATGAACTTTGAAGACATTATATTAAGTGAACAAGCCAGACACAAAAGGACAGATATATGATTCCACTTATATAAGGTACCTAGAATACTCAAATTTATAGAGACAGACAGTAGAACAGGGGTTACCTTGGTTTACTTGGAAGACAGGAAGGGCAAAGTGTTAATTCATGGGTACAGAGTTTCAATATGGGATGATAAAAATGTTCTGGAAATGGATAGTTTCAATGGTTGCACAAGAATGTGAATGTACTTAATACCACTGACCTGTACACTTAATATGGTCAATTTTTAAGGTTTAATTTTACATAAGGCAGTTACTTAATGTGATTTTTAACGCCTATAAAAGTGCAGATGTATACATTTGTTAATAATGCCATGAAAGCATTTTCTTTCTCATGAGGAAAAGTGAAATTTTTATCAAAATATCTGGCTGGCTCTGTAATTTAAATTAAAATAAAATATTGGAGAAACAACAAAAAAGGTCAATTTTTATGCATATTTTATTACAGTAAAAATAATAAAATGAGAAATCTCTTAGGAAACTTAATAATAATTTTAAAATGTTAACATCAGTATTGCATAGTAAAGTTTTGTATACTGCTGTAGTGTTTTTTTCAATGGGGGACCAGGGCTAAAGCTGCACACTCCCTCCTTGGTAAAAAGTGGTTACTCCATCATTCTCAGCAAACTAACACAAGAACAGAAAACCAAACATTGCATGTTCTCACTCATAAGTGGGAATTAAACAATGCGAACACATGGACACAGAGAGGGAAATATCACACACCGGGGCATATCTGTGGGTGGGAGGCCAGAGGAGGGATAGCATTAGTAGAAATACCTAATGTAGATGATGGGGTGATAGATGTATCCAACCACCATGTCATGTGTATAACTATGCAACAAACCTGCTCGTTCTACACATGTACCCAGAACTTAAAAGTATAATACACACACACACACACAAACACACACACAGTTATACTACATACAGAAAAGAAGTGGTTTGTCAGCACCACTCCATCTACCTCTTCCAGTCATGGCTGTGCCATGTGCCTTTGGGAAGAGCTGAAGCTGCACACTGTCTCCTGGAGAAATGCTGCCGAAATGGACCTCTTTCATTCACCTCTTCAAGTCACCGCTGCACCTTGCCCTTCAGGGCCTAAGCAAAACCTGCACAGTCTTTCCCAGTGAAGCAATAACTTGGTAGAGTCACTCCATAACTCTTTCCTTGTGCTGCTGCAATCTGCCCCTGGGGGCCTGGGTTGAAGCTGCACACTGCCTCCTGAGGAAATGATGTTTCAACAGAGCTGCTCTATAAATCCCTCCCAGTTGTTCACTGCACCCATATCCACTTTGTCAGAGCTGAAACAAAGTGAGTAATCTCAGAGAAATGTTGTCTTAGCTGCCAAGAGAAGTCATGCATTTCTGCCTGAGCTGAAGTGGCACCCTGGCTTCTGAGATAACAGTGTTTTGGTCACCTAGAGTAGTCATGCCTCCCTGGTGCCTAAGTTGAAGCAGTATCCTGCCTCCCAATAAATGGTGTCTTAGTCATTCAGAGTTGTCATGCATTCCTCTGGCCCCAGGACTCTACTGCTGCCTTATCCTACTATATCTGAACTAGTATGTAAGTGGCAAGTCAAAGTTCTCTTTACTCTCCAATCTTCTCTCCTCAAGTGGGAGGAAGTATTGTCTCCTGTTGATGCGAGATGCATTGTCTCGGGTTGGGTAAGGATTGACACAGCACTCCTTTGGCAACCCTGACTGATGTTACACTAGGTCATATGCACTACATGACCACTGGCTTCAAGTGAAGCACAGCAGGAATTCTTGTCAAGAATTGCAGTTCTTGTGGTCCAGACTGCCTTTCAAGTGTATGCAGGACACCAGAGCACCTTAGCCCACAGTAGAGATGCTTGCCAAAACTCAGGCTTTTACTGATAAGACAGGCCATTCCCCTCTTCTTAGGGCTGCTCTAAATGCTCCCACCTTGGGCAACAGCTGAATTCTGCCTGGTCTTTCTTCCTGACATGAAAAGGCAGCACTGTGTTCCAATGCAAAGTCATATCATCATGCATTCTCTCTCCTTCAAGCACATAGATTCCCACTCTGAACCATTGAGGTGCTCCCAAAGGATGAGGAAGGGGTGGTGTAAGAAATTAAAGACTGTCATTCCTACCCTCTTCAGTGTCTCCTTCTTTGAGATAATGTTAAAAGCTGTTACTGTGATTGCTCACCTGATTTTTAGTTCCTATAAAGGTGTTTTCTTGTATAGATAGTTGTTCACTTAGGTGTTCCTATAAGGAGGATACTCACTGGAGTTTTATATTTGGCTATCTTACTCTACTTCCACCCACCTCCTTTTTATAACTTTTACCTTAATATTGTTACTCTCATTTGATTATATATCATTTTCCTGGTTTTCTTTTCTTTTTTGCCCATGGCTTCCTTTAGCTGTTTGTGTACATTTAAAACAGTTGATTTAGTGCTGTGTTGAACAGGAATGGTGAAAGTGGGCATCTTTGTCTTGTTCTAGTTCTCCAGGAGAATGCTTTCAATATTCTTCCATTTAGTATGATACCAGCTATGAGTTTATCTTATATGGCTCTTTATTATTTTGAGGTAATCCTACACAGAGCAGTCAAGAGAAGGAAATAAAGGACATTCAAATTGGAAAAGAGGAAGTCAAACTATTGCTGGTTGCCAATGGTATGATTATAAATACAAAACCCTAAAGACTCTTCCAAAAGATTCATAGATTAGATAAACAAATCCAGTAAGGTCTCAGGTTACAATAATTTTGTAACAAATCAGCGTACACCAGTAGCAGCAACAATGACCAAGCTGAGTATCAAATCAAAAACGCAGTCTCTTTTACAACAGTTGCAAAGAAATAAAATAAAATACCTAGGAATATACTTAACCAAGAAGGCATAAAAAAACCTGTATAAGGAGAGCTGCAAACACTGCTTAAAAAAATGAAAAATGACAAAAAAAAATGGAAACACATCTCATGCTCTTGGATTGGATGAATCAATACTGTGAAAATGATCATACTTCCCAAAGCAATGTATGGATTCAATGCAATTCTTATTAATATACCAATATCATTTTCCACAAAATTAGAAAAAAAATCACAAAATTGATATGGGACAAATGAATAGCCCAGATAGCAAAAGCAATTTCAAGAAAAACAAACAAATCTTGAGACATCATATTGCCAGACTTCAACTTACACTACAAGGCTTCAGTTACCAAAACAACATGGTATTGATATCAAAGTAAACAGGAAGACCAATGGAGTAAAGTACAGAACCCAGAAACAAAGCCAAATGCTTACAACGAACAGATCTTTGACAAAGCGCACAAACACATAAATTGGAGAAAGGATGTTCTATGTAATAAACTGGAGAGCCATATGTAAGGGAATAAAACTGGATCTCTATATCTCACCTTATACAAAAAAATCAACTTGAGATGGACCATAGACTTACATCTATGACCTGAAACCATAAAAATTCAAGAGGATAACCTAGGAAAAACTCTTTTGCACCCAGATGAAGAATGCATAATTAAAACTTAAAAAGCAAATGCAATGAAAACAAAATAAATAAATGGGACCCAATTAAATTAAAATGCTTCTGTACAACAAAAGAAATAATCATCTGTGGGTTTTCTAACACACAGAATGGGAGAAAACACTTGCAAACTATGCATTTGACAAAGGACTAATATCTAGCATCTACAAAAAAACCCAAATTAGCAAGAAAAATAATAATCCCATCAAACAGTGGGCAAATGATATGAATAGATAGTTCTCAAAAAATACATAAATGGCCTATAGGCATGAAAAAATGTTCAACATCACTAATCATCAGGAGAATGCAAATTAAAACCATAATGAAATACTATCTTACTCCTGCAAGAACGGTCATTATTAAAAGGTCAAAAAGCAGTAGATATTGTCATGTGTGTGGTGAAAAGGGAATGCTGGTACACTGCTAGTGGGAATGTAATTTAGTACAACCTCTATGGAAAACAATATAGAGATTCCTTAAAGAACTAAAAGTAGATCTAACATTTGATTTAGCAATTCCATTAAAGGATATCTACTAAAAGGAAAAGAAATCAATATATCCAAAGGATATTGGCATGCATATGTTTATTACAGCACAGTTCATAATTGCAAAGACATGAAACCAATCTATGTGCTCAATGGCCAATAAGTGGATAAAGAAAGTGTGGCAGAGAAATGAGGAAGATGGCCAAAAGGAAGCTTCTCTGGAGTGCAGCTACCACTGAGTGAGATAGAACCAGAGCGATACCTGTGTCTCCGAGCAAAGTACTGGTTTTGTTTTGAAGGGACTGGTTGAACAGCAGGACTGACCCCCAGAAAAGGCAGTCAAAGCAGCCCAAAGGCATCCAGCCAAGGCAAGGTGGGGCACTGCCCCATCTGGAAAGTGTATCAGGCACAGAGGATCGGGGGGCCAACACCTACTTGGTTCTCTGAACTAGATATGGCAATACACTCCAAGACTGTGGCAGCACACAGACCATGAAAACACCACCTTGCTGAGAACCACCTGGAGTTGCAGACCTGGGCAACAGCCAAGGCCAGCAGCCCTGACCAGACTGGTGCTTTGTTAGCACAGACCAAGGTGGAGATTTGGACTAATACCAAGAAAGCTTTCTAAAAGCAATTGCCCATCCCCCAGAAGGGAGAGTCAAAAGTGAGGAGGGGGATACGACAAGATAGGCCCCTCCCACACAAGATCCAGCAAACGCAGTCCCTCTCCAGGGGGAGTTTTGCAGTTAACACATCCTCCATCTGGGAACAGCGGGTTCCGCAGAGGGAAAGAACCTGCAATTGGGAAGGTGGGGCTAACCCCACAAGTATGGAAACCAGACGAAGAATAAACAGCAGCCTGGCTGAGACCAAGGCAGCTCAGCAGCGCCTCCATAGGCAGACAATGGACACAGTATTTCAAGTGGCACACTGACACCGGAGTTTAAAAGAAAAAAAAAAAAAGCCTCATGCAGGAGAAATAACCCCAACTTTAACAGAAAACACATCCACTCAGAGAAGATGGGAAGAAACAAGAACAAAAAGGAAGAAAACGTCGAAGTCCAGAACATCTCTCTTCCCCAGAGAGATCACAGCGACTCACCAGCATGGCAACAAAACAGGTCAGAAAACGATTTTGACGAGCTGACAGAAGCAGGCTTTAGAAGATGGGTAATAACAAACTTCTTTGACCTAAAAGAACATATTTTAACACAATGCAAAGAAACTAAGAACATTGAAAAAAGATTAGATGAAATGCTAACAAGAATAACCAGTCTAGAGATGAACATAAATGACTTGATGGAGCTGAAAAACACAGCATGAGAACTTCGTGAAGCATACACAACTTTCAATAGCCAAATCAACCAAGCAGAAGAAAGGATATCAGAGATCAAAGATCAACTCAACAAAATAAAAAGAGAAGGCAAGAAAAGAGAAAAAAGAGTGAAAAGAAATGAACAAAGCCTCCAGAAATATGGGATTATGTGAAAAGACCTAATCTACGCTTGATTGTTATACCTGAAGAGGACAGGGAAAATGAATCCAAGCTGGAAAACACTTCAAAATATTATCCAGGAGAACTTCCCCAACCTAGCAAGCCAGGCCACCATTCGAGTCCAGAAAATACACAGAACACCACAAAGATATTCCTCAAGAAGAGCAACCTCAAGGGACAAAAGTGTCGGATTAACCAGGGTTGAAATGAAAGAAAAAATGCTAAGGACAGCCAGAGAGAAAGGTCGAGTTATCCACAAAGGGAAGCCCATCAGACTCACAGCGGATCTCTCGGCAAAAAACCTACAAGCCGGAAGAGAGTGGGGGCCAATATTCAACAGCCTTAAAGAAAAGAACTTTCAACCCAGAATTTCATATCCAGCCAAACTAAGCTTCATAAGTGAAGGAGAAATAAAATCCTTTACAGACAAGCAATTACTGAGAGATTTTGTCACCATCAGATCTGCCCTACAAGACCTCCTGAAGAAAGCACTAAACACAGAAAACATCCAGTACCAGCCACTGCAAAAACATACCAAATGGTAAAGTCCAAAGATGCAATGAGGAAACTGCATTGACCAACAGGTAAAACAACCAACCAGTAACAAAATGGCAGGATCAAATTCACACATAATAATATTAACGTTAAATGTAAATGGCCTAAATGCCCCAATCAAAAGACACAGACCGGCAAACTAGGTAAAAAGTCAAAACCCATTGGAGTGCTGTATTCAGGAGACCCATCTCACATGCAAAGACACACATAAACTCAAAGGGATGGAAGAAGATCTACGAAGCAAATGGAGAGCAAAAAAAAGCAGGGACTGCAATTTTAGTCTCTGATAAAATTGACTTTAAACCAACAAAGATCAGAAGAGACAAAGAAGGACATTACATAATGGTGAAAGGATCAATATAACAAGAAGAGCTAACGATTCTAAATATATATGCACCCAATACAGGAGCACCCACATACATAAAGCAAGTTCTATTATGACCTACAAAGAGACTTAGACTCCCACACAATAATAGTGGGAGACTTTACACTCCACTGTCAACATTAGACAGATCAACAAGACAGAAAATCAACAAGGATATACAGGACTTAAATGCAGAACTGGAATAAGTGGACCTAACAGACATCTACAGAACTCTCCACCCCACAGCCACAGAATATACATTCTTCTCAGCACCACATTGCACTTACTCTAAAATGACCACATAATGGGAAGTAAATCACTCCTTAGCAAATGCAAAAAA
>NW_016107778.1:592642-604601 GCF_001604975.1 Cebus imitator
AGAAAAAGAAAAAAGAAGAGTGAAAAGAAATAAACAAAGCCTCCAAGAAATATGGGATTATGTGAAAAGACCTAATCTATGCTTGATCGGTATATCTGAAGAGGATGGAGAAAATGAATACAAGCTGGAAAACGCTCTTCAAAACATTATCCAGGAGAACTTGACCAAAGCCGGCTAACATTTAAATACAGGAAATACAAAGAACACCACAGAGACACTCCTCAAGAAGAGCAAACCCAAGGCACATAATCGTCAGATTCACCAGGGTTGAAATGAAGGAAAAAATGCTAAGGGCAGCCAGAGAGAAAGATCAGGTCACCCACAAAGAAAGCCCATCAGACTCGCAGAGGATCTCTAGGCAGAAACCCTGCAAGCCAGAAGAGAGAGGGGACCAATATTCAATATCCTCAAAGAAAAGAACTTTCAGCCCAGAATCTCATATCCAGCCAAACTAAGCTTCATAAGTGAAGGGGAAATAAAATCCTTTACAGACAAGCAATTACTGAGAGATTTCATCACCACCAGACCTGCCCTGCAAGAGCTCCTGAAGAAGGCACTAAACACAGAAAAAAAATCCAGTACCAGTCACCGCAAAAACAAACCCAACGGTAAAGACCAATGATGCAGTTAGGAAACTGCATCGACCAAAGGGCAAAACAAACAACCAGTAAAAAAATAGCAGGATCAAATTCACATATAACAATATTGACATTAAATGTAAATGGCCTAGATGCCCCAATCAAAAGATACAGATTGGCAAACTGGGTAAAAAGTCAAAAGCCATCTCACACACAAAGACACACATAGACACAAAAAAAATAAAATCGACTTTAAACCAACAAAGATCAGAAGAGACAAAGAAGGACAATACATAGTGGTGAAAGGATCAATACAACAAGAAGAGCTAACTATCCTAAATATATATGCACCCAATACAGGAACACTCAGATACATAAAGCAAGTTCTTCATGACCTACAGAGACTTAGATTCCTGCACAATAATAGTGGGAGACTTCAACACTCCACTGTGAACATTAGACAGATCAATGAGAAAAAAAATCAAGGATATCCAGGACTTGAACGCAGATCTGGAACAAGCAGACCTAATAGACAGCTACAAAACTCTCCACCCCTCAGCCACAGAATATACATTCTTCTCAGCACCACATCGCACTGACTCTAAAATTGACCACATAATTAGAAGTAAATCTCTCCTCAGCAAATACAAAAAAATGGAAATTATAACAGTCTCTCAGACCACAGGGCAATCAAATTAGATTTCAGGATTAAGAAACTAACTAAGAACTGCACAACTTCATGGAAACTGAACAACTGGATCCTGAATGTTGACAGGATAAACAATGAAATGAAGGCAGAAATAAAGGTGTTCTTTGAAACCAAGGAGAACGAAAACACAATGTACCAGAATCTCTGGGACACATTTAAAGCAGTGTCCAGAGGGATGTTTACAGCAATAAATGCCCACAGGAGAAATGAGGAAAGATCCAAAATTGACACCCTATTGTCAAATTGAAAGAGCTAGAGGAGCAAGATCAAAAAAACTCAAAAGCTAGCAGAAGACAAGAAATAACTAAGATCAGAGCAGAAATGAAGGAGATAGAGACACAAAAAACCCTTCAAAAAATCAAAATATCCAGGAGCTGGTTTTTTGAAAAGATCAACAAAACAGATAGACCACTAGCTAGATTAATAAAAAAGAAAAGAGAGAATAATCAAATAGATGCAATAAAAAATGATAAAGGGATATCACCACCAATTCCACAAAAATACAAACTACCATCAGAGATTACTAAAAACAACTCTATGTGCGTAAACCAGTAAATCTGGAAGAAATGGATAAATTCCTGGACACTTGCACCCTACCAAAACTAAACCAGGAAGAAATTGAAACCCTGAATAGACCAACAACAAGGGATGAAGGTGAGGCAGCAATTATCAGCCTACCAAAAAAAGTCCAGGTCCAGAGGGGTTCATGCTGAATTCTACCAGACATACAAAGAGGAGGTGGAATACCACTTTTTCTGAAAGTATTACACACAATATAAAAAGAGGGAATCCTCCCCAATGCATTTAACGAGACCAACATCATCCTGATATCAAAACCCAGAAGAGACTCAACAAAAAAAGAAAACTTCAGGCCAATATTCATGATGAACATAGATGCAAAAATCTTCAATAAAATACTGGTAAACTGACTGCAACAGCACATCAAAAAGCTTACTCATCATGACCAAGTAGGCTTCATCCCAGGGAAGTAAGGCTGGTTCAACATATGCAAATCCATAAACGTAATCCACCACATAAATAGAACCAAAGACAAAAGCCACATGATTATCTCAATAGATGCAGAGAAGGCCTTCGACAAAATTCAACAGCCTTTTATGCTAAAAACTCTCAATAAACTCGTTATCAATGGAACCTATCATAAAATAATAAAAGATATTTATGAGAAACCCACTGCCAATATCATATTAAATGGGCAAACCTGGAAGCATTCCTTTGAAATCTGGCACTAGACAAGGATGCCCTGTCTCACCACTCTTACTCAATATAGTATTGGAAGTCCTAGCCAAAGAAATCAGGCAAGGAAAAGAAATAAAGTGTAGTCAATTAGGAAAAAAGGAAGTAAAATTGTCTATATTTGCAGATAAGATAATTGAATATTTGGAAGACCCCATCGTCTCAGCCCAAATTCTCCTTAAGCTGATAAGCAACTTCAGCAAAGTCTCAGGATACAAAACCAATGTGCAGAAATCACAAACATTCCTATACATCAATAATTTTCCAGACAAACAGCCAAATCAAAAGTGAACTCCCATTCATATTTGCTACAAGAATAAAATACCTAGGAATACAAGTAACAAAGGAGGTAAAGGACATCTTTAAGGAGAACTACGAACAACTGCTCAAGGAAATAAGACAAGAAACAAACAGATGGAAAAACATTCCATGCTCATGGTTAGAAAGAATCAATATTGTGAAAATGGCCATACTGCCCAAAGTAATTAATAGATTTAACACTATCCCAATCAAATTACCCATGACCTTCTTCACAGAAGTACAAAAAAAAAAAAAACTTTAAACTTCATATGGAACCAAAAAAGAGCCTGCATAGTCAAGACAATCCTAAACAAAAAGAACAAAGCTGGAGGCATCACACTGCCAGACTTCAAACTATACTACAAGGCAACAGTAATCAAATCAGCATGGTACTGGTATCAAAACAGAGACATAGGCCAATGGAACAGAACAGAGGCTTCTCCAGCAACACCACACATCTACAACCATCTGATCTTTGACAAACCTGACAAAAACAAGCAATGGGGAAAGGTAACCCGGTTTAATAAATGGTGTTGGGAAAATTGGCTAGCAATGTGCAGAAAGCAGAAACTGGACCCCTTCCTGACACCTTACACTAAAATTAACTCCAGATGAATTAAGGACTTAAAGATAAGAACTAACACCATTAAAAACCCTAGAAGAAAACCTAGGCAAAACCATTCAGGACATAGGCATATAAAAGGACTTCATGAGTAAAACATCAAAAGCAATGGCAACAAAAGGCAAAATAGACAAATAGGATCGAATTAAACTCCAGAGCTTCTGCACAGCAAAAGAAGCAATCATTAGAGTGAACCAGCAACCAACAGAATGGGAAAAATTTTTGCAATCTACCCATCTGACAAAGGGCTGATATCCAGAATCTACAAAGATCTAAAACAGATTTACAAGAATAAAACAAACAAACCCATCCAAAAGCGGGTGAAGGACATGAACAGACACTTTCCCAAAGAAGACATATATGAGGCCAACAAACATATGAAAAAATGCTCATCATCATTGGTGATTAGAGAAATGCAAAACAAAGCCACATTGAGATACCATCTCATGCCAGTTAGAAGGTCCATCATTAAAAAATCTGGAAACAACAGATGCTGGAAAGGATGTGGAGAAATGGGAACAATTTTACACTGTTGGTGGGAGTGTAAATTAGCTCAACCATTGTGGAAGACAGTGTGGCGGTTACTCAAGGACCTGGAAATAGAAATACCATTTGAACCAGCAATCCCATTACTGGGTATATATCCAAAGGATTATAAATCATTCTATTACAAAGACACATGCACATGCATGTTCATAGTGGCCATGTTTACAATAGCAAAGACCTGGAACAACCCAAATGCCCATCAATGATAGGCTGGACAAAAAAAATGTGTCATATATACACCATGAAATACTATGCAGCCATAAAAAACCTTGAGTTCATGTCCTTTGTAAGGGCAGGGATGAACTTGGAAACCATCATCAACAAACTGACACGAGAACAGAAAATCAAACACCGCATGTTCTCACTCATAGGTGGGTGTTGAACAATGAGAACAGTTGGACACAAAGAGGGGAACATCACACACCAGGGTCTGTTGGGTGGTCTACAGGAGGAATAGTGGGAGGGAGGGTGTGGGAAAAATAAGATGGGGAGAAATGGCAGATATAGGTGATGGAAGGGTGGAGGCAGCAAACCATATTGCCTTGTATGTACCTGTTCAACAATCCTGCATGATCTACACATGTACCCCAGAACCAAAAATACAATTATATATATATATATATATATATATATATATATATAAAGAAGAAAAAGGAAAAGAAAAAGACACAATCCTCAGACTCAAAGAACTTGATATGAAAAACCAATATGTAAATAAATTGCTATATAAAGGACAATCTTCTCCACAAGAAAAGTCCATAGTGAGTTGCAATGGGATGCAAAGCAGGATTGAGGACAATTACTACTGTTTGTTTAAAAAAGTGTACCAGTAAATGTTTTAGAATTGGACAAAAAATAGACTTCACCCACAAAAGTCAAGTTGTGAGCTCAAGAAAATATAATAAAAACTAAATATTGGGTATAACGTGCACTACTTGAGTGAGGAGTGAACTAAAATCACAGACTTCACCACTATACTATTTGTCCATGTAACCAAAAACCACTTATATCTGAACCAGAAATAGAAATATATTAATTAAATTTTTTGAAATATTAAAATGGAAATATATTAATTAAAAATAATAAAACAGTTGATTTAAAGAATTTGTCTAATATTTCCAATGCTTTGGTTTCCTCAAAGGTGGTTTCCATTAATATTTTCGCCTTCAAATGGGCCACAGATTCTTCTTTCCTTACATTTGTTATAAGTTTTTGTAATAATTTTGAGTATTGTAATGTAAGAACTCTGCAAATCAGACCATAGTCTGCCATCCAAGGGTTTGCTGTTGCTGTTTCATATAGATTGCCTTTGTTTACTTATTTAGCATTTTATCAAAATTATTTTTGTAAAGTCTGTTTTCTTTGTTGTGTGGTGCCACTGTAGTATGTGTTCCATTAGCTTAGGGATCACCTAGTGTTTTTACAACGTTTCCTTACATGTTTGGTGCAAAAAAACCCACTTCAAAAACTAATAAAAAAATGTACTTTCATAGTCTTTACTCCTTGGCCAAGTTTATGTGTGCATTTTTCCAATACTGAGCTTGGCCATTTACAGTTGTTTCTTACCTTTTATTTCCTGCTTGTGCAGAGACCAAAACCTAGCCAGGGGTCTCAAACACTAGGGTCTTCTCAGGCCTTTTGTGAGAAAGTGTTCAATTTTGTGCATGTATGTTTTCTTGATTTTCTGGTATACACAGAGTTTTAGAAGTCCCTAGACCCCGAGTGTCTCCTGCAATCTTCTCCAAAAGATTTTCAGTCTGTCCATTTCTTGTCTAAACTGTCGTTCTTTTTTCCAGGTTGCTGGAGCCAATACTCATGTTTTTAAACAATATATTCAGAAAAAGCTTCCAAGCAATGTGCCCCAGCCTGGGACTGCTGCAAAAAGGATGCAACAAAGGCAAGCTAATAGTGCTCCCTCTGACACTAGAAATGTGCATCAGGAATACAGGTTGCTCTTATGGTTGCCACCAATCTTAGTTGTAGAGATAGTAGATGAATTATTTAAAATACCACAATACTCTTTTACTGCAACACAGCAGCTTCTAACTTTATCAAGTAATCCCCTGATTGTTTTAAGTTTTTCACCGGATCCAAGAGTTTAGCAAGAATTGATTTTGACATTTTTTCCATGCTCACTGATTGTGAGTGAAGACTTATGACGCTCTGGAGTCCCTTACTTTGCTATTTTTAGTGACACCTGAATTGTCAATGTTTAAATAAAACTCAAAATATAAAATATTAAAATGGCTAGGTGGAGTGGCTCACACCTATAGTCCCAGCACTTTGGGAGGCTGAGACGGGCAGATCAAGAGGTAAGGCTTTCGAGATGAATGTAGCCAACATGGTGAAACCCGGTCTCTACTAAAAATGCAAAAATTAGCCAGGCATGGTGGTGGGCACCTGTAATCCCAGCTACTTGGGAGGCTGAGGCAGGAGAATCATTTGAACACAGGAGGCAGAGGTTGAAGTGAGCCAAGATCACGTCATTGCACTCCAGCCTGGGCAACAGAGAGAGACTCCATCTCAAAAACAAAACAAAACAGGAAAACAAAGCAGAATAAATGCAAGATGACCGAATAGGAATAGCTCTGGTGTGTAGCTCCCTGCGAGAGTGATGCAGAATGCAGGTGATCTCCACATTTCCAACTGAGGTACCTGAAACTTCTCACTGGGGCTGGTTGGACAGTGGGTGCAGCCCAAGGGATGCGAGCTGAAGTAGGGTGGGTCACCACCTCACCTGGGAAGTACAAGAAACAGGGAAACTCCCTCTTCTAACAAAGGGAAGCCATTAGGGACTGTTTCCGGCACACTGGCCCAGTTACTGCGCTTTTCCTACAAACTTCTCAACTCAAAAACCAGGAGATTCTCTCTGATGCCTACAACACAAGGGCCCTGGGTTTCCAGCACAAAATTGTGCGGCGGTTTGGGAAGACACCGAGCTAGCCACAGTAGTTTTTTTTTCCTTACTCCAGTGGCACTTGGAACACCAGCAAGGCAGAATTGTTCACTCCCCTGAAAAAGGGGGCTGAAGTCAGAAAGCCAAGTGATCTGGCTCAGCTGGTCCCACCCCTATGAAGATCAGTGAGCAAAGACCACTGGCTTGAAATTCTTGCAGCCAAAAAAGAAGTCTCAGCTTGACCTGGCATATTTGAGCTGTGGGGGGGAGGGGTGTCCACCATTGGTGTGGCTTGAGTAGGCAGTTTCAAACTCACCCATGTAAACAAAGTCACCAGAAAATTCAAACAGGGAGGAGCCCACGACAGCTTAGCAAGACTTCTGCAGGCAGACTCTGTCACCAGACTCCCTCCTTGCAGGGCAGGGCATCTCTGAATAAAGGCAGCAGCCCGTCAGGGACTTGTAGATAAAGCTCCCACCTTCCTTGGTGTGCAGAAGCATTTCAGTTTAATTAAGTCCTATCTATTTATCTTTGTTTTTGTTGTATTTGCTTTTGAGTTCTTGATCATTAAGTCTTTGCCTAAGCAAATGTCTAGAAAGATATTTTCTGATGTTAGCTTTTAGAATCTTCATAGTTTCAGGTCTTACAATTAAATTCTTAATCCACCTTGAGTTGATTTTTGTATAAGGTGAGAGAATAGGATCCAGTTTTATTCTTCTACATGTGGCTTGCCAATTATCCAAATACCATTTGTTGAATAGGGTGTCCTTTCCCTACTTTGTGTTTTTGTTTGCTTTGTCAGAGATTAGTTGGCTGTACTATTTGGCTTTATTTCTGGGTTCTGTAATCTGTTCCATTCTTTTACGTGCCTGTTTTTATGCCAGTATCACACTGTTTTTGTGACTATGGCCTTATACTATAATTTGAAGTCAGGTAATGTGATGCCTCCAGATTTGTTCTTTTTGCTTAGTCTTGTTTTGGCTATGTGTGCTCTTTTTTGGCTCCATATGATTTTTATAATGATTATTTTCTAGTTCTGTGAAGAATAACTGTTATTTTTATTCAAACTGCATTTAATTTATAGACTGCTTTGGCAGTATGGTTGTTTTCTGAATATTGATTCTAGCCATCCATGAGCATGGGATGTGTTTCCATTTGTTTTGTGTCCTCTATGATTTCTTTTAGCAGTGTTTTGTGGTTTTTCCTGTAGAGGTCTTTAACACACTTGGTTAAGTATATTTCTAAGTATTTTACTTTTCTTGCAGCTATTGTGAAAGGGGTTGAGTTCTTGACTTGATTCTCAGCTTGATCACTGTTGGTGTAGAGCAGAGCTACTGATTTATGTACATTAATTTTGTATGCAGAAACGTTGTTGAATTCATTTACCAGTTCTAGGAGCTTTTTGGGTGGGTCTTTAGGGTTTTCTAGCTATATGATTATATTACCAGTGAACGGTGACAGTTTGATTTCCTCCTTACCAATTTGGATGCCCTTTATTACTTTCACTTGCTCTGGCTAGAACTTCCAGTACTATGCCAAAGAAAAGTGGTAAGAGTAGGCATCCTGTCTTGTTCCAGTTTTCAGAAGGGAATGCTTTGAACTTTTCCCATTCAGTAGTATGTTGGCTGTGGATTTTTCATATGTGGCTTTTATTACATTAAGGTATATCAATTCTATGCTGATTTTGCTGAGGATTTTAATAATAAGGGATGCTGAATTTAGCCAAATGCCTTTCCTGTATGTTTTGAGATGATCAGAAGATTTTTGTTTTAATTCTATTTATGTTGTGTACCAAGGTGCCCTTTGACCGTCCTTCAGGTCTGTTAACTTTTATTAACATACAACTCTTTAAAATTGTGGTTACTTCTTTTGCTGGTAAGTGGTGGATTTAGCTAAACAAACTAGAATTGAATTTAATAACAGTGATAAGTGACAACCATGAAACAAGGGAGAAACTTCAAAATAGAGATAAAGAATGCTAATGATAATCCTGCTGAACAACAAAAAAAATCAAAATACATTTGGCATTTTCTATTATGAAATCAAAGATTCTATAAGTATGCATCAAAACTGGAAATATATTTTCCCATAAAGTGAAAAGCTACCATTTCTACAATACATATATTTACATGTAACAAGTTATTCTGCAATTAAGCTAGGCAGATAATGGATTACTGCAGTTACAAGACTGGAAGAATAGTAGTTTTGAATAAAACTGTGAAATACTAACACTAGATTTTCTTAAAAATAATATTTTGTACCTTCCCAAAAGCTTGCATATGAAAGCTGTAGAAAAAAGGAGTAGGAAATTAGCAGCAGATAACAGGTTACTGACATTTTCTCAAATTAAAATATACAGAAAATTCAGTGAAACACAATTCAGAAACAAAGAAGAAAGAGTTATTTTCAAAATATGTGAGGTTTTTTAAAGAGCCAATTTTGTTAACAATGATGTATCTTCAGTTTAGAAATCAAGCTACTTTTATAACCAGGAAAACATCTCTCAGAAGGTAAGGCTACCATTTTGTAAGTAAATCTTAATTACATGTTGCCTACCCATTTTAATTTTCACTTTGCTTACAAGCCAGGGAATAGAACATCCATAGTTTGTTGATATGAGTTTGTGTTGTGTCTCTATAAGTATTTTAAGCTAAAGTCTAGGAAGAATGAAAATGTGATCTTTCAGTCAATAATTATGATGATTCTATAATAGACACTAATCATTACTAATACTGTAATTTTAAAAAATGACAGGCCTTGTAGACAAAGTAAAAAATAAAGCATATAATTCTAGTTAAATCTAAACTCCCTTTCTCCAAACCTCTAATTTACCTATTTAAGAATAAAATAATTCAGATGGAAGAGGCAGAGCTAGATGGCTGAATAGAAGCATTCACCGATCAGCTTCTCAACAGGAACACAAAACTGAACAAGTATCCACACAGAAAAGCACCTTTATGAGAACCAAAAATCAGACGAACAAATGCAATACCTGTTTTTAGCTTCATATTCCTGAAAAAGGCACTGAAAAGGGTCGAAAATACAGTTTTCATGCTCACCTCAGCAGCATATATACTAAAAATTAGAATACAGAGAAGATTAGCATGGCCCCTGCGCAAGGATGAGATGCAAATTCGTGAAGTGTTCCATATTTTTTAATAGCCTATCAACCCAAAAAAGTCCAAGCACAGATGGGTTCACAGCCGAATTCTACCAGACATAGAAAGAAGAACTGGTACCATTCCTTCTGAAACAATTCCAAACAATGCAATAGGAGGGAATACACCCTAACTCATTTTATGAGACCAAAATCATCCTGGTACCAAAACCTGGCAGAGACACAACTAAAAAAGAAAACTTCAGGCCAATATCTATGATGAACATTTATGCAAAAATATTTAATAAAATACTGGCAAACCAAATGCAACAACATATCAAAAAGCTTCTCCATCACCATCAAGTAGGCTTCATCCTGGGGATGCAAGGCTGGTTCAACATATGCAAATCTATAAACATAATCCATCACATAAATAGAAACAAAGACAAAAACCACATCACCATCTCAATAGATGCAGAGAAGGCCTTCAACAAAATTCCATAGCAGTTTATTCTAAAAACCTTCAATAAACTAGTTATCAGTGGAACATATCTCAAAATAATGAAAGCTATTTATGAGAAACCCACAGCCAACATCATACTGAATGGGCAAAAACTGAAAGCATTCCCGTTGAAAACTGGCACTAGAAAAGGATGCCCTCTCTCACCACTCCTGTTCAACAGAGTATTGGAAATTCTAGCCAGAGCATCAGGCAAGAAAAAAAATAAATGGTATTATTCCTTTAATAAAAGAGAAAGTGAAATTGTCTCTATTTGCAGATGACATGATTGTATATTTAGGAGACCCCACTGTCTCAGCCCAAAAACTCCTCATGCTGATAAGCAACTTCAGCAAAGTCTCAGGATATAAAATCAATGTGCAGAAATCACAAGCATGCCTATACACCAATAACAGACAAACAGAGAGCCAAATCAAGAGCTAACTAACTGCCATTTACAATTGCTACAAATAGAATAAAATACCAAATCAAAACCACACTGAGATATCATCTCATGCCAGTTATAATGGTGATCATTAAAAAATCTAGAGACAACAGATGTTGGAGAGGATGTGGAGAAATAGGAACACTCTTACACAGTTGGTGGGAGAGTAAATTAGTTCAACCATTGTGGAAGACAGTGTGGCGATTCCTCAAGGATCTAGAAATAGAAATTCCATTTGACCCAGCAATCCCACTATTGGGTATATGCCCAAAGAACTATAAATTGTTCTACTATAAAGACACATGCACATGTATGTTCATTGCAGCCCTGTACACAATAGCAAAGACCTGGAACCAACCCAAATGCCCATCTATGATAGACTGGACAAAGAAAATGTGGTACATATACGCCATGGAATACTACGCAGCCATAAAAAACGATGAGTTCATGTCCTTTGTAGGGACTTGAATGAATCTGAAAACCATCATTCTCAGCAAACTGACCCAAGAACAGAAAGCCAAGCACCATATGTTCTCAATCAGGTGGGTGTGAACAACGAGAACACGTGGACTCAGGGAGAGGGAGCATCACACACAGGGGACACTTGGGGGGGTATGGGAGAGAGTGGGTGGTGGGGAGGGAGGGGAGGGTGGGGAGGGATAACATGGGGAGAAATGCCAGATATAGCATGCACCTAAAGTAAAATAAGAAAAAAAGAGAATAAAATACCTAGGAATACAAACTAACAAAGGATGTGAAGGACCTCTTCAAGGAGAACTGCAAACCACTGCTCAAGGAAATAAGAGAGGATAGAAACAGATGAGAAAACATTCCATGCTCATGGTTAAAAAGAATCAATATCGGGCCAGGCGCGGTGGCTCAAGCCTGTAATCCCAGCACTTTGGGAGGCCGAGTCGGGTGGATCACGAGGTCAAGAGATCGAGACCATCCTGGTCAACATGGTGAAACCCCGTCTCTACTAAAAATACAAAACATTAGCTGGGTATGGTGGG